>NC_041398.2:18926312-19277978 GCF_900747795.2 Erpetoichthys calabaricus | reverse complement strand
AGTAGGGGGTCAACAAGGCTGTGCCAAAGAACTCCAGTTCCCATAATGCCCTGTGAGAGTCTGGGTCAATGTTGCAACCCGGGAACTGCCATTTAGCATGGGGGGTGGGGGGAGTATAATGCCCTGTGCATGCTATCTCCCCCTCTCCTTCAAAGCTGAGGGTGTCCCAACTGGGTAAGGATCCTGGCTAGCCCTCACAGCATATTTAGTTATTTGTAAAATGTATATTTACATTTTACCTGAGGACACATGTTCTCCCCGGGTCTGTGTGCGTTTCCTCTTGGTGCTCTGGTTTCCTACCACAGTCCAAAAACATGCAGGTTAGGTGAACTGGCAATTCTAATTTAGCTCAAGTGTGTGCTTGGTGTGTCTATTTACCCTGCAATGGCCTGGCACCTTGTCCAGGGTTTGCTTGTGCTTTGGGCCTGACAGTAGTTAGGATGGGCCCTGGTAGACCCCCACGACCCTGTTCTGGACTAAGCAGGTTAGAAAATAACTGATTTGTCACAGTGACCTGGGCCTGCACTCAGAGTGGAGCACTAGACAATACTGAATTGAATTATGATTACTATTAGGGCTGGACAATATATAAAATTTTCAATTTGGTTCAATATTTAAGGAAAGTCAACATGCATAAAGCTTATATCTCGATGTCCAATTTTCCACAACTTCTTCTGAGCGTTAAATAAAATCAACAACATCCCCAGCGCTCTTTCTAAACGTGTCTGCATCGACTCCGCCAACATTGCCTGGTGGTGAATATCATGAGAAAAATCTTGGGAGTGCAGATCAGAAGAGGAAGCGTTTACAACAGGCAGGGTTGGCGCTGCTGTTTGTTTATACCCGGGGCTGACAGTCAGATAAACCAGTAATTCACATCACAGCAGGAGTCAGAAGGTCACGCAGCGTAAATCCTCATACATCCATTTAACATGGTCTCCATTCCTGAAACATTACAGGCGGGAACATGAACAGCAGCCGTCGGAATTGTCTTCTCTGTGAATTATTCAGTGCTTGTGTATCAGGTATCAGATTTTTTGTTTTTTAATTTGTATTTTTGTATAGGAGATGAATTGAGCTTCCTAATTACAATAACAGATATTCGATGTGTCACACATTCATTTTGAATCAACATTTATAAATTTTTTAATGACCCAGAGGTGCAGGAGAAGGAGAAATGGGTATAGCACTCTGTGCTTAGCCCTGGAGAGTTTCTTCACCAGCTGAACCCGCTACTGCCTTCCTCGACTGTTCCTTCAATTCCCCCCAACAACTGCCTGTGCACACAAACTGCCAGCCTCACCTCACTCCACTCACCTGGGGTTACCTGTGCTCCGTAAACACATCTGCGGCTCAGCCTCAGCCAAGCAGTCAGGCCAGTGGGCTTTAGCCGAAGGACTCTTTGAAAGCTGTCTGTGAGATTCCCCCCATCCCCACCCCTACAACCATTTTGCATTGGTGTTTTATGGCCGGCTTCTCCATGTATCCTCACTCTCTATGACACCCTATGGCCACCTGAGGAGCAGGTCCCTCTCCGGGTCTGGAACCAGGGGTACTATACTACATTGTTTGGGTGACATTTGCAGAAAGTCAAATATATAACTTTATTAATTTGTGAACAAAGGTTAGTCATGGGATAATACAACATGAATGAAATCAATAAAAACGTGTGTGATTTTATAATGGCAGATTAATAAGGAGATGTTACTTCATTGTTTATTCACATTAAAAATGAGAGTAAAGCTTTGCTGGGTAGTTGAAATGGCTTCATGTCCAATGAAATGTCACCGCCTGCCTCAGAATGTCAGCAGCCGTGTAAACTACCTGGCTAGGCCATCCAGAAATCAGGATTCAAAGGGTTGTTAAGGGCACTGGATGCAAAATATTAGTTGCCCGTCCACAAAAGCTGTACCTAGTATGTGGTAAATGTCATAAAATAGGTACCCACAACACGTTACAAAGCAGTGGTGGGCAATGTCGGTCCTGGAGGGCTGCAGGTTTTCATTGACTTGCCCAAGTGCCATTTTGTGGTCTTGCTTGGTAAGGTTCCCCACCCTTAATTGCTCATTTTCATTAATTGCTTCTTTTAGCAATAAGATACAAATGACAAAGGACCCAGCAGTTCCCCCTCTAAGTTTACACCTGTGTCGATTCATCACACACCATTTGGTTTAATAAAACACTTAAGAGAAAAATGTGACACACTGAAAATGATCCATTTTAGGCTTCAAATTATTTGGATGATTTCCTTGGAAAGGAACAAAAATCTACGATATAAGAACCTAACATTGTGGACTATGCAAGCCAATAAATTAAATAAGGTCTGAGATTGGCAAGGATTGGTGTCTAATTTAGCAATTGCATTGGAAGGAAAACCTGCAGCCAATGCAGCCCTCCAGGACCGACACTGCCCACCCCGCTCATAGGCTATTATAGACAAGAAAAAGCCTGGAGAGGCAAATACATAATTTGGAGCCATTACAAATGATGTAAAAGAGTATAATATATGCACACGGATGATAAGTGATTAGCACAGTAATGAATCGTGAGCTTTGTCTTTACTCGTGAAACAGTCGGAGTACAAGTGCAGTGCTTACTGACTGGCACAGAAATGGAGAGAAGCTAAAATAAAACTAGAGGAGACACGAAAGAAAAATATTTTAAAAAACGAGTTGCTTGAACTGCTTCTAATTTATATAGAGAGAGCACAAATGCAATGTTATAGCTTAAAATGGTGCTTGGTAGCCATCAGATTACAGCATGCACATCAATTATTCAAACCTGAGAGAGTCTGATAATTCAGCTATCTATTCTGAGAAAAACAAAAGGAGAGAGGAAGGGATTTAAAATATGTACATATCTGCATCTAATTATTTTCACATTCTCAGGTATTTTCAGCTGACAAGTTAATGTGGTCATCACAGGTTAAAAAGAAAGGCATTTAGGGAAACCAGTTTCATGTCGATATGAGTCCCACAGATGTGGAGCACCAGAGTCTGTTACACCCCCCTTCTCAATGATAAGGGGGTCGGGTTGAGGGGTAAGGATGCTTGCTCAAGTTCCAATTGAAGTCTGGATGAGGAAGAGGAGTTGAAGAAAATCCCTTCTGAAACAAAGATGAGAGTTTAAAGTCCCCTCAGACTGAGTTAAACTCTCCAGCATGGTTAAAGTCAGTGGCTGCTTCGACTCTTGGGGGGGTCCTAATTTGACACCAGGTTTTGAAGTAGTAGAAACCAGGGTCAAGGAGGCTTGATTAATTATGCCTGAGCAGTTTCTCCTAGTTTTGACAGGCTATCAAATCTTGGTACCAACATGATGTAAAGAAGACGTGATCTTAGGAGATTTTTTTTCAGTGTGACTTCATGAATGATTATGAGGGCTGCTGTTATGAGAAAATCATCTGCCATATTCACAACTGCAGAACAGTGTGGATTTTTATGTGATTCTGAAGACTGCGGCTATGGGAGAATCGTTTGCCACATTCAGAACAGCCATATTGCTTTTCTCCCATATGAATTCGCGTGTGTTGCCAAAGACTACTACTTCTGTTGAATTGTTTGCCACATTCAGAGCAGGAATAAGGCTTTTCTCCTGTATGAACTCTTTTGTGACACTGAAGACCGCTACGGTTTGTAAAACGTTTCTCACATTCAGAACAGGCATAATGCTTTCCTCCAGTGTGAATCTGCACATGCTGTCGAAGAGAACTACTGCTAGAGAATCTTTTGCCACATTCACCACAGCAATATGGTTTCTCTCCTGTATGAATTAGTGTATGCTGGCGAAGAGTGCTACTGGTGGTGAAATGTTTGCCACAATCAGAACAACAATATGGCTTCCCTCTAGTATGAATTTGTGTGTGCTTACGAAAAGCGCCACTGCTGGAGAATCTTTTGTCACATTCGGAACAGTAAAATGGCTTCTCTCCAGTGTGAATTTGTGAGTGCTGGTGAAGGCGACTACTGGTGGCAAATCTTTTCCCACATACAGCACAGCCATATGGCTTCTCTCCTGTATGAATTCTTGTGTGGCTCTGGAGAGTGCTACTGTCAGCGAATCGTTTGCCACATTCAGTACAACCATAGGGCTTTTCCCCAGTGTGGATTCTTTTATGTCTTTGGAGACTGCTACTGTCCGAAAATCTTTTTCCACATTCAGCACAACAATATGGCTTTTCTCCAGTGTGAATTCTTGAGTGGCTGTGAAGTGCACTACTTTTAATGAATGTTTTTCCACATTCAGCACAGCCATAAGGCTTTTCTCCAGTATGGATTCTTTTATGTTTTTTGAGACTATAACTGTCAGAAAATCGCTTGCCACATTCAGAGCAGCAATGAGGTTTTTCTCCAGTATGAATTCTTAGGTGTGCCTGAAGCCTGCTGTTATAGAGGAATCGTTTACCACATTCAGAACAGCAGTGTGGCTTCTCTCCTGTATAAGCCGACTTGAGGTCTTTACAGTCTGACTTGTTTTTAAAAGTTTGTCCACACTCTTGTCCAGCATGCAAACCCTGTTGGTCTGCGTAATACATGAGTTGTTGGTCAGCATTGATGGTTTCTATTACAGAAAAAGAACTACACTGCAAAGAAGCTGCTGTCAAATTCTCTGATCCTCTTGTTGATTTTGTCATCTTCCTCTCGTCCTGCATGGGTTGCAGTCTATACAGAGGAGAAGTCTCCGCAAATAAAGATGGGGAGAAGTTGCCAATGTCATGGAAATCTACAATGATACAAAGAATTCAGTTAAACATTTTAAGATGAATAAAACATTAATATGATATAAGTGAAACACTGGGTGCCATTTCTATGCCTCAGTTCCACTACTGGGGGCATTCCAAGAGGAGAAATTGAGACTTACCTGAATAAATCTTGTTTGAATGAACCTCATTTTCAAATTCAGACTTAGTCAGCTCGTCAAATTCAAAGTGCTTACTGTGAACGCAAGGTGGGCCAAGTCCATCTACAAATATGTGTGCACTAGTGATATTTAAGCAGCCCTGACAACTGATTTGTCAAGAACATCTGTGAGGAATCAAAAAGATACAGAGGAAAGTGTGACATCTGCAGGCTGAGCACTTGTGACTTTAAGTATGAAGCCACATGGTGTATTATGGGACAGCTTTTACTTAATTGACATAAAAGAGTAGAAATCATTAGAGACATAGGTAGTCTGTTAGGCAGTTGATCAACAAATAATACCTGGTTTATAATAACACAAAGGAAATGCATCCAATAATAAGAAAGTGAGAAAGGCTGTGTGGCAATCCATAGCAGACTGATCTCTGAGTGCATTACAATTCTGAAATTATGCACTGCATAATGAAATGTTGAAAACTTTTTAAATAAAAAAAAATCCTTTGAATTATCCAGATTAGTTATAAAGGTACTCATTGATAATATCAGACTTTCAAAATACTTAAAATAATAACGTATTCAGTATCAATATGACAAGTGAAAACCATACACAGCAAATATGCAGATGTGCAGTATGTTATGCATTTAGCAGCCAAGACAAAAATATAGCTGTAGCATCTGCCCCTAATGTCACTCCTCATGATTAGTTTCACCTCATCAGAAAAGAACTATCCACACACCCCAGTGTCTTTAAAAAGGACTGACCTGTGCTCTCTGATGCTGTGAATGATTTGTATCGATTTGTATTTGTATGTCGGTGTGTAAGGAGCCCGCCAGCACCGTTATTTACACATAAGTGCAAGTGTATTGTGACCTTTGACATTTGTGAAGCCTACACAACACTATTTGTGTCACTGATACAACTTTGGGAAAATGCGTTTTACATGGATTCTCTTACCAAAAAAAATGATATACAGTAATCCCTCCTCCATCGCGGGGGTTGCGTTCCAGAGCCACCCGCAAAATAAGAAAATCCGCAAAGTAGAAACCATATGTTTATATAGTTATTTTTATATTGTCATGCTTGGGTCACAGATTTGCGCAGAAACACAGGAGGTTGTAGAGAGACAGGAACGTTATTCAAACACAGCAAACAAACATTTGTCTCTTTTTCAAAAGTTTAAACTGTGCTCCATGACAAGACGGAGATGACAGTTCCGTCTCACAATTAAAAGAATGCAAACATATTTTCCTCTTCAAAGGAGTGCGCGTCAGGAGCAGAGTCTGTCAGAAAGACAGAGGAAAGCAAACAAATCAATAGGGCTGTTTGGCTTTTAAGTATGCGAAGCACCGCGGCACAAAGCTGTTGAAGGCGGCAGCTCACACCCCCTCCGTCGGGAGCAGAGAGAGAGAGAGAGAGACAGAGTTTGTTTTTCAATCAAAAATCAATACGTGCCCTTCGAGCTTTTAAGTATGCGAAGCACCGTGCAGCATGTCGTTTCAGGAAGCAGCTGCACAGAAGATAGCAACGTGAAGATAATCTTTTAGCATTTTTAGACGAGCGTCCTTATCGTCTAGGTGTGCGAACAGCCCCCCTGCTCAATCCCCCTACGTCTGGATCAGAGAAAGTCAGCGCAAGAGAGACAGAAAAGTAAGCCGGGTAGCTTCTCAGCCATCTGCCAATAGCGTCCCTTGTATGAAATCAACTGGGCAAACCAACTGAGGAAGCATGTACCAGAAATTAAAAGACCCATTGTCCGCAGAAATCCGTGAACCAGCAAAAAATCCGCGATATATATTTAAATATGCTTACATATAAAATCTGCAATGTAGTGAAGCCGCGAAAGGCGAAGCGTGATATAGCGAAGGATTACTGTAATAGTAACAATAATAATTCTTTACATTTAACGAGTGTTTTTCTCACTACTCAAAGCACTTCGCATAGTGAGTGGGGAGCAATTTCAACCATCACTAATGTGCAGCATCCACCTGGATGATGTGACAGCAGCCATTTTGTTCCAATGCACTCACTGTTAGGTAGTGCAGGGGTGAGAAACATTTAGCCAATTAAAGAAAGGGGGTGATTAGGGGGTCAGAATGACCAGGCCATGGTGGGCAATTAAGTCAGGACATCAAGATACACCCTACTCAATACAAAGGGATCTTTTATGACCACAGATAGTTAGGACCTTGGTTTTACGTCTCATCCAAAGGACTTTGCAATGCACAGCTTTGACAATTTACAAATATACATGTATATATATAATTTTTTTTTGCAGTTTTAAAATCACCAGGCAATGATAAGTTATCTGTACTCTCTTTAAAAAATATTGATTATAGGCAATCCAGGTTACCTCATTTATCAGATATTCACAGTCATCACACCAGCTATGGTCCTACAGGCTTGTTCAAAGCAATCTGGCCTTTAATGCATTGAATATGCATTGACTAAAAAGTGTCTGAGAATATTATGGGATGTTACATATTGTAAATGCCACATGGGTTGGACGGCCATCCCGACTACAAGAGGGGATGGTTACTTGCCCGGATGGGGGGGGGGGTGGGGGGGTTGGCATCCAAGGCAGGTAGACAAGCAGCCCAACCATGGTAGAGAAAGGTTCCAGACCTGGAAGTGATAGCTGATAGCTGGAGAGGATGAACAGACAGCCCATCGGAAGAAGATGTCACTGGGGACTCTATATTCCCCCAGGATGCTAGATGGTGGTATCGGTACCCAGAAGTGCATGCTAGGAGATGTAGTCTCTGGCAGGTGCTGCAAGAGGGTGCTGCAGGGAGATGTACAGTGGTGTGAAAAACTATTTGCCCCCTTCCTGATTTCTTATTCTTTTTCATGTTTGTCACACAAAATGTTTCTGATCATCAAACATATTTAACCATTAGTCAAATATAACACAAGTAAACACAAAATGCAGTTTTTAAATGATGGTTTTTATTATTTAGGGAGAAAAAAAAATCCAAACCTACATGGCCCTGTGTGAAAAAGTAATTGCCCCCTTGTTAAAAAATAACCTAACTGTGGTGTATCACACCTGAGTTCAATTTCCGTAGCCACCCCCAGGCCTGATTACTGCCACACCTGTTTCAATCAAGAAATCACTTAAATAGGAGCTGCCTGACACAGAGAAGTAGACCAAAAGCACCTCAAAAGCTAGACGACATGCCAAGATCCAAAGAAATTGAGGAACAAATGAGAACAGAAGTAATTGAGATCTATCAGTCTGGTAAAGGTTATAAAGCCATTTCTAAAGCTTTGGGACTCCAGCGAACCACAGTGAGAGCCATTATCCACAAATGGCAAAAACATGGAACAGTGGTGAACCTTCCCAGGAGTGGCCGGCCGACCAAAATTACCCCAAGAGCGCAGAGACGACTCATCCGAGAGGTCACAAAAGACCCCAGGACAACGTCTAAAGAACTGCAGGCCTCACTTGCCTCAATTAAGGTCAGTGTTCATGACTCCACCATAAGAAAGAGACTGGGCAAAAACGGCCTGTATGGCAGATTTCCAAGACGCAAACCACTGTTAAGCAAAGAGAACATTAGGGCTCGTCTCAATTTTGCTAAGAAACATCTCAATGATTGCCAAGACTTTTGGGAAAATACCTTGTGGACTGATGAGTCAAAAGTTGAACTTTTTGGAAGGCAAATGTCCTGTTACATCTGGCGTAAAAGGAACACAGCATTTCAGAAAAAGAATATCATACCAACAGTAAAATATGGTGGTGGTAGTGTGATGGTCTGGGGTTGTTTTGCTGCTTCAGGACCTGGAAGGCTTGCTGTGATAGATGGAACCATGAATTCTACTGTCTACCAAAAAATCCTGAAGGAGAATGTCCGGCCATCTGTTCGTCAAGTCAAGCTGAAGCGATCTTGGGTGCTGCAACAGGACAATGACCCAAAACACACCAGCAAATCCACCTCTGAATGGCTGAAGAAAAACAAAATGAAGACTTTGGAGTGGCCTAGTCAAAGTCCTGACCTGAATCCAATTGAGATGCTATGGCATGACCTTAAAAAGGCGGTTAATGCTAGAAAACCCTCAGATAAAGCTGAATTACAACAATTTTGCAAAGATGAGTGGGCCAAAATTCCTCCAGAGCGCTGTAAAAGACTCATTGCAAGTTATCGCAAACGCTTGATTGCAGTTATTGCTGCTAAGGGTGGCCCAACCAGTTATTAGGTTCAGGGGGCAATTACTTTTTCACACAGGGCCTTCCCAGGGGTGGTGTTTGGATTTTTTTTTCTCCCTAAATAATAAAAACTACCTTTTACAAACTGCATTTTGTGTTTACTTGTGTTATATTTGACTAATGGTTAAATGTTTTTGATGATCAGAAACATTTTGTGTGACAAACATGCAAAAGAATAAGAAATCAGGAAGGGGGAAAATAGTTTTTCACACCACTGTATGACCAAGAAGTGCTTCCAATGGGCAGCAGCCCTGGCACCGGAAGTACTCCCGGGTCCACAATAAAAGGGACCGCACTCCAGGTGAGTCGGAGCTGGGAGGAAAGAAGGCAACATTCAACTGGAAGAGGGCGGTGTGGTGGTGGTGGTGGTGGTGGTGGTGGTGGTGGTGGTGGTGGTGGTGACATGGGTGGTGTTGTAAAGAGAAAGAGAACCTGTGCTTAGGGCTTTTTTACTTTTGAAGGTATTGTTTTGAAGAAACCATCCTTTATTTGAACCCGGGACTCTGTGTGTGTGTGTTCATGTTGGGATTTGGGGCTCGCTGACAAAAATATCTATTCTAGTCCCAACTGCGCACCAAATTATTGAACTTTCCCACATATTCTGTAGGCGTGTATTCTATAAAAATCAGCATAAGGGCAGTGGAAGATGTGAGTCTGTGGACACGATCACCACATGCACATCACTCCATCTGAGTGACACGGGACACAGCATTGGAAAAGGACAGGAACGGTTTGATCAAAATCACTCCATTAGATTTTATCTGCCTAGATGGAATGATTTTTTCCCCTTTTTTGTGCTCTTTTTACCCTAATTGGAGCACAGTTGATAGAATACGCATTTTTAAGACGACATGGTGCTAATTTCATCATGAATATTATTGGTCGGGTTTTACTTCTAATGCCACAGCTTTACTGTATGTGACAAAATTAAGTACTGGACACCTTCAGGTTTTTAGATTATTACTTGTTAGGTCAGCAATAGTTAATTGTTTTGTAGCTAAGCAGCTTGTCTATATTTGTGTCCCTCACTTTCATTTTGGCTTATCACGCAGAATCTGTAACTATTCTCAGTTTCACATTGCTTTACATTTATTAGCATTACTTACTTATCCCAAAGCTCCTAGATGGCTGCTGCTCTTCTTCGTCTTTCCCATCTCCTTCACTGATTTTTTCTTCAAACTCAGATTTCAGCTCTATAGAATTCTGCTGGGTAGCCAGGTATCCTGTATTTGTGACCCAGGGCTGCAAAGTGGAATGTGATTCTTCACAAATGTCCTGCTTGAAAACATTTCCAGTTTCATGCTTTTGCAGTTCAAGGTGAACCGAGAAATCGTCAGAATCCCCAACCATAACCTGAACAATTTCTCCATCAGACTCCTCCTCCTCCTTAAAAAATGAAATTCCTCTTTCGCAATCCTCTGACTTCACACACACATCCTCTGGGGAACCCCCCTCACAGTCCTCTTGCTTAATGTGCTCCAGTCTTTTAACCATGCCATCATAACTGAGTGAGGCCATTGCTGTATGTAAAACTCTTCTCTCTCCTCCAAGTGCCTGCTCTTCTCTTCTAAGATTCCCTTCTCACGTGGACAACCCTGGCCTGGAGGCCCTTAGAGACCTCACTGCATGAGTATGGAACTGGGATAGATGGTCCTTTTGACCTGTCAAAAGGAATGTCACAAAATTATTTCAATAAGCTGTTAAAAATATCTTTACCACATTTCAGGCTTAACTAAACACTAAGAAACTACTGACTAAGTTTTTTATGAGATACGAGCTGTGCTCCCCGGCTTTAGTGTGTTATGTGTTAATATCCTGAGTGTTAACTGACCTCCCCAGTGTCATACAGTACCTGCTAGGTTCAACACAAACTTGTCACCCTTCTTCTCATCCCTTGCACCTTTCCAAGTCTTTTGGATGTTTATGCGACTCAGGGGTTCTTTTGGTAATGCAAACAAACATTTTTCAATTTATGAAATTGGAGGACAATAAAGGAGTCTTGTTTACTAGAAAAAACTAAATGTCCACGTGGATTGGACAATTATTCTTAAATGTTTAATGCCTCCTGTGTCCTTGTCTTGAATATTGCTATCTGTACAGAGTTTGCACGTTCCCCCTGTGTCGGCCTGGCACTACTCTGAGGACTCTAAAGCCCCCAGTTAACCCCCCACCACTGCCCCACTAACCAAAATGACTGCATGTTATAACTGAATGGGAAATTTGAATTAACCCAGCGTCACTACGTGAGTGTGCCCTGTGCTGGACTGACACCCTGTCCAAAGATGGTTCCTGCCTTTTACCTGATGCTGTTAGGATAGGCTATGGTCTCGCATGACTAGGGCCACAGCAACCATATAAGCAACTGAGAGGGTGCCAATAATTATTAGAGAAACATTATTAGTAGTAGTAGTGGTAACATTATTGTTGTTATTATTATATTATTATTATTATCAGTAGTAGTAGTAGTAGTATTGTTAGTAGTAGTAGTAATAGTAGTAGTATTGTTATTGTTATTACTATTAGTAGTAGTAGTATTGTTATTGTTGTTATTATTACTATTGTTATTATTATCACTATTATTAGTAGTAGTAATAGTAGTAGTATTGTTATTATTGTTATTGTTATTATTATTACTATTGTTATTAGTAGTAGTAGTAGTATTGTAAGCAGTAGTAGTAATAGTAGTAGTATTGTTATTGTTGTTATTATTACTATTATTATTTAGTAGTACTGTTAGTAGTAGTACTAGTAGCAGCAGTATTATTATTATTATTATTATTATTAGTAGTAGTAGTAGTAGTAGTATTGTCATTTTTATTATTGTTACTATTATTATTATTAGTAGTATTAGTACGGTTATTTATTATTATTATTATTATTATTATTATTAGTAGTAGTAGCAGTAGTAGTAATAGTAGTAGTAGTAGTACTAGTACTAGTAGTAATAGTAACAGTATTATTATTAGTAGTAGTATTAGTAGTAACAGTATTATTATTAGTAGTAGTAGTAGTAATGTTATTATTATTGTTATTATTAGTACTATTATTATTATTAGTAGCAGTAGTAGTAATAGTAGTACTGTTATTGTTATTATTACTATTAGATAGATAGATAGATAGATAGATAGATAGATAGATAGATAGATAGATAGATAGATAGATAGATAGATAGATAGATAGATAGATAGATAGATAGGATACTTTATTTATCCCAAGGGGAAATTCACATTCAAATTATTATTATTAGTAGTAGTAGTAGTAGCAGCAGTAGTATTATCATTATTATTAGTAGTAATAGTAGCAGTATTGTTAGTAGTAGTAATAGTATTGTTTATTATTATTATTAATAGTAGCAGTAGTATTGTCATTTTTATTATTATATGGTGGCTCTGAGGCTAGGGATCTGCACTGGCAATCGGAAGGTTGCCGGTTCGAATCCCGTAAATGGCAATAATACTCTGCTCTGTTGGGCCCTTGAGCAGGGCCCTTAACCTGCAATTGCTAAGTGCTTTGAGTAGTGAGAAAAGCGCTATATAAATGCAAAGAATTATTATTATTATTAGTAGTAGTAGTAATAGTAGTAGTATTGTTATTATTATTAGTAGTAGTAACAGTATTATTAATAATTATTATTATTATAAGTAGTAGTAGTAACAGTAGTATTGCTATTATTATTGTTAGTAGTAGTAGTAGTATTATAGCAGTAGTAATAGTATTGTTATTATTATTATTAGTTGTAATAGTAGTATTGTTAGTAGTAGTTGATGTAGTAGTATTGTTATTGTTTTTAATTATTATTATTATTATTATTATTATAAAAGGTACCAGAGCAGTTCTTCCGAGTGATGCCATAGGGAAACCGTTTTTGGCTCCCAAAAGGCCCATCAAACTGAAGGTTCCAGAAAGAACTTTTATGTATTTTTGATCTGTGACAGGTTCCATACTTCAAATTAACATGAATGCAGGAGACGGTAACAGATTTGCGAAATATCAATGGCTCGTGATTTTAAAAGGACTCTTACTGCATACAACAACACAGGCTAAGTCCTAATTTTTTTTTTATAAACTGTTAGTGTCCTGCTCAGTAGCCAACTGTACATTAAAGATTCCCCCCACCACATATTAGAGCGGAGTGGTGGCTCTGAGGCTGTGATCTGTGCCGGCAATCAGAATGTTGTCAGTTTAAATCGTGTAAATGCCAGAAGTGACTCGATTCTGTTAGGCCCTTGAGCGAGGCCTGAAACCTGCAATTGCTTCATCCTGGTATGACATTAATCTGCATCCAGGTCCTCCAATTTATGGGGAAAACACGGGGGTTAATGGCAGGATTGGCACTCCAGCCACTGTTAAAAAAAAAAAAATTAAAAAGTAAAGTAAAGACACCAGTTCCAGTGTGGTGCTGAGGTGTCATCCACTGCATGCTGACCTCAATCCAGGTGGCTCGTCGAGTGGTGGGTGCGTTTTTCAAAGCACCAACATCCTATACTGAGAGCCCTTTCTAAACTAAAATGACTCTTAGTCAAGCTCGACGACTCACAGAGCCCAGTAAAGAACCATAAAGTGCCATTACAGAACCAGCATTTTAAAAAGTATGGGAAGTGACTGTTAGGCAGGGGTCCTGATTTTAGAAAGAGGACATTTTATCCTTTGCCTTTTTTTTATTTTCTCGTATGCAAAGTATAGGGAAAGTATTGTAATCGTCCAAACATGTTTGATGAATCTCGACGTTTTAGACATCCCTGAGTGCAAAAATACCATTTTTGGAATTGTGTGTGTGTTTGTATGTAAACACGATAACCTGAGTACACTTTCACTTAGCTTAATTAAATTTTCCTTACAAGTATTCGGTACAAAACGTAGATTTCTATTAACTTTTGGGCTATTTCCACTAACCGGAAGTGATATTTCACCTTTTATTCATGCAGCTGCAGAGTCCGATTTATTCCATTTTTCTTTTATAATAATTGTTCACTATATTATTAATTTGATTTGTTGTTTTTGGTTCTTTAATGTACATTATATAAAAATATAATTATTGTCTTGCAGTTTACTCCTCAAATATCCATCCCCATATCCAAGTATACGAGAAAGTCGAGGGGAGAGCACTCCCGATTTTTTGTTCTGCACTCTGTTTAGATTTATAGTATTATCCTGTTTTTGTACAGATAGCTAAAACACATTACGCGTTTCCTTATTCTGTTTTTTTTCCCTTCTTCTTCATACTTTGGACTTTAAGAATTGAACACTACTAACTGTAATTATTTTTTTCAATTTAATATCCCTATTTCTTCTTGTGCATTTTGCTCATGTCTTTACCTTGTTCTGGTGCATATGAGAAGAATAGAAGTTTCCAGGCTTTATTGTGTTTGTTTAATTCTGTTTTGTGCCAAAAATAACCAGATAAAGCTATAACGAGTGTTGTTTAAGCAAAAGACGCTTATTTTGCAATATGAATCACAAATCCTTACCAATCGTGAAGGATAACTCAAATTGTAACACTCCAACGTAATTTAAGAACATTGATACAGGGGGCCAGGAGGTCTGTGCTTTGAAAGCTCGTTTTCTTTTCATACCTTCTGATTAAGATGCTTAACGTATTAAACAAATTGCGTTTCATTTGTCTCCCTTTGTGATTACGGAGGCACCACGGAGTCTGAATCTGGCCCTGCTCGCGACCACCAATCTCCGTGTCTACATGGGATTTCCTGCGGGTACTCTACGAGTGCTACACACGTTTATTTGGTATAAAGTTTTTGTTATATTTCCAAAAAAGAATTTCGGGTTTTTGCAAATTCCTACACAAGCTAAATTCGAGTTGAATTCCAATGAGCGGACAGGACGGGCGGGCGAGCGAGCGCTTTACACGGCAGCCTACGTGAATGTAAACGGGAGAATGTAGGTGCGCGGCGGGCGGACGGAGAGCCGTTACCATCAATACTGAACACCTCGGCAGATTCTCGCGACTCTCACTCTCACTCCTGCTCTCTTCTGGTTCATCGCCTACACGTTCTCCTTGTTTTTTTTTCCGTGTCTCTATGAGATTCCAGTTACGTCCTGTTCCACTTTCTTTCTTCTCGTCTCCCACCCCGCTCCATGATCCCGTTGCTCACCGACACTTTGACTCCTTGATGCTCTGTTTCTTTCTTTATTTCTTTTCTCTTCTTCTGCTCCCTTTGTCTCTGAAAGTGCAGACCCGCGCCTCATATCACAGCCCGAGCCGCCCGCTGTAGCATCAGAGCGAAAAAAAACGAGTCATCAACGAGCGACTCGACGGAGAGAAGGCGCTCCAGTGCGGATCTGCTGGTGAACACCGCCATCTACTGGACAGAGAGAGGATTATTCATAAGTTTTAAAATGTCAGGCTGATTTTTACTTGTTGCAGTGAGCACATGCATTAGTGTCTGCTTTTAATTTTAGGAGAACAAAATGGGGGAGATGACATGACGCTCTCTTATGGGAGTAATACTTCAGCAGAATGTGTAATTATGAGGACGACGTTTTAAGGGGAAATGTTAAAAAGTGAAGTTCATGCATTTAGAAAATGGTTACTCTCAGTGGTTGAAAAAAAAACAATGATATCGTTATTTTAGAAAGCATATATAGTAGTAACAGTACTTTGGGAAAGAGAAAACTGATACACATTTTAAAGAATCAGATTTTGGAAATCTTAACACTTGCAAATGTTAAATTGTTTTCACAGGGGACTGGAATACAATCAGTGATCCTGCACTGGCCTGCTTAGCAAATAAAACAAAAGCGCTACACTGATGTAAATCATTTATGTTCTCATTTAAATTGTGCGGAGACATAAAATCCCAATGAAATGCACTTCACTGTAATAAAGATGAATCTGGGCATCTAGGATTGATTGGATGCTGTCAAAAGAGTCACTAAAGCAAGCCATGGAAATTGATATTAAACAGTCTGTGCTCAGTGACCGTAAAGTGACATTCACGAGGATCACCTTCTAGAAGGAATGTCTTTAATTATTGGAAGTGAAACCACACACTTCTTGAGGGTCAACAATTTAAAGAACAAAAATGTGTATTATAAAGAAATGCTATAACAGAGCCACACTCTCAAAATGATATGGAGAACAATGTGAAACGACGATGTGTGAATTAAGAATGTTTGCTAATGGAACGGGAAAAAGAAATAGCCAAAATAGAAAGCTAAAGAGGAAACCATCATTTAAAACAGTGCTCCCCAAACTCAGCCCTGGGGGCCCCAACCTTGTTCTTGTTTTTAATTGGTCTCCTGAGTTAATAAAGTGAGTGGTGATTTCCCATATTCTGTGTTTTGGGAACAATATAGAAATTAGATATAGAACTATAGAAAATTAGAAACGTTTATAACTAAGTTTATAGTATTTAACTAAGTATTAGTAAGTCAGTGTGAGTATATATATATATATATATATATATATATATATATATATATATATATATATATATATATATATATATATATATATGTAAATGAACAAAGCAGTTATATGTGAATAATGTATTTTTTTTCTTTTTAACAATATTTTGATCTTCATTTTCATTCTACTTTTCCAGGTGTTCTAATTCTTTAATTAATTAATTATTTACTAATTAGTGGTTCTGACGCTAAAGAAGTTGCAGCCTTTCATGATTCAGTGTTGTCTGCCTGGCTGATAGATAGATAGATAGATAGATAGATAGATAGATAGATAGATAGATAGATAGATAGATAGATAGATAGATAGATAGATATACTATCTATCTATCTATCTATCTATCTATCTATCTATCTATCTATCTATCTATCTATCTATCTATCTATCTATCTATCTATCTATCTATTGTATAGTGCCTTTCCTATCTATCTATCTATCTATCTATCTATCTATCTATCTATCTATCTATCTATCTATCTATCTATCTATCTATCTATCTATCTATCTATCTACCAGTCAAATGTTTTAGAACACCACCATTTTTCCGTTTTTGTCTAAAAAAAGTAATCAGTTTAAATGCAATAAATGAACTAAAATGGTGAAGAGGTAAGCAGCAAACTGCTAGAGTTTTAAATTTAAAGTTCAGGTTAGCAAATAAATGAATATTACAGAATATTACAAATGTGACTTCTTCAGGAAAAAACAAATAATTTACACTCTTCAGATGTTCTGCAATAATTGAAGTACATGAAGCCTTGCAAAGTGAAGCAAACAATTTGCACAGGTGTCCCAACTTCTGTTGATTACTTAAAAATCCACTGTGTGTCTTCAAGCAAACTGTGTCACTACACCCTTAGTAGAATGGCAAGAAATGGCAATGAACAAATGTAATGAGACTGAGCATCTTTACCCTTATAATTGTAGGCCTTTCATTTAGAGAAATTGCAAAAAAAACAAAAAAACAAAACACATCCAAGTGCCAGTGAGTCCAGTGGTCTCCTACACCATCTAAAGGTCATTGGAAACTGGAAGAAATTCTGATAGGAAGAGATGAGATCTGGCAGAGCCAAAGCCACAACTCAGTCAGAAGTCACGTTTCTGGAGGTCAGCAGATTGCGTGGTCACAGGGCGCCTCACAGCACAACAGCTTCAAGTACAGCTTAACAGTTCCGGTTGAAAAAAGCAGCTCTCAGTTTTTGCTGAGAAGTTGAGACTTTTTATCCAGTCTGCAGTAGTCCACAGCTGGTAATTCAAGACCCCATTTTGTCCTTTAAGGAATGGCTTTCTTCCTGCCACTCACCCTGTCAAACCTGCAGCACAAAGTCATCCCAAACCCGAGACAAACAGACTGGGACACAAGTTGAGCAATGCACAGGTCTTTTGACTTCACATTGAGAAATGCTTCCCAATCGTTTCCCACAATAAAGCACAGTACAACTCCAATAAGCACAGTAGAATAAAGTACACAGCCCTTTCTTTTCTTCTCCTTTCTCTCAGTCTCTCTGTCTTCCGCCTCCACTCCTCCTGGCAAACTTCACCCCTCTTCCTTCTGACTCAGGCTCCTAGAGCAGTGCCAGTGGGCTTCTGTTATCCTGCACCTGGGAGTACTTCCGATGGCCCATTAGTGTGTTTGGAAGCAATTCCAGGTGAGGCAGAAGCCCAACAAAGTAGGGCTCTGCAGTCCCTTCAGTGCCCTCTTTCAGCACCCATGGAACTCAAAGGAGATGTGCCGAACTCCAACTCCCATGAAGCTCTGTGGGAATCTGAGGCACTGCTGCAACCTGGGGGTTCTGCCATTAAGCAATCTGGGAGTGATAATGCCCTGTGTATGTTATCTCCCTCAGGCGTCCTGGCCAGGCAAGGGCACCAGCTGTCCACCACTACCTATATATATATACTGTATACACATATATATATATATATATATATTATACATTGTGGGGGATTGCCGGCCATATATTCCAGCCAACACCTCCAAGCCGCCGGATGGAGCCCTGCCTGCAACATAGGGATGCCCCGAGTTCCAGCAGGGCATCATAGACAATGGAGTTTTTCATCACATGCTGGATACCATGGGGGCCTCCACGGGTCACTGCAGGAAGGCCTAGAGACTATTATGTGCCCTATAGCCCAGAAGTACGTCTTAGTCACAGCGACAGGGTGAATGACGTGCTTCCCGGAATGAAAAAGAGAACTTTTGGATCTGACCCAGAAGTGCTAAGAAGTCACATGGACTGAGGGCGAAACACTTCCGGGTCACGGACTATTAAAGGACCATGAGAAATCCCAGACGTCGAGCTGAGCTGGGTGGAAGGGTGGCAACGTGTCTGGGAGTGGAGGATTGGTTATTGTTTATTGGTTATTGTGTTATTTATGAGTATAGTGGAGTGGAGAGGGCTTGGTGCACATAATTATTATAAAATAAAGTCATATTGGACTTTTATCTGGTGTCTGGCGTCTCGAACAAGGGTTCAAGGGAGCGATAGCGCCCTCTATCTGTTACAATATATATATATATATATATATATATATATATATATATATATATAGTAATAAAAAACAGACACAGCATAAAGGTTTGGGGTTGTTTAGGCCCCGCACACTGTAAAGAAAAATAAGTTTCACTCAGTGTTTTCATCAAGTACAACAGACAAGATAAAATTGGCTGGTCGGACAATTTATAAGGGGGGACCGGAAGTGAAGTAAAGTGATGCTGGGAAAATCGTGGTGATGGATGGGAAGTTTGATGTCATCAGGAGGGGACCAGAGGTTAGAAGGGAACCCAGAAATAGCTGGTTTCAGTAGTCATCCGGGGTATGTTATGACAGCAGTGCTTCATTCTTTCTGCGGAAATATAGAGAGAGAGGTTAGCGCCCCGCCGTTGTCCCCTGGCATGACTTATCACGGTGCGCATCGGGTCCTTAAGCTGCTCCCTATGCGCTCGTGTGTGACAATATATATTGTGATGGTGTGGGTCAGCTCCATGCTCGCACTCCTCTTGAACCCGACACCATCAATAACGTAACCGAGCCAGGCAGATGAGGACACAACACACATACAGCAAGGAGTAGGTGTAAAATTGCTGCTTTTATTAAAACAACCAAACAAAACAATGTCCAAATAAATAGTGCAGTGCAAAAATGTTCAATAAATAAATTATCCATAAAAAGACCAAATGATAGTGGAGGTTAAAATCAAGCCATAAATACTTCTATTAAAATGGAGTTAAAAACACGCACTCTTCTTTAAAAATCCCAGTCCCCTGCGCTTCCCTTTAAAACCAACATCTCCCAGGCTTCTCCTATTTGGGTCTTGCAGCCTGGAGAGACATCGACCAGCAGGCGCAGGCACCCTTCAGAACAGCTCGTGTCCCCTCCACTAATCCCCTGCCGAACCTTCACCCCCTCGAACCGCGCAGCCATCACCGGCCTTGTGGGGGACTCCTTTACAACAGGGGTTCTCAAAGGGGCTTCACTGTGGCTTCAGGTTTTTGCTTCAGGCAGATTCCTAATCGCTCGTGTGTGACAATATACACTGCCTGGCCAAAAAAAAAGTCGCCACCTGGATTTAACTAAGCAAATAGGTACGAGCCTCCTATTGGATAATTACTGCATGGGCGATTATCTATATCTATAAGTTATTTAACCCCAACTGGTGCAATGAGTTACTTGTCATTTCTTAAACAACCATGTCGAAAGACACATCTCGTGGTCGTGGAAAAGATGTTAGTCTGTTTGAGAAGGGTCAACTCATTGGCATGCATCAAGCAGAGAAAACATCTAAGGAGATTGCAGAAACTACTAAAATTGGGTTAAGAACTGTCCAACGCATTATTAAAAACTGGAAGGATAGTGGGGACCCATCGTCTTTGAGGAAGAAATGTGGCCGGAAAAAAAATTCTGAATGATCGTGATTGGCGATCGCTTAAACGTTTGGTGAAATCAAATCGAAGAAAAACAACAGTAGAACTCAAGTCTACAGTATGTTTAATAGTGAAAGTAAGAGCATTTCTACACACACAATGTGAAGGGAACTCAAGGGATTGGGACTGAACAGCTGTGTAGCCGTAAGAAAACCACTAATCAGTGAGGCAAACCGGAATAAAAGACTCCAGTTTGCTAGGGAGCTTAAAGATTGGACTCTGGAGCAATGGAAGAAGGTCATGTGGTCTGATGAGTCCAGATTTACTCTGTTCCAGAGTGATGGGCACATCAGGGTAAGAAGAGAGGCAGATGAAGTGATGCACCCATCATGCAAGATCTCGGTGAAAAATG
The DNA here is from genome assembly GCF_900747795.2 of Erpetoichthys calabaricus. NCBI lineage: Eukaryota > Metazoa > Chordata > Cladistia > Polypteriformes > Polypteridae > Erpetoichthys > Erpetoichthys calabaricus. The sequence continues at coordinate 19,257,217 of NC_041398.2, read as the reverse complement.
AATGCAACACTGGATGGAACTAAATCTTGTGACATTGCAGAAGCTCATCGAAACAATGCCACAGCGAATGCGTGCCGTAATCAAAGCTAAAGGCGATCCAATGAAATATTAGAGTGTTTGCCTTTTTTTTTGTGGTGGCGACTTTTTTTTGGGCCAGGCAGTGTATATCGTGATGGTGTGGGTCAGCTCCATGCTCACACTCCTCTTGAACCCGACACCGTCAATAACAGGCAGATGAGGTCTCCCGAGTCTCCGGAATGCCATGTAAGACGTTCTCTCGTCATTCAGTCGCACCTGATAACGCTGATCTCAATTAATTTGCTTTTTGTTTCTCTTCTCTTATTCTACATTAAGAAAGCACAGCAGCATGACTTTTACTTTTATAAGACCTTTAGAAGTATTTCCATTTTTGCTCTCAATTTAAATGCTTAACTCATTTTTGTTGATTTCATTTGATTTTGCCCTTTCTCTGTGCAGTTGGCTGCCTCCATTGTATCTTAATAATGACAATTAAAAACGAGTGGAGCAGACAGCCAGGCAGACAACTACTTTAGCGTCAGACCCACTAATTAGTAAATAATTAATTAATTAAAGAATTAGAACACCTGGAAAAGTAGAATGAAGATGAAAATATTGTTAAAAAGAAAAAAACCATTATTCCCATATAACTGCTGTTCGCAGGATTCCCTCAGGATTGCTGGATGTCATGGCCGGCCTGTGCACTTGTACTGTGAGTGCTGTGCAGAGTGGAGGCAGACCCTCTGTGTTTTTTCCAGTTGATTCTGGGGTCCATCAGCCGTGTGTTTTTGCTCCAACTCTGTTCAATGCTTGCATGGACTGGGGGGTGGGCAGAGTCGTGAGGTCCACCGGCTGGGGGGCATCTGTTGGTGAAGAAAGATTCACGTATCTTGCCTTTGCTGACGATGCTGTGATCTTCAATGGAGGATCTGATGGGGGCTCTCGAGAGTCTGAGTGAGGAGTCTGAGGGTTTGGGCTTGTGATAAAAACCAAGAGCCAGGCCTTTAATGACCTCTTGGTCATGGCCATCAGCAGTGTGTCTGTCTGCAGAGAGAGTGTCGACCTCGTCGAGAGGTTTACTTACCTCGGCAGTGACATTCATGTGACTCTGGTGACTGTTCCTATTAAGTCAGTAGATGGATTGGGAGAACATCTGGGGTCATGAGGTCACTGGGAAGGGGTGTGTGGCGCTCCTGAGATCTCTAAAAATGGATGAAGGTCCAAGTCTTTAGAGTCCTGGTGCTCCCTGTTTGCGAGACATGAACACAATCCAGTGACCTGAGATGAAGACTGGACTCCTGTGTCTCTTTGGAGAATCCTTGGGTCCTGCTGGTTTGACTTTGTGTTGCTCATGGAGTCCCGAATGAGGCACATGACCTGCATTGTGAGAGAGCGTCAGTTATGACACTATGGCCATGTGGCACGATTTCCCAAGGATGACCATCATTATGTGCAATGTCCACATAACAACTGGCTGCGGCAGATAGAAGGTCATTTCCGGAGTGTGGGACTGGACCGTTTTTCTGCTTGGGGGGTCGTCTACCAGGATCCTCAGCTGTTTCGTCTGTACCAGTGCATACTCCTTAACCTGACCTGACCTGTATTTTGTTCAAAGTACCATGTAGAGGGGCAGCATGGGTGGCACTGCAGCTCGCTCCACTGCCCAAGATGTGCATGTCGGGTAGATTGGTGATTTCTTTTGGACTTGTTCAAATAAGTGCTTACTTAGAAAGAGACAGAGACCCTGTTAATAGAAATCTAATGCCCATTGTCTCCCTGTCACCGGTCTGTGCCAGACATGCCTCCACTGTGCTGTCAGTAAACATCCTGGAGATTTAAGAAGTTATTATCTGAATGACCACATGTCTCCCACAACAAATGACTGTGTAATGACCAGAACAACAAAACTATAATAATGTTTTATTTATAAGGTGCCTTTTCCATGCTCAAGGCACTCTGGAGTAGTCCCAGCCTGCAAAATTGAGGGATGCAGAGAATTCTTATAAATAATCTTCATCTAGAAGCTGACCATCCATTGATTAATAATCTAACCCATCTAATCTAATTTAGGGCTGTGAGGGCTGAAGATAGAAATTAGTTATTAAATTCATCATCATCATTCTCAATCCAGGATAATCCATTTATTATTACAAAAGACCGGAGCCTTTAATGGCCTTTAGTGGAACCAGCGCCCGGCGGTATGGCAGTCCTTCGTGGTGCCTAATTATTGAGTTGCATTACTTTATTAAACAGAAACTGGTTTTTAGAATGGCGGCATGGTGGCGCAGTGGGCAGCGCTGCTGCCTCGCAGTTGGGAGACCTGGGGACCTGGGTTCGCTTCCCGGGTCCTCCCTGCATGGAGTTTGCATGTTCTCCCCGTGTCTGCGTGGGTTTCCTCCGGGCGCTCCGGTTTCCTCCCAAAGACATGCTGGTTAGGTGGATTGGCGATTCTAAATTGGCCCTGGTGTGTGGATGGGTGTGTTTGTGTGTGTCCTGCGGTGGGTTGGCACCCTGCCCGGGATTGGTTCCTGCCTTGTGCCCTGTGTTGGCTGGGATTGGCTCCAGCAGGACCCTGTGTTCGGATTCATCGGGTTGGAAAATGGATGGATGGATGGATAGTTTTTAGAATAGAGAAAACTGAAGATTTATAAAGCTTCCCCTCTCCGTCCAATAGATGGCAGTGTTGCACCGATTGGTATCGGTCTTTCCATCGAGTCGCTCGGTGTTGACTCGTTTTGTTTCTCTTTGTTTGATTTAGCCGGCGGACCGCTAGGACTGCCCTACGAGACACACAACGAAAAGAAGAAGAAGAGGAGGATGAGTGTCGGTAAGCAACGGTAAAATCGAGCGAGGAGAGAATATCGGGTCGGGGACGAGAGAACAGCAGAGCAAGACGTGGGCAGGGATGAAAAACAAGAACAGCGTGTGGGCGATAAATGAGAAGAGAGGAAGGTAAGAAAAAAAGAGTGAAATGGAGAGAGAGAGAGACAATTACAATTACACTGACTGACTGACTTGCAGGAGTTTGCCTTCCTCTCTCCCGTTTCTCTTCAAGCCGTTCGCTCGTCATTCAGCGGAGAAAGTCACAAAAATCCACGCCACGACACCAGATTTCACAAGAACTTTCTCCTACAACAGCGTTTGGCACGCGAACAGAACACTGGATTAGATTGGGGCAGTGCCGGTTCGATACATGGGTTTAAACCGAGGGTCTTAATAGAATTGGGGGCACGCTGGGTTGTGAGAGGAAAAAAAAAAATCAGGACACCTTCCAAGTAATGTTTAAAAAATCTTAGAAATGACGCCCTGAACTTGTAGTCTGACTCGGTGGGTCTCGAAGTGGCAGCTCGACCCGTCCGTAAAAGTGGCGGCGGTGACGGTCGGCAGGACTTCAGTGTCGTCTGTCACTTCAATAACAGCTCTATTCTGCAATTTGTACGCACATGGCGGCGTCACCTTCATTTAGAGACATTTATTTCTTCCAGAGGCGGCCTTAGGGCTGTACGGGGCCGAGGGCTGACCAACCCCACGCGGGGCCGGTTACGTCAAACGCTTTTACCGGTATGTGTGGACTGTATAAACTAGCTCGCGAATTTAATAAAAATAATGTTAACATACACCGGATTTTCTCATTACAGTTGTGATATTCTTTATTCTCTCTGGAAGCTTCCGTAAATTATTCAGTGCAAGGCAGATGGTTAACTCAGAAAAGCGTTTAATTTATTAGAGAACACGAAACAGAACTTTACAAAAGATGTCCGTCTCCATTACTCTCTGTTACTAACCACGCCCCTTATTTATTCACTAGGCTCACCCGCCTTTTAAGTCGACCACTTCTTAAGGCAATTCAATATGTAGATCAGTTTGATATTTTATACAGTGAAAAATAAAATTCATGTACCACAACTCATTAATTTGGTTATATTGAATCTGAGCCGCATTACTTTAATACTCGTAGTTTCTGTTATTTTTGCAACGAAATTTAAACTTTTGTTCTATAAAACTTTCTTGAATACTATATTCGGTGTGAAAACTCTATTAGTGCCTTTTATCAGTTTTCCCTGTTGTGGAGTGTCCACTACATGGACAACTATGTCCTCAGAGTACTTTTCTGTTGAAAATGTCGTGTCGCAAAAGTCAATGAATGACTGCTAATAAAGTGACCAAGTTATGAGAAGTAAGGCAGGACAAAATTAAAAATAGCCTACCTAATCTCCAAGAATGCGCACAAAAGCAAGGGAACGATGGGAGCACCAGCACTCTGCTCAAATCGCGTCGCTTCGTGCCGCAAGTAGTAAGTCTGTGATAAGCGGAATACCGCTACGCTTTGCACTCACGGGACGGAAGGACAATCCCGACCGCTTTTATATAGTGTCTTGATATATTTACCTTGGATATCTGGTTCAAAACCACTTTATTTAAAACCTTAATTCACAATATTCCACAACAGTATTCAGCAAAATTTTTGTGAGATAACACACGGACTTTATCAAAATATAACTGGAGAATATAACTTGAGAAATCCGCTCGAATGGGACCCGCGGGGCCTGCAGCAGTCACCCCACTTGCCACCCCCAAACGCCGCTCTTGATTTCTTCACATCCACACCCTCGCTCGCCTATCAAAAATCCTTTTGGATACCGCGATGTGCTGATGGGCTATTACGGGACTCCTAGGGTGGGACAGTGTCAGTGACGGGCATAGGAGATGGGGGTCTGTCTTGTAAAGGAGAGCACGCGTATTAAGAAACGAGTGACAGGAGGAGGTCTGGAGAGAAAGGAAGGTGCGAGTTAAGGAGCCAGGAGACAACAAGCAGGAGTGTTTGTAGATGGGAGAAAGAAAGAACGTGAATGGCAGAAGACAAACCGACAGATACGGAGAGCTTTCTTTTGTTGTGTTGGAGGTCTGCTCATATAATGTAGTGGAGGACAGGACAGCGTTTGTTACCAGAAGTAAACCTTTGGAAATCCAGCATCTCAGACTTGTGTTGGCTTATTACGCTGGCCGTTACACTGTAAAAAATAACGCGTTAAAAGTACTTAAAAAAAAAAATAAGGCAACAAATTACAAGCAATATTTTTGAGTAGATTTAATATACTGCACTATTGAGTAAACTTAATTTATTAATTTACTCAAATTTACCTAAAAGAAATGAGTTTGATTAAATATAAGTAGTGGCAAAAAATGGTTTATTTTACTCCGATTTTCATTTGAATTACAGTACTAAAAAAAAAAAAGAGTAATAATGCAACGCTGGACAGTAACGACTGTATAACAAATACATGCTAAAATTCCATATATCTTTAATTATTTGAACATACACAGATAGTCACAACAACGGAGTTGTATTTTCAAAGGAAAATTAAATCAAAGGTCTGAGGATAATTTTTACTGAATTACTGACATTCAAATATCAATGAAAATTTTCTTTTCTTTATTTAAACTTTCTTCAAAAAGTATATCTCAATCAAGTAATGTCCCAGGAATGAGTGCTAAACGGGAAGGAAACGTAGAGAGTGAAATCCTGACGCAGATGGCGCTCTTCAAGCACGTCCTGCTTTTACGCCAACATATCCGCTTAAATCAATGGCCGCCTTTTCCACTACTTCTCAGTATACGATAGCGAAAATCCTGAAATAAAATAGGACGTAGGAAATCAAACATCGCTAAATAAATCACAGTATTAAAAATTAACCAGTAAATACATTACCTATGTAGAACACTAATTAAATAAGAAGTCAGATAATACTGTGACGGTTAGGCAAACGTCTTTTTATGTTGTTTACAGGTCGTACTTTAGGACAAACGCCATAGCGTTCTCAAACTTATCTCAAAGTGTCATTTTCTTTTTCTGTGTAAAATAAAATTTTAAACGATAAAAAAAATATGAACATATGTAACTATCCGAGAAATGTGCCTGCTTTTTAAAGCAAACCAACGAGGTAGGTTGTTAGAAAGACGCTACCTTGCCCGCCATGTTTCCCACATGAAGGGAAAGGTTTCGTGAAAATAACAAATGCTTACATCTGTAACTATACGAAATGAAATACTAGTTATTCATTACGGAATTAATATGCTTTATACTTACACATTCGTAGTAAAATAACTCTTATTATGGATAAGCGTTACAGCTGAATGCGTTGTTGTAAAGGCCAAGAAACCGATGTGAGAGGAAGTGCCATGTCATTACATTTAACTTAAATGTGTTCAATTCACAGTATAGTTTTTTTACTTAGAATAAGTTATAAAAAATGTTTACATTTTAAGAAAAATAATAAGTTAACATTATTCATAATTTTTTTATTGAATTAGAATTAATCAATAAAAAGGGTAAAACCCATTTTTATTAATTAAAGTAATGATTATTTTGCGTATAGTTAGCTATTTTTTATTATTATTTTTCACACATGCAAGATTTATTTTTTACAGTGTACAATATCGGTAATCAAGATGAAAAGCTGGCCCGTGTTACACAACAAAAATAAAATAAAGAAAAAATAAATGACACGTCATCTGTAAGTGACAAATGTAATCGATCGCCTGGAAGGGTTTGCACCACAAGGTAAATGTAAAAGGCAAAGGGCAAACGCTTCTCCAAAAAAAAAAAAAAGCAGACCTCCTACTCTGTGGATTTCCACTCGCTATTATCCATGGTGTGTTTTGTGCTGAGAATCCGTCACCTTTAAAATGTGTTAAACTGAAAAGACATTTAGAAACAAGACACACAAAAAAATGGAATTCTGTCATCATTAGGACCTCGAGTTACACAGTCGGCAGTAAATCAGAACTCCATCCATCCATTATTCAACTCGTTATATTCTAACTACTGGGTCACAGGGATCTGCTGGAGCCAATCCAAGCCAACACAGGGCGCAAGGCAGGAATCAAACCCTGGGCAGGGCGCGCAAACACGCACACATACACACACACCAAGCACAATCTAGAATCACCAATGCACCTTTGATCTGTGGGAAGAAACCAGAGTACCCGGAGGAAACCCACGCAGACACGGGGAGAACATGCACACAGAGAGGACCCGGGTCTCCTAACTGCGAAGCAGCAGCGCTACCCACTGCACCACCGTGCTGCCCTAAATCAGAACTATCAAAACAGAAAAATTAACAATAAAGCATCTATGGCACAATTAACAGTCAAGTGAAGAAAAGCCCCCCACGATGGCAGACAGCCTCGTTCAGCCAGCGGCCATTGCGATGAGTGAAGTTTTTATGTCAAGTCCACCTCTGTGGGATCCAGCTGGGTGACGCATTGATCAGCTGACCAGTGACTGATCAAGTCTGCACTCCTCTGGGATGAATCAGCTGATATCAGCGGGTGGATCTGCTCTGCTCAGCTACTTGCACTTGTCACACACAACTTTGATAAATTTATAGTCGATTCGTTGGTGGAAGAAATAACATCTCATGGGGGGGGGGTGCCAGTAATGACCTTCATGGTACAAAGGAAGGAAGAGGTTGGGACTATGCACTGATATGGCGCCTTGCCACACCCACCACACGACCAACCACCCGGATTGTGCAGCGGGTGACATCTTGGCACCACACTGGAACAGTGGCAGTTTCTTTTTAAGGTGGCCGGAGTGCAAATCCTGCTTGCAGATTAACGTCATACCAGGGAACGAAGCCATTGCAGATTAATGAACTTAGGGTGCAGGATAAATATATATATATATTCTGGTTCGTCCTGCTTCCACTTTAAAACCGGTCCCACCCACACGCAGCTGACACGGCATTTCTTGATTCCTATTTGTCGTCTTCCATGTCATGCACTATACTGGCCTGCTGAGCGTAATATATCCAACAAGTACTTGAGGTGCTGCCACAACAGTAAAGTAGCTTTACCACCTTTGCCACCTGTGTCTTTACAACAGCTTCTTACACAGCAAACATCAGAAACTAAAAATGATCGTGAACACAATCGAGAATACAACTCTTCTCTAGCGTTTACTTCCATGGGTGCACAGATAACTCGGCCACGGACCATACTGCTTTAAAATAAACGGGCAAATTTATCACCAAATCTCTCCACTATACGCTAACACTTCTACCTCTCCAGGATATGGACAGTTGTATGTTTTTGACACAGCGCAAGCTACTGAAGTACGCTTACAAAATAAAGCAAACTCTGCATGCAGTGAAAATGTACTTCTCCAGCCAGATTCCATGCTCAGAACCATCAACCACTTTGCTAAAGCATATAAACATATGCATGAAATCGCTCAGTCCAATCCAACAGCATCTGTACGAATGGTTTTCAAGGAAAACCCTAGGCAGGATTTACGATGATCCAATACCCCGACATGTCACACCGATGTTGCAGCGATTTTCGTCAGAGAAGATGGCGAACTGCCTGCCGAAAGGGACATTTGCATCTATCCCAGAGGCAACTCCTGGAAACAGATTTCCACTCTCAATATGAATTGCGATCCTATGGTTTACCCACTTTTAGATAGATAGATAGATACCTTATTAATCCCAAGGGGATTATTTAATTATTCCCTTATGGAGACATTGACTGGCACAAAGATTTACAACATGTTCCCGATAAAAGAAGCACCAAGCGAATCAGGCGTACTCAATGCCAATTTTACGCGTACAGATTATCAATGAGGAATACATTTAGTATTTTGCAGTCCAGTGGCAAACTATTCCAACAGTACGTCGTAGATGAGTACGTTAAAACAGAGGGCATGCGTCTCAACTATCTCAGATTACATCAACAAGATCTGCGCGTCGAACTATCAGACACACTGCAAGCAAACGCTGAAAATAACGTACGTGTAGGCAAAATGATCACATTACCATCCACATTTCCAGGAAGTCTAAATACATGCACCAAAACTATCAGGATGCCATGGCCATAGTACGTACATTCGGAAAGCCTGATTTATTTATCACTTTCACATGTAATCCTGCTTGGCCGGAAATTCTATATGCACACTGCGTCTTTCAAGAAGTATTTATTTCTTCTTGATTTCTGAATTCCTTTCTCACCATTTTCCATTCCTATTCTTACAACCGCCGTATGCTACGGCGGGCGTCGGCTAGTATGTATATATATATAATATACATATATATATATATACACACACACAACAGTACTGTGCAAAAGTGTTAGGCAGGTGTGAAAAAATGCTGCAAACAAAGAATGCTTTCAGAAATTGAAGTGTTAATCATTTATTTTCATCAATCAACAAAATGCAGTGAATGAACAAAAGAGAAATCTAAATCAAATCAACATTTGGTGTGACCACCCTTTGCCTTCAAAACACCATCAATTCTTCTAGGTACACTTGCACACAGTTTTTAAAAGGAACTCGGCTGGTAGGGTTGTCCCAAACATCTTGGAGAACTAACCCCAGATCTTCTGTGGATGTTGGCTTCCTCACATCCTTCTCTCCCTTCATGTAATCCCAGACACACTCGATGATGTTGAGATCAGGGCTCTGTGGGGGCCATACCATCACTTCCAGGACTTCTTGTTCTTCTTTACGCTGAAGATAGTTCTTAATGACTTTGGCTGTATGTTTGGGGTCGTTGTCCTGCTGCAGAATAAATTTGGGGCCAATCATAACGCCTCCCTGATGGTATTGCATGATGGGTAAGTATCTGCCTGTATTTCTCAGCATTGAGAACACCATTAATCCTGACCAAATCTCCAACTCCATTTGCAGAAATGCAGCCCTAAACGTTCAAGGAACCTCCACCATGCTTCACTGTTGTCTGCAGACACTCATTATTGTACCGCTCTCCAGCCCTTCGACGAACAAACTGCCTTCTGCTACAGCCAAATATTTAAAATTTTGACTCATCAGTCCAGAGCACCTGCTGCCGATTTTTCTGCACCCCAGTTCCTATGTTTTCGTGCATACTTGAGTCGCTTGGCCTTGTTTCCACGTCGGAGGTATGGCTTTTTGGTTGCAACTCTTCCATGAAGACCACTTCTGGCCAGACTTCTCCGGACAGTAGATGGGTGTACCTGGGTCCCACTGGTTTCTGCCAGTTCTGAGCTGATGGCACTGCTGGACATCTTCCGATTTTGAAGGGTAATAAGCTTGATGTGTCATTCATCAAGTTTCCTTGGCCGACCACTTCGCGTCTATGATCTTCAACGTTGCCCGTTTCTTTGTGCTTCTTCATAAGAGCTTGAACAGCACATCTTGAATACCCAGTCTGCTTTGAAATCTTTGTCTGGGAGAGGTACCTTTGCTGATGCATTAGAACTACCTTGTGTCTTGTTGCTGTGCTCCCATCTTGCCATGGCATGAAACTGTCTTCCACAACCTCACCTTGGTAGCAGAGTTTGGCTGTTCCTCACCCAGTTTGAAGCCTCCTACACAGCTGTTTCTGTTTCAGTTAATGACTGTGTTTCAACCTTCGTGTGACATTGATGATCATTAGCACCTGTTTGGTAGAATTGGTTGATCAAACACCTGACTAGAATCTTACAAAATCCCTGACTTTGTGCAAGTGGATCTATAAGAATTGATGCTGTTTTGAAGGCGAAAGGGTAGGAACACCAAATATTGAGTTGATTTAGATTTGTCTTTTGTTCGCTCACTTTGCATTTTGTAAATTGATAACAATAAACAATCATCCATACATCCATCCATTTTCCAACCCGCTGAATCCGAACACAGGGTCACGGGGGTCTGCTGGAGCCAATCCCAGCCAACACAGGGCACAAGGCAGGGAACCAATCCTGGGCAGGGTGCCAACCCACAAACACACCCACACACCAAGCACACACTAGGGCCAATTTAGAGTCACCAGTCCACTTAACCTGCATGTCTTTGGACTGTGGGAGGAAACCCATGCAGACACGGGGAGAACATGCAAACTCCACGCAGGGAGGACCCGGGAAGCGAACCCGGGTCTCGTAACTGCGAGGCAGCAGCGCTACCACTGTGCCACCGTGCCGCCCATAAACAATCATTATTTATATTTTTGAAAGCATTGTTTACAGCATTTTTTCACACCTGCCTAAAACGTTTGCACAGTACTGTATGTTTGAGAATGGCTGGCCTAAGTGACCACTTTGAGACGAGTCAGCTACAAAGTGACTCCCGTGGTGTCATCATGAAAAGTGAAAAAGCTAATAATAACATAAAACGTGTCCACTGGTCTGTGCTATAAATTGTTTTCTATATGATTCCAATAATTTTGACTTTTTTATAGTCAGAATTGCTGAATGTGCACATTTCCTGTTCAAATACAGAGGAGAAATGCGAGGTGCAGTAGCGACGAAACTCACCTCACTTCGGACTGTGCTCTCCGTCACACACTGTAATTGGTGCGTGCCTGTTGCTGTCTCTCTGTATGTCACCAATATAATGTCTGCAAACATGTTTATTATACTCCCTGACTCTCCACAGTCTGGCTAATATCTTTAATGAATGTGTCTCGCTTATCAAACATTAAATCGCAGTGAAAAGACGCACGGTGAGCAGACCAGTACCGTACTGACCTGCAGGGGGCGCATGTGAGCCAAAACAGGTGCCCGTTGCTGCTGTTCTTTTCTACGCAGAGGCACCAATAAGTTAGCGATATCAGAAAGTCAAGTGCACTGCAGTGGCTGTTTATTTTCATTTTTGTTCTGACTGCTAAAAAAGGAAGATTAAGACTTTTAAAACTAAAGGAAAATAATGAGGAAAGTGACGGAGATTTTTGTGGAGAAGGATAGGCACATGGACTTCATTTACAAATAAAGGTAAGACCGTAGACAGTTTTCAGTTTTATAAAAAAATGGGATCATCCATCCATCCATCCATCCATTTTCCAACCCGCTGAATCCGAACACAGGGTCACAGGGGTCTGCTGGAGCCAATCCCAGCCAACTCAGGGCACAAGGCAGGAACCAATCCGGGCAGGGTGCCAACCCACCGCAGAAAAACTAAAATTTGACCTTAAATAAAATATTGTTTTGTTTTTCTTGTTATCCTTTTGGTGAAAAACCTGTATTAAAATTGATTAAAGCATCAGAATTAAGAGCTTATAAAAACAAGTAAATATTTCAATTAAGGTCCTAACCCTAATTTTTGCTGCTCCGCTCTCGCTCAACCACAGCCACTAGATGGCGCATGCGCCCACATCACCTCTCACTATGAACAACCTGTGTGTGTACAGAGCAGTCTGCTCCGCTCACGCTCTACCACAGCCACTAGATGGTGCATGCACTCACCTCACTTCTTACTACCAAAGACCTATGTGTGTATGGAGCAGTCCACTCTGCTCAACCACAGCCACTAGATGGCGCATGCGCACACCTCACCTCTCACTATGAACAACCTGTGTGTGTACAGAGCAGTCTGCTCCGCTCTGCTCCACCACAGCCACTAGATGGCGCATGCATGCACCTCACTATGAAAGACCTGAGAGCAGCAAACACCGCAGTGCAACAACAATTTCATGCTGATGACACAGATGAAGAGACACGACATCGAAAGGAAGCGAAGGCCGTGGGTCGACAACGTGCAAGTGAAACACCTCAGCAACGGAGGCCAAGTCGTGAAGTTTTCACTAAAGACATTGTCTATCTGTAGGGTATTTTCTCGAGACAAAGATGAATAGGACTCGTATGGCAGGTATATGAGCTAAGATATGGCATTATGATTAACACACACACATAGAGATCCTGTGGACAAAGCCTAATTGCCAGTCACCCCGCAATGTTCTGCTCAGAATTCCCTTCACATTCCTTAAATAGAAATGGAGAATACGTCTCACCGTCTTCTGTAGGAGTCTTTACTTTCATAAATAGCCTTAAATAGATGATGAAGCCCTCGTGCATCTCACAGTATTCTAATGGAATCAAGAAAGGTCTTAGGAAAAAGAAACAAGGGGTCTGAGTCTTCAAGAGCAAGTCAATTAAAGTGAATGCTGAAGGAGTTAATTAGCAGCAAAAACTGGTCACTAACTACAGTTGTGCTTAAAAGTTGTGAACCCTTTAGAATTTTCTATATTTCTACATAAATATGAACCTAAAACATCATCAGATTTTCACTCAAGGTCCTAAAAGTAGATAAAGAGGAAACCAGTTTAAACAAAAATAATATACTTGGTCACTGATTTATAAGGAAAATGATCGAATATTCCATATTTGTGAGTGGCAAAAAGTATGTGAACCTTTGCTTTCAGTATCTGGGTTGTGACCCCACTTTGCAGCAATAACTAACAACTAAACGTTTCCAGTAACTGTTGATCACAGTCCCTGCACACCGGCTTGGAGGAATTTTTGCCATTCCTCCGTACAGAAAAGCATCAACTCTGGGATGTTGGTGGGGTTTCCTACATGAACTGCTCCCTTCAGGTCTCTTCCACAACATTTTCGATTGGATTAATGGTCAGGACTTTGACTTGGCCATTCTAAAACATTAACTTTATTCTTCTTTAACCATTCCTTGTAGAACGACTTATGTGCTTAGGGTCGTTTGTCTTGCTGCATGGACCCACTCTTCTCTTGAGATTCAGTTCATGGACAGATGTCCTGACATTTTCCTTTAGAATTCTCTGATATAATTCTGAATTCATTGTTCCATTAATGAAGGCAAGCCGTCCTGGCCCAGATGCAGCAAAAACAGCCAAAAATACCATGATACTACCACCACCATGTTTCACAGATGGGATAAAGTTCTTATGCTGGAATTGGAGTGTTGTTTTCCTTTCTCCAAACATAACGCTTTTCATTTAAACCAAAAAGTTCTATTTTTGGTCTCGTCTGTCCACAAAACATTCTTCCTTCTGCCTTCTGGTTTGTCCACGTGATCTTTAGCAAACTGCAGACAAGCAGCAATGTTTTTTTTGGAGAGCAGTGGCTTTCTCCTTGCAACCTTTGCCATGCACACCATTGTTGTTGAGGTGTTCTCCTGATGGTGGACTCATGAACATGAACATAGCCAATGTGACAGAGGCCTTCAGTTGCTTGAGAAGTTACCCTGGGGTCCTTTGTGACCTCGCCGGACTATTACACCGCCTTGCTCTTGGAGTGATCTTTGTGGGTCGACCAATCCTGGGGAGGGCAACAATTGTCTTGAATTTCCTCCATTGTACACAATCTGTCTGACAGGACAGTGGAGTCCAAACTCTTTAGAGATGGTTTTGTAACCTTTTTCCAGCCTGATGAGGATCAACAACTCTTTCTCTTGAGGTCCTCAGAAATCTCCTTTGTTTCGTGCCATGATACACTTCCACAAACATGTGTTGTGAAGAGCAGACTTTGATAGAATCCTGTTCTTGAAATAACAAAGGGTGCCCACTCACACCTGATTGTCATCCCATTGATTGATAACACCGGACTTGAATTTCACCTTCAAGCTAACCCTAATCCTAGAGGTTCACATACGTTTGCCACTCACAAATGTGGGAATATTTGATCGTTTTCCTCAATAAATAAATGACCAAGTATAATTTTTTGTCTCATTTGTTTAAACTGGTTTCTCTTTATTTACTTTTAGGACTTGAGTAAAAATCTGATGATGTTTCAGGTCATATTTGTGCCGAAATATAGAAAATTCTATAAGGTTCACAAACTTTCAACCACAACTGTAAGAAAAGGGTTAGAGTGAAAACCTGCAAGCCAGGACCGGAGTTGGGGACCCCTGAAATAGCTTATTCTGGTAGTGTCGGATACAATGTCAGGAATTAACCCAGACAGGGTGGCCAGTCCATTACAGGGCACGCACACACACGGAGTAATGCCAGGTTAATTAAGAGTCCCCATTTTGCCTAATCTGCGTGCCGTTAAGATCTCTATAAAGGACCTGGAGAAGGTTAACCAGAGACATGGACAACATGCAGACTCTGGACACACACCAGCTGGACACGTTATTCCAGCCAAGGAAACAGGCACCATTAAATAATTACAAGTCATTCTCCCTCCACACAGTAGATGGCAGTATTTCGCTTAACCTCGTTCCACCATTTTAACCCAAAAATATGTAATTGCATAATCTCAGTTTGTGGATATGCAATTTATCCCAAGTGAATAAACTGAGTGATGTGTGTTTGACTTTCAGAGAGTTACAGAGTCACACAGACATTCCAAAGACTTTAGTGAAGGCGCTTCGGAACAGGAGAGGTGTGAGGAGGTCATCTTAAACAAGGCAGGAATGTCACCGTGGAGGTCAGTGACCATGGATGGGTATTCAGAAAGCAAGGTGATCAATTTATGAACTGCTAGCCAGCCCTCCATTATGACAGTCACTTAATTCAGTTCAGGGTGGGGGGGGGTTCAAGGCAGGTGCCAGTCCATCACAGGACACACACTCTGCCATTACTAGTCAGTGTAGAGCTGCCAGGGGGTCTGGACAAATGTGAGTTTAGAAAGTAAAGGGATATGCAATGGAGCAACAGAACTGACATGAGGACAACAAAGTGTGGAACTGTCAGCTGGCCTTTAATTAATGCATACTGTTGTGTTGGGAGTAGGGTTGCCACCCGTCCTTTAAAATACGGAATCGTCCCGTATTGGAGAATGAAATTGCGCGTCCCGTTTTGAATCAATATGGGACGGGTTTTGTCCCGTATTTTGTTTATCATTTTTTTTAAAGCAGCGTCTCATGCAAATCATCCCACATGCATTTTATGAAGATGCCTCCTTTCCTTCCTTTTGATTGGGTAATACGGGATGTGGCCCCCCCCTGCAGTATGCGTCCCTTATTTTTTTGTATTAAAAGTGGTAACCCTAGTTGGGAGGGGGTTTGGGGGGGCATCGGGTGCAGCCAGTGGCCATTCAGTCCAAGCGTCTGTGGAGGAAAACCAGGGGGTGCCTCAGATATAGAGAATGGGAAAGGTGCTATATAAATGTATTTTTATTGTTAAGTCATTTTGAGGGTGGGCTGAAAGTGATACCGGGGGGTGGGGGGGGGGCATTAATGCTGTCTACATGCCACAAATATAAATAGGCGAGAGTGAGAGAGAGATATATGGAGTGAGAGGAGGAGTGCTTTTAATGATGGAACAGTGGGCAGATAGAAAAGCCGTCCCACCTCCAATAGACTGGGGGGTGGGTATGAGGGTCTCAACAGCCATTCAGGCTGGTCCACTGAGGCTGTCAGTCAGCTTCTTAATATTTGTGATGGCTGTCAAATGTGACTCAATATGTTTGTGCTGAACGTGTTCTCTTCAGTGACTCTTTCTGTTGGTCTCGCCCTATCTGAGATGTGGCATAGCGGCACATTGCAGGCCGAGTCTCCTGGTAGTGGTGGTCTCTGTTTATGTCTCTGTTACTTTATGACCAGACCTGAGTAGACCTGTGCTATCGGTATGAAAAGATTCAAAATGGAGAGACCTGAATTTGTAAACTTGCCCCATTGCCCAGTTGTTGCTTTGTCTCGGTCAGCTGAACTTTGTCTTCCTCTTAAGTTGGTTTTCCCTCCAAATCTTTGGAATTATTTTTAGGATAACAGGAATGGTTCAAAGCATAAACAAAAAATAGTTGGTAGCTTTCTGTGTTTTCTTCAACCTGGAAGTGAACCCAGAGATGTGCTTACATTATTTTGAACTTTATGATGCGATTCTCTCACTTTTATTTCGACAGATGAAAAGGAGTCTCCTTCCCATGCCACACAAACATGCAGAGAGATGTCTAATGGCCCCCAGATCAGGGTTGTCCATGTGAGACGGGTATCTTAGAAGAAAAAAAAACAAAAAAAAAACCCAGACATTTGAAGAGAGAGAGAAGAGTTTGACACGACGCATGGTCTCAGCCAAAGGTGATGGTATGGATGAAAGGCTGGCACAGATTAAACAAGAGGACTCTGGATGGGGTGACCCAGAGAACGTGTGTGTAAAACAGGAGGATCGTGAGGCAGAAAGTGTCATTTTCAAAGAGGAGGAATGCAAGGCTGAGATGTTTGAAGTTAAGGTCGAGGAGTTGGAGGATTTTGCAGCTGGTCTTGAATGGCGAAACCCCAAAACTGGCAGTATTTTCAAAGAAGAGGTTTTTGAAGAAGAATCTCATTCCGGTTTACAGCATTGGGTCACTAATACCAGGCAACTGGCTACCCAGCAGAATCCCATGGTACCGAAGTCCGAGTTTTCTAAGATTGACGAGAAGGTAAAGGAGGGAAACTGGAAAGAAGAAGAAGAAGATCAGCAGTCATCTGAGAGTGTGGCAATAAGTAAGTAACGCTATCAAATGTAAAAGACAGTTAAACCGAGTGTTTTTAGTAGGTGGAAATGGTAGCGAGATACACAAATAGAGACCAACTACACGAGGGCATAACTACTAATAACAGCTGACCTCAAAAATAGTCAAATTTAAAGGTTTGTTTAAACTCAGATAAACTGAAAGTGGCCACAATTTCCCATATAAAGCTGACATTTTAAGCAGTAAAACATCACCAACATAATGATTACTTAATTTAAATAATAATTTTTTTCTTTAAGGGATTTTTTTTTGTCAACTGGGTTTCAATAGTAGTAGTAGTTCAAGTAGATTTGTAAAACACAGCACTCACCTTACTTTGACGATTATTTATTACACACCAGCAGAATATGCAGAGAAAATTCAATGATTCCTTGTGAACTTAGGACTGAAATAAAGGAGACCATGAAAAGGACAACACACTGAAGGGCATAGCTCAGCAGCCATATTGAGACAGGCATGTTGCCTGAAGAAAGCCAGAAACAAGGACTTAACTTGAGACATTTTAAGTAACGAACAACTCTGTGTGCCGCCTGAAATGCCACATTTATCAGGTTATATGGTTGCCAATATAACCTTAACCCTAACCCTAAGCCTAACCCTAAACAACGTTTCCCTAATGCTTCCCTTTATCTTTCCATGACCCAAACACTTTCTCGATATGATAAAGAAAAAAAGAGATTGATTTTTGAATTTAACGATACATTAAGATCACTTCAACGACTGGTTCAAAGAGTATTTTCAACTGTTGGGCTTCCTAATTCAAGGACTCTGTCATGGGATGAAGCTTTCTGCTTGCTTGATGTATGGCATAACAAGATAGATTGGCCTGCCCCATCCACAAATCCTTAACTTAAAGTTCGAGGGGTTAGGACCAATCTGTATCTTAGTCCCTGATGTTAAAAATGAGATGCCTGACCTTAAATTTAAAAGGGGCCTAATCTTAAAATTGCTCCTCCAGTTGATAGTTTTAGATCAGCCTGCCCCCACTACATGCCCTGAACTTAAGGTTCGTTGGGGTAAAGCCAAATACACCAGGGTCCCTAATCTTAAAATTTAGATGAGGCGCCTAATCTTAAAATAGTATAAGGGTGCCTAACCTTAAAATTAAACCCTGGTGTAAACTTTTAGAGTCCCTAATCTTAAATTTAACCCTAATACCCTATTTTAATATCTTGTATAACCCTAGATAGCACTAGTTTTTATAACCCTTATACAGTGCATCCGGAAAGTATTCCCAGCGCATCACTTTTTCCACATTTTGTTATGTTACAGCCTTATTCCAAAATGGATTAAATTCATTTTTTTCCTCAGAATTCTACAAACAACACCCCATAATGACAACATGAAAAAAGTTTGAGGTTTTTGCAAATTTATTAAAAATAAAAAAATTGAGAAAGCACATGTACATAAGTATTCACGGCCTTTGCCATGAAGCTCCAAATTGAGCTCAGGTCCATCCTGTTTCCACTGATCATCCTTGAGATGTTTCTGCAGCTTCATTGGAGTCCACCTGTGGTAAATTCAGTTGACTGGACATGATTTGGAAAGGCACACACCTGTCTATATAAGGTCCCACAGTTGACAGTTCATGTCAGAGCACAAACCAAGCATGAAGTCAAAGGAATTGTCTGTAGACCTCCGAGACAGGATTGTCCCAAGGCACAAATCTGGGGAAGGTTACAGAAAAATTTCTGCTGCTTTGAAGGTCCCAATGAGCACAGTGGCCTCCATCAGCCATAAGTGGAAGAGGTTCGAAACCACCAGGACTCTTCCTAGAGCTGGCTGGTCATCTAAAATGAGAGGTCGGGGGAGAAGGGCTTTAGTCAGGGAGGTGACCAAGAACCCGATGGTCACTCTGTCAGAGCTCCAGAGGTCCTCTGTGGAAAGAGGAGAACCTACCAGAAGGAAAACCATCTCTGCAGCAATCCACCAATCAGGCCTGTATGGTAGAGTGGCCAGACGGAAGCCACTCCTTAGTAAAAGGCACATGGCAGCCCGCCTGGAGGAAACCAGGCACCATTCATCACCAGGCCAATACCATCCCTACAGTGAAGCATGGTGGTGGCAGCATCATGCTGTGGGGATGTTTTTCAGCGGCAGGGACTGGGAGACCAGTCAGGATAAAGGGAAAGATGACTACAGCAATGTACAGAGACATCCTGGATGAAAACCTGCTCCAGAGCGCTCTTGACCTCAGACTGGGGTGACGGTTCATCTTTTAGCAGGACTATGATCCTAATCACACAGCCAAGATATCAAAGGAGTGGCTTCAGGACAACTCTGTGAATGTCCTTGAGTGGCCCAGCCAGAGCCCAGACTTGAATCTGATTGAACATCTCTGGAGAGATCTTAAAAGGGCTGTGCACCGACGCTTCCCATCCAACCTGATGGAGCTTGAGAGGTGCTGCAAAGAGGAATGGGCCAAACTGGCCAAGGATAGGTGTCCCAAGCTTGTGGCATCATATTCAACAAGACTTGAGGCTGGAATTGCTGCCAAAGGGGCATCAACAAAGTATTGAGCAAAGGCTGTGAATACTTATGGACATGGGATTTCTCAGTTTTTTTATTTTTAATAAATTTGCAAAAACCTCAAGTAAACTTTTTTCACGTTGTCATTATGGGGTGTTGTGTGTAGAATTCTGAGAAAAAATGAATTTAATCCATTTTGGAATAAGGCTGTAACATAACAAAATGTGGAAAAAGTGATGAAGCACTGTGAATACTTTCTGGATGCTCTGTATATTGTTTTGATGCGTTTTACATCCTTCATTTATCCTTGTTTTATTGCATTTTAGACCTGATTGTTAGATTTAAAATTGCTTTTAACTGTTTAAATTTGCAGTTTTAAGTATTTATACATTTTTATTGCAAATTTCTGTACAGTATTTTAAAAGAAATATTTATAAACAATTTTAAGAGGTCTTAATAGCAATCTTCTAAGGTGTTTTAAAGTATTTAAAAAGCTCCTCTCATCCTAGGAATAAGTGGTGTGGCAGGGAGGGAAAAATAGTATAATCCAATCGGCTGCTTGTACCAATGCACCTTGTCCCCTTGTGGGACACTCCATCTCTGTAATCCTAACCCTAATTTGCTTATTGTTATTATTAGTTATTGTTATTATTAATAATGATACATTATTTAAAGTGGTAACTGCTGCTTGTCTTTTACTCTGTGTAAATGCCTGAGGTTATGGATGTCCAACCATCCATCCATTATCCAACCCGCTATATCCTAAAACCGGGTCACGGGGGTCTGCTGGAGCCAATCCCAGCCAACACAGGGTGCAAGGCAGGAAACAAACCCTGGGCAGGGCACACACACACACACACAGACACACACGCCAGGGACAATTTAGGATCGCCAATGCACCTAACCTGCATGTCTTTGGAATGCGGGCGGAAACCCACGCAGACATGGGGAGAAGATGCAAACTCCATGCAGGGAGGACCCGGGAAGTGAACCTGGGTCTCCTAACTGTGAGACAGCAGCGCTACCACTGCGCCACCGTGCCATGTGGTTATGGATGTAGATGGGAAAATGGGGAGAAGTTATAAAGTACAATACCTTAAAAACAGTGCTAAATCTATGGGATTTGAGGAATTCTGATGAAAGTTACACAAAAAAGAATACAAAAGGGGAAGGTAGAGTAATAGAGATCTTGTAGCAAAGACAAAACAATTGGCATAGTCGGCACTAATCTTAAAAACACATCCTGGGCTGCTGCCTTCTTTTTGTTCACTTTCCTGAAAGCTCTCCTTGCAAACATCACCAGCACAATAAAGTGCACTCATGTGTGAATAACAACAACAATAACAACATTTATTTTCATACAAATGATGGAGCTCAGGGCAGCACGGTGGCGCAGTGGGTAGCGCTGCTGCCTCGCAGTTGGGAGATCTGGGGACCTGGGTTCACTTCCCAGGTCCTCCCTGCGTGGAGTTTGCATGTTCTCCCCGTGTCTGCGTGGGTTTCCTCCAGGTGCTCCGGTTTCCTCCCACAGTCCAAAGACATGCAGGTTAGGTGGATTGGCAATTCTAAATTGGCCCTGGTGTGTGGGTGTGTTTGTGTGTGTCCTGCGGTGGGTTGGCACCCTGTCCAGGATTGGTTCCCTGCCTTGTGCCCTGTGTTGGTTGGGATTGGCTCCAGCAGACCCCCGTGACCCTGTGTTCGGATTCAGCGGGTTGGAAAATGGATGGATGGATGGATGATGGAGCCTAAAGTGCTTTACATGATGAAGAAAGACATAAAAGACAAAATTTTAAAATACAATTAGGCAATACTAGTTAACATAGAATTAAAGTAAAGTCCAATGGACAAAAAACTCCAGATGGCTGGAGAAAAAAAATCTGCGGGGGTGCCGAGACCACCCAGCCCCCTCTAGGCGTTCTACCTGACATCAATGACCCCAATCAGTCCTCATGGTATTCAGGGTTCACATGGAAGGACTTGATGATGACGGTCATGTGGACTTCTGGTCTTTAATCCATCAATGTAGGGACATCACGGTGCTTTGATCAGGTGGTGGGGGTGCAGATCAGCATGACAGAAAACCGGAAAAAGAACAGGAGAGAAAGTAGGGGTTAGTACGGATTTTGGAGCCACCATGAATGATAATGATAATTAAATGCATCTACAGAATATCAGGATTAAACTAAACTGAAGCTATGATAAAGCCATATTAAAGTAATGAGTGTTTATTAGTTTGTTAAAGTCCTCCACTGTATTAGTCTGGCAAATTTCTTTTGGTCAGCTATTCCAGATTTGAGGTGCCTAACAGCAGAAGGCCGCCTCACCACTTCTTTTAAGTTTAGCTCTTGGAATTCTAAGTGGACCCTCATTTGAAGATCTAAGGTTACGATTTGGAGTGTCAGGTGACAGGCATTCCACAATATAGGATGGAGCAGATTATTGAAGGCTTTGTAAACCATAAACAGGATTTTAAAGTCAATTCTAAATGGCACAGGTAAATAATGTAGTGACACTATGACTGGGGTGATGTGCTCGGATTTTCTTTTTCTAGTTAAGATTCTAGCAACCGCATTCTGCACTCGTAATTGAAAGATTATTGATAACGGCACCAGCAGGCTCATTAGAGGCCAACTGTGTCAAATACAACTCGCTCATCGCATCCAAGCACAGCTCAGTCCTTTTAAACAACATTGAAGTGTGTGGCCAGTTGTGTTGTGCAGTCAGCCATCATGATAAGGGCAAACTAATCAGCAGGAGTGACAGTGGGACCCCGCACCTGTAGCTGAAGCTGCAACTTTCTTTTTTTGGGTTGCTAAATGCACAATATGTGTCTGCATATAAATAAATATTCTAGTAATTCTGAGGTATGTTCTTGTATACAGTTTTCAATTGCCATATTACTACTAGATAGATAGATAGATAGATGAAAGGCACTATATACTAGATATAGATAGATAGTTTGAGATAGATAGATAGATAGATAGATAGATAGATGAAAGGCATTATATAATAGATAGATAGATGATAGATAGATGAAAGGCACTATATACTAGATAGATAGAGATAGATAGATGAAAAGCACTATATACTAAATAGATAGAGATAGATAGATGAAAGGCACTATATACTAGATATAGATAGATAGATAGATATAGATAGATAGATGAAAGGCACTATATAATAGATAGATAGATGAAAGGCACTATATACTAGATATAGATAGATAGAGATAGATAGATAGATAGATGAAAGGCACTATATACTAAATAGATAGATGAAAGGCACTATATACTAGATAGATGGATAGAGATAGATAGATGAAAGGCACTATATAATAGATTGATAGATAGATAGATACTTTATTAATCTCCAAGGGGAAATTCACATACTCAAGCAGCAGCATACTGATAAAAAACAATATTAATTAAAGAGTGAACATGAATATAATCCCCTGATTATGTGAGGAAAGACATCATCACTTATCATGACATTACACCGTATGAACATGAATATGAATATGTCACTCTTTAAAGTGTTTGAAGTCTGACATTATGAACTAGTACAGGGCAATCCAAAGGGAACTTTTTAAATTTGAATAATGCCATTAGCATTTAATTTTGCAGTGCACAACTTCAGAGTCATAATGCACTCAGGCATTGGTCTGCTATGGATTGCCATGCAGCCCCTCTTGCTGTCTTAATAGCAGACTCATTTCCTTTTTGTGTTCATATAGATCAAGTCTTATTTCTTGATCAGCTTCTGAAAAGACCACCACTGTCTCTGATACCTGTTTGTCTATTTTATGACAAGTTTTCCAGGCTATTCCGTAATACAACATGCATGCAATCTCCTTCAAACTTAAAATCACAAATACTCAACCTGCAGATATTGGACTGCCCTGCAGATATCCCCCTCTCCTTCCAGTCTTTCTGAGCCCCCACTGATGGTCTTGCTGATCAGTTCTTGCGGCCGCTTAAATCTCACGAGTGCCCACATATTTCTGGATCACCTCAACTCATTCTGAGTTCTCGGTAAAGACTTGCCGTTAATGGAATTCAAGCAAGACTTATTCAGGGACGCCTCAATTTCATAAGCGTTCTTCTTGGAATATGCCCAGGAATTGAACTGTGGGATGAGGCAGATACAACAACCAGTGTGTAGCCCTTCTCATTGTAAGGTTTTATTTATTTTAAAACATTAACTACTGTAAACTCTTTGTATCATTGCAGATTTACAGAAGAATCTCATCTTCCAGTCTGCATGTGCTCAGACCTCTCTTCAGGGAGGACTGCAACACAAACAGGACAAGGATAAGATGAAAACATCAACAAGAGGATCTGAGAATTTGACACCAGCCAATCTGCTGTGCAGTTCTCTTCCTGCAAGGGAAGCCATCATTACTGACCAACAGAAAGAGCTTAACACAGATCAAGAGGCTTTGTGTGCTGCCGATGAGTGTGTGCAAACTTTTAACAACACACCTGAATGTGAAGGTCTCAGATCAATTCATTCAACACCAAAGCCATATTCCTGTTCAGAGTGTGGGAAAAGATTCTTCCATAAAAGCAGTCTACAGGCACACAGAAGAAAACATACCGGAGAAAAACCCCATTGCTGCTCTGAATGCGGCAGGCGATTTTCTGACATTTACAGTCTCCAAATCCATATGAGAATCCACACTGGAGAAAAGCCCTATGGGTGTGCTGAATGTGGCAAACGATTCAGTAAAAGTGGCACTCTCCTGAGACACTCAAGAATTCATACTGGAAAAAAGCCATATGGCTGTTCTGAATGTGGCAAACGATTTTGTGACAGTTACAGTCTCCAAATCCATACAAGAATCCACACTGGAGAAAAGTTGTATGGGTGTGCTGAATGTGGGAAAGGATTCATTAAAAGCAGCCACCTCCAGAGCCACACAAGAATCCATAATGGAGAAAGGCCATATTTCTGCTCTGAATGTGGCAAACAATTTACCACCAGTAGCCATCTTCAGAGGCACACCAGAGTTCATTCTGGAAAGAAGCCATATTGTTGTTGTGAATGTGGAAAACAATTTTCTTTCAGTTACAACCTCCAAAGGCACACAAGAATCCACACTGGAGAAAAGCCCTATGTCTGTGCTGAATGTGGGAAAAGATTCATTGACAGCAGTGCTCTTCAGAACCACAAAAGGATTCATACTGGAGAAAAGCCATTTTGCTGTTCTGAATGTGGAAAACAATTCACTGCAAAAAGCACTCTTCAGAGGCACATACAAATCCATTCTGGAGCAAAGCCTTATGGGTGTTCTGAATGTGGCAAGCGGTTTCTGGACAGTTTAGGTCTCCAAAGACACACAAGAATCCACACTGAAGAAAAAAACAACTGAAGTTGTGCCAGAGGTACTAGGATCAACAGGCCTTATTTAAAAAAGGGATTATAAACTGCAAGACACAACAAAATTCACTTATTCACTTGGAAATCTGTAAGAAATACAACATACCAGCATGAAAAATGACAATGGGACATCAATCCAGACCACATCATGGAACAATGCAGGTGATATGCTGAGCCCTTGCTGCAAACTTGATGGAGTCAGCAATGCAGTGTGAAGAGTGAAGTTCACTCCTGTCATGATAGCAAACACCACTAGAAAATCTGAAGACATGAATCCCAGGAAAAGTGACATGACTCTTGTAAATGTGACAATAGTGTTTTATTTATAACTTTATTTTTTACACACATAAGTAAAGCCTTCAGAATCCCATAAGAACCCTCACTAGATGGAATCCAAATTGCTGTTCTGAATTTGGGAAAAGATTCTATCCTAAGAATCCACACGGTTCTGCAGTTGTGAAGTGGCAGATGATTTTCTCATTATGACAGCCTTTACCATCAAATTCAGATTCATTCAGAAATTTAAGCTCAAGAAGAACCCTATTGCTGCTCTAAATTTCGTAAAAGGATTCTCGGTTTTAAATAATTTCCCTGGACACTTAAAAATCCACGGTCTTCTTGTTGTCCTCAATGTGGTAAACGATTTTCAGACAGCAGTAGACTTTGTAGTTGTTAAAGAATTCACTCTGCTAAGAAGCCTCATGGCTGTTGTGAATGTGTCAAGCGTTTCTCACACAGCAGTAGTCTTACAGTTGAAAACAGGGCCCAGTTTGTCAAAACACTACACACATTTAGCACAACCACACACCCAAGTACCAGAACACGTTGGACCTTCTGCAAAACGAAACACTTCAGGCAAAAGCATACACTTATTTATAAAAATGCTATTTTGTCATCATATTACAGATACGAGTCATAGTATCTCATTCTGCTTGAATGAGCTACACACTACTGTGCTCAACCTAAAACACTTTTAGCATTTCTACTTTCCTAATGATTAAAGTACACCGTGAAGTACAAAAATAAATTCACCAAACACTACATGAGACCAGTTTTGCAGACTAATGGAAAGATTTATTTACTTTCCATAAACGCAATACAATCAATACTGGACATCAGAACAACAACATTTATTTCTATAGCATGGTTTCATACAAACGATGGATCTCAAAAGTGCTTTACAGGATGAAAAAGAAGAAAAAAGACCTAAAAAAAATTAGAAAATAAAATTAGAGAACACTAATTAATTTAGAATAAGGTCCGATGGCCAGGAAGGACAGAAAAAACAGTTGGAACAGTTCTTAAGCTGAATTTGTATGTAAGTCAGAACAGATACATTATTTTAATAAATGCTATTGTTGACCGACTGTAACCAAGTGCTCTGCCAATGAGTGATGGAGTTTCACCTCTCTCTGACCTTTTTATTATTTATTTATTTATTTATCCATTTATTATTATTCTACTTTATTTTCCATGGTGATGGTTTTTCTCTTCTTTACTGTATCACCAGCACTTTCATCAGATTTGTGTTTCAGAGACATTGTTGAAGGGTGAAGACAAAAGGTTAAGATGAGCTCTTCTGCACAGCACTGTACACGCTATCACAGCAGGAAGGCATCAGTCGCCAACATGTCTGGTGTACTGATGAGAGACAACTTCCTACTATGTACGTAACAGTACAAGCAGGCCTGCTATTGAGAATGAATGGGGGCGGCGAGGGGCAGTTCACCACCCGCCCACCACACAGTCACCTCAACTTGCATACAGTATGCTGTGCGCAGCATCAGCCTACCGAGAGTGAACAGGGTGCAGCCAAAGGTGGATAGTGAATTGCCCACCACCACCCCCACTCAACAGGCAGCCACCCGCCGCCCCATTCACCCTCAATGATCTCCATTAAGCCACAACAGGGTCACCACCCACCGAGAATGAATGGGGCAGCCATTCAAGGGACACTACAAGGCTGTGTGGTGGGCAGGCAGTGAAACGCCCCCCTCCGCCCCATCAAGCCTCCATCCTGCACACGAGCAGTAGCTGAGGCCCCAGTGATTATGGACCCCGGGTCATCGCTTGCCGCACGAACAGCCACCTACAGAGAATGAATGGGGTGCAGCTCCCACCGCCCCACTCATCAACATGAGCCACCTAAGAAGGCACTACACTGCGCGACAAGTGAAACTGCCCCCCCATCCAGCGTCTCCAGGCTGAAGATGATGGAGCGGCAGTTACTGAGGAGCCTGCGTCACGTCCCCCAGACAGATGAAGGAGCAGCTGCAGCCCCATTCGTATGTCGTACGTGGGATGTCCGTAACTTGGGGACTACCTGTACGGAGTATCAGGATTAAACTAAAAAGAAGCCATGAGAAAGCCACTTAAAATTAATGATATTTTAGCAGTTTTTTAAAGTGCTCCACTGTATTAGCCCAGTGAATCAGTCAGCTATTCCAGATTTGAGGTACATAACAGCAGAAGGCCGCCTCACCACTTCACTCATTCGAAGATCTAAGGTTACGATTTGGAGTGTAAGGTGTAAGACATTTATAGATAGATAGATAGATAGATAGATACAGTGCATCCGGAAAGTATTCCCAGCACATCACTTTTTCCACATTTTGTTATGTTACAGCCTTATTCCAAAATGGATTAAATTCATTTTTTTCCTCAGAATTCTACACACAACACCCCATAATGACAACGTGAAAAAAGTTTACTTGAGGTTTTTGCAAATTTATTAAAAATACAAAAACTGAGAAATCCCATGTCCATAAGTATTCACAGCCTTTGCTCAATACTTTGTCGATGCACCTTTGGCAGCAATTCCAGCCTCAAGTCTTTATGAATATGATGCCACAAGCTTGGCACACCTATCCTTGGCCAGTTTCGCCCATTCCTCTTTGCAGCACCTCTCAAGCTCCATCAGGTTGGATGGGAAGCGTCGGTGCACAGCCATTTTAAGATCTCTCCAGAGATGTTCAATCGGATTCAAGTCTGGGCTCTGGTTGGGCCACTCAAGGACATTCACAGAGTTGTCCTGAAGCCACTCCTTTGATATCTTGGCTGTGTGCTTAGGGTCGTTGTCCTGCTGAAAGATGAACTGTCGCCCCAGTCTGAGGTCAAGAGCGCTCTGGAGCAGGTTTTCATCCAGGATGTCTCTGTACATTGCTGCAGTCATCTTTCCCTTTATCCTGACTAGTCTCCCAGTCCCTGCCACTGAAAAACATCCCCACAGCGTGATGCTGCTACCACCATGCTTCACTGTAGGGATGGTATTGGCCTGGTGATGAGCGGTGCCTGGTTTCCTCCAAACGTGACGCCTGGCATTCACACCAATGAGTTCAATCTTTGTCTCATCAGACCAGAGAATTTTCTTTCTCATGGTCTGAGAGTCCTTCAGGTGCCTTTTGGCAAACTCCAGGCGGGCTGCCATGTGCCTTTTACTAAGGAGTGGCTTCTGTCTGGCCACTCTACCATACTGGCCTGATTGGTGGATTGCTGCAAAGATGGTTGTCCTTCTGGAAAGTTCTCCTCTCTCCACAGAGGACCTCTGGAGCTCTGACAGAGTGACCATCAGGTTCTTGGTCACCTCCCTGACTAAAGCCCTTCTCCCCTGATTGCTCAGTTTAGATGGCCGGCCAGCTCTAGGAAGAGTCCTGGTGGTTTCGAACTTCTTCCACTTACGGATGATGGAGGCAACTATGCTCATTGGGACCTTCAAAGCAGCAGGTGTGTGCCTTTCCAAATCATGTCCAATCAACTGAATTTACCACAGGTGGACTCCAATGAAGCTGCAGAAACATCTCAAGGATGATCAGGGGAAACAGGAGGCACCGGAGCTCAATTTTGAGCTTCACGGCAAAGACTGTGAATACTTATGTACATGGCATTTCTCAGTTTTTTTATTTTTAATAAATTTGCAAAAACCTCAAGTAAACTTTTTTCACGATGTCATTATGGGGTGTCTGCGGTGGGTTGGCACCCTGCCCGGGATTGTTTCCTGCCTTGTGCCCTGTGTTGGCTGGGATTGGCTCCAGCAGACCCCCGTGACCCTGTTTTCGGATTCAGCGGGTTGGAAAATGGATGGATGGATTATGGGGTGTTGTGTGTAGAATTCTGAGGGAAAAAAATGAATTTAATCCATTTTGAAATAAGGCTGTAACATAACAAAATGTGGAAAAGTGATGCGCTGTGAATACTTTCTGGATGCACTGTAGATAGATAGATACTTTATTAATCCCAAGGGGAAATTCACAATATATCTATATATAAGATGGAGCAGATTATTTAAGGCTTTGTAAACCATAAGAGGTTTTTTGAAGTCAATTCTAAATGGCACTGGTAACCAGTGTAACGAAGCGCAGAATGGTGTGATGTGCTCAAATTTTCTTTTCCTAGTTAAGATTCTGGCAGCTCGTTGTAATCAATTTATATCTCTTTTTTTGGGTGGTCCTGAGAGGAGTGCGTTACAGTAATCTAGCCAACTGAAAACAAAAGCGTGAACTCATTTCTCAGCATCTTGCAACGTTATATGAGGTGCAACTTTTGCTATATTTCTTAAGTGAAAAAATGTCCTAGTAATCTGATTAATACATGATTTAAAATTTAGGTTGGAGTCAATAGTTACCCCTAAATTCTTTACCTTCGTCTTGACTGTTAATCCTAATGCACCAAGTTTATTTCTAATAACCTCATTATATCCATTATTGCCTATCACTAAATATTCTGTTTTCTCCTTATTTAGTTTGAGAAAATTACAACTCATCCATTCAGAAACACAAGTAAGACATTGTGTCAGTGAATCAAGAGAGTCGGGGTCATCAGGTGCTATTGATAAATATAGATGTGTGTCATAGCTATGGTAGCTCATGTTATGCCTTGAGATAATCTGACGTAACAGAAAGCATGGAAATCAAAAACATCAGCGGACCCAGGAGAGAACACCAGACAGAATATCAGGGGTCTTTAAGTATAATTACCACAACTAACAAAAAATTTTCTACCTGCCATGTAAGACTCAAACCAATTTAAGACCCTGCCAGAGAGGCCCACCCAATTAATTAAGGTGATTTCTAAGAATATTATAATCAATGGTATCAAAAAACAAAACATATCTCACTGTACATTCCATGGTAAGCTCAGCAAACACATTTGGAGAGACAAAAGCAGAAATGACTACACAGAGTACAGTAAAAAAATAAATAAACTAGAAATCATCACTTTGTTAGCTGGATCTGGCCACAGGACTTTGTTGACGTCACAGGTTATATTCTCATTGTCAAGACAATGTGGGAAGAACCTCCTTAGATGTCGAATCCATCTTTTTGCTGATGCTGCATCAGCTTGATCCCAGGCCTCCTCAATATCTTGAAGGAGGGTCATCTGGACATTGGGCTGGTGAACGTAAACCTCCTACCACCGTGCTGAGAGAAACTTTTCAATGGGGTTTAGGAAGGGGGAATATGGTGATAGGTATTGGACTGTAATTGGTGGATGATGATGAAGAAACCAGTTTTGGACCAGAGAAGATGAGTGGAAAGATACACGATATGGACAAAAGGATTGGGATCCACATCTTCATTACTAAGGTGTTTCAATCAGACCCATTACCGCAGGTGTGTAAACTCAAGCACTGTCTCCATTTACAAACATTTGTGAAACCTAATGGGTCGTTCTGGAGAGCTCAGTGACTTCAAGCGTGGCACTCTGATAGGATGCCATCTTTGTAAAACTTCATCCCTGCTGGATATTCCCAGTCAACTGTAACTGGTATTATTGCAAAGTGGAAGCGTTTAGGAACAGCAGCAAGGTTGTCTCTGGGTATGGCAGTAGCTCCTCTTATTTGGGTGTCTGTTGTTTTGGGGGTATAACCTTGTCTGATGAAATCTTGTCTAAGCTCCTGCAGTTGTTTATTCCGGTCTGTCGGGTTGGAGCAAATATGATTGTATCGTATTGCTTGGCTGAATATGATTGGGGTGGAAGCTGTCACTTCTCAGGTAGGTCTGTCTGTCTGTCGGTTTGTGAAAAACAGAAGTTGCAAGGGTGTCAACTTTCAGTTGAACGGTGGCGTCAAGGAAGCTGACTTCTGTTTATGAGTAATTCAGCTTCAGCATTGTGTGTTGGGGTGGAAAGAATTATATGCGTTATGAAAATGGAGGAGGTCCTTCTCACTGGCATTCCCAGAATATGAAGATGTCATCTATGGAACGGAGATACAACATTGGAATTATGGATGGAATTCCTACTGGCCTCAGCTTCTCAGTTAGTGCCGTTTGTACTTTAGGAGTCAGTTAAACACACAAACTCCAAATCGCCACCAGGGGGCGCTACATTGTTTTAAAAGTTCAGCCTATTTAAATACCAGCAAACTCCCGATTCTCGAAAGAGTCGCAAATCCAAGAATGGCAATCACTTTCTGTTCCCTCCAATCTTTGAAGGGAAGAAAAATCATGGAGGGTGGCTACATCCTGGGAAAGTTTTCATTTAATTAAATAAACATATTTGTATTAAAGCTGTTTCTTTTTGGAGCCGTGACTCCTTTGGTTCTGGTGTTTCAGAAGTGCATTGTAGGCGCCTTCGTTCATTGTTTTTATCCATGGGGTCTCATTTTTGTTTTTGGGGCGCTGAGGCGCAGTGCACGTGTGCTTTCAGTGCTTCTTCCTTGCATACAGTACTGTGCAAAAGTTTTAGGCAGGTGTGAAAAAATGCTGTAAACAAAGAATGCTTTCAGAAATATAAATAATGATTGTTTATTGCTATCAATTTACAAAATGCAAAGTGAGCGAACAAAACAGAAATCTAAATCAAATCAATATTTGGTGTTCCTACCTTTTGCCTTCAAACCAGCATCAATTCTTCTAGGTCCACTTGCACAAAGTCAGGGATTTTGTAGGATTCTAGTCAGGTGTCTGATCAACCAATTCTACCAAACAGGTGCTAATGATCATCAATGTCACACGTAGGTTGAAACACAGTCATTAACTGAAACAGAAACAGCTTAAAACTGGGTGAGGAACAGCCAAACTCTGCTACCAAGGTGAGGTTGTGAAGACAGTTTCACGTCATGGCAAGATTGAGCACAGCAACAAGACACAAGGTAGTTCTACTGCATCAGCAAGGTCTCTCCCAGGCAAAGATTTCAAAGCAGACTGGGGTTTCAAGATGTGCTGTTCAAGCTCTTTTGAAGAAGCACAAAGAAACGGGCAACGTTGAGGATCGTAGACGCAGTGGTCGGCCAAGGAAACTCAGTGCAGCAGATGAAAGACACATCAAGCTTATTACCCTTCAAAATCGGAAGATGTCCAGCAGTGCCATTAGCTCAGAACTGGCAGAAACCAGTGGGACCCAGGTACACCTATCTACTGTCCAGAGAAGTCAGGCCAGAAGTGGTCTTCATGGAAGAGTTGCAGCCAAAAAGCCATACCTCCGACGTGGAAACAAGGCCAAGCGACTCAAGTATGCATGAAAACACAGGAACTGGAGTGCAGAAAAATGGCAGCAGGTGCTCTGGACTGATGAGTCCAAATTAGAAATATTTGGCTGTAGCAGAAGGCAGTTTGTTCGTCGAAGGGCTGGAGAGCGGTACAATAATGAGTGTCTGCAGGCAACAGTGAAGCATGGTGGAGGTTCCTTAAACGTTTGAGGCTGCATTTCTGCAAATGGAGTTGGAGATTTGGTCAGGATTAATGGTGTTCTCAATGCTGAGAAATACAGGCAGATACTTGTCCATCATGCAATACCATCAGGGAGGCGTATGATTGGCCCCAAATTTATTCTGCAGCAGGACAACGACCCCAAACATACAGCCAAAGTCATTAAGAACTATCTTCAGCGTAAAGAAGAACAAGAAGTCCTGGAAGTGATGGTATGCCCCCCACAAAGCCCTGATCTCAACATCATCGAGTGTGTCTGGGATTACATGAAGAGAGAGAAGGATGTGAGGAAGCCTACATCCACAGAAGATCTGGGGTTAGTTCTCCAAGATGTTTGGAACAACCTACCAGCCGAGTTCCTTCAAAAACTGTGTGTAAGTGTACCTAGAAGAATTGATGCTGTTTTGAGGGCAAAGGGTGGTCACACCAAATATTGATTTGATTTAGATTTCTCTTTTGTTCATTCACTGCATTTTGTTGATTGATGAAAATAAATGATTAACACTTCCATTTTTGAAAGCATTCTTTGTTTACAGCATTTTTTCACACCTGCCTAAAACGTTTGCACAGTACTGTATATACAAACATTACTAAACGAAGGTTGTATATGCGGTGGTGTGCGCGTTCGTGTTCAGGAGGCGGTTGTATTGTGACCTGAAGTTTAGTTTACAGGTTGTGTTGTGTTGTTTGGGCGCCACCTACTGACTCTGGGAAGCCGCTGGGTTTGACTCTGGGGCGCTGAGGCGCAGTTCGCGTGCACTTTCGGTGCTTCTGGCATCCACGCATATATACAACCTTCGTTTAGTAATATAGATTCACAGCAAACTTATATAGGGAGAAAGAGAGAGGCTGAGGGACTTTGTGCTGATAGCGCGTTGCTGCACGCACAGGATGATGAGCCACCTGGATTGGGACCCGAGTGCAGCAGGTGACACCTCAGCACCAAACTGAAATAGCGTGAGGTTTTTTTTTTTTTTTTTTCGGTGGCTGGAGTGCTGATCCTGAAATCAACCCCCGGGTTTTCCTTGTAAATCGAAGGGCTGGATGCAGATTAACGTCATACCCAGGACCAGTGGCTTAGCTAGGGACGGATGTAGGGAGCGGTCCGCCCTGGGTGGCACATTATTGGGGGCGGCATTATAGGCCAAAAGGCTCAGTATGATTTGTGTGTAAGCAGCAGTGTTCAGAAAAAGTCAAATTCTCTGATTTTTATCCACAAATGCTTCAAAAACAATTTTCAGACTGTCCTTCTGTGACAGCATCAGACACAGCGGTTGAAATTTATGAGGCAATAACAAAAATAAACATCGCACCGATAAGAACTTCTAGGAAGATAAACAATTAATTTACAATTTATAATTTTGTTTCGTTATCAATCCGAATGCCTTCTTGCTCTGCGCAGAAAACATCCCCACCTATCATTGGTGCACAATGGAGCTGCTAGAATCTTAACTAGGAAAAGAAAATCTGAGCACATCACCCCAGTTCTGATGTCACTACACTGGTTACCGGTGTCATTTAGAATTGACTAAATTAAAATCCTGCTTATGGTTTATAAAGCTTTAAATAATCTGCTCCATCTTATATGTCGGAATGTCTGACACCTTATATTCCAAATCATAACCTTAGATCTTCAAATGAGGGTCCACTTAGAATTCCAAGAGCAAAACTTACAAGAAGTGGTGAGGCGGCCTTCTGCTGTTAGGCACCTAAAATCTGGAATAGCTGACTGAAAGAAATTCATCAGGCTAATACAGTGGAGCACTTTAACAAACTCATTACTGTAACATGGCTTTGTCAGAGCTTCATGTTAGTTTAATCCTGACACTCTGTATATTCAATTAATTATCATTATCATTCATGGTGGCTCCAGAATCTGTACTAACCCCTACTTTCTCTTCTGTTCTTTTTCCGGTTTTCTGTGATGCTGATCTGCACCCCCACCACCTCCTAATCAAAGCACCGTGATGTCCCTACATTGATGGACTAAAGGCCAGAAGTCCACATGACCGTCATCATCAAATTCTTCCATGTGAATCCTGAATACCATGAGGACTGATTGGGGTCATTGATGTCAGGTAGAATGCCTAGAGGGGGCTGGGTGGTCTCGGCACCCCCGCAGATTTTTTTTTTTCTCCAGCCATCTGGAGTTTTTTGTCCATTGGACTTTACTTTAATTCTATGTTAACTAGTATTGCCTAATTGTATTTTAAAATTTTGTCTTTTATGTCTTTCTTCATCATGTAAAGCACTTTGAGCTCCATAATTTGTATGAAAATAAATGTTGTTATTGTTGTTGTTATTCACACATGAGTGCACTTTATTGTGCTGGTGATGTTTGCAAGGAGAGCTTTCAGGAGCCCCTTCATATTTTTTTTTTTTGTTTTGTTTTTTTCTGTCCTCC
The DNA here is from genome assembly GCF_900747795.2 of Erpetoichthys calabaricus. NCBI lineage: Eukaryota > Metazoa > Chordata > Cladistia > Polypteriformes > Polypteridae > Erpetoichthys > Erpetoichthys calabaricus. The sequence goes on along the minus strand of NC_041398.2, from coordinate 19,222,135 downwards.
CTGGCCATCAGACCTTACTTTTATTCTATGCTAATTAGTATTGCCTAATTTTATTCTTCTACTTTGTCTTTTTTTCCCCTCTTTCTTCATTGTGTAAAGCACTTGGAGCTTCATCACTTGTATGAAAACGTGCGATTGAAATAAATATTGTTGATGTTGTTGAAATGGCTGAACAAGTCATGTGAGCGTTCAGTAATCGTCTTGAAGAGAGTGTATCACTAATGACGGCCACCACCTTGAAGACATCATTTTTGACACACAGTGAAAAAGACTCTTTCTTGTATCATAATGAAATGTATTTTATCTTGTAGCATTTTTGTAGAATTAACGTTTGAAATGCGGCACTTCTTTTTGGGTCACCCTGTACAAAGTAGGGGAACGTGTTTGTGTGTGTTTATGTGACATTTTATTTATGGCAGGTGTGGCGAGGCTGCCTATATGAATGGGTATCCCACTGGCTTAACTGAAATAATGTGTAAATGTTGGGTTTGTGAGCTGGTGGTCAGGGACACAAATACAGAATTCAATGGATGTTCTTCTGAGCAGGCTTTCTTTATTACAGTCGTGCTGAAACTATCACACCTACCAAAACCCAGTTCCTGTCCTTCCTGTTTCTTTCACCACACAATTAATGTCTTCATGAAAGTAAAACTAAAACTAACTATAAACTTCGAACACTGAGTGCTCGGAACACTTAAGAAACATTGAACATGTTGTACATGTTTAATTTTTCCATCCATCCATCCATCCAAGGTCGCGCCCGTCCCAGCATGAGGCAGGAACAATACGAGGACGAGGTGCCAGCTCATCGCAATACTGTTGTGTTTTACAAGTGAGTTCGACTCTGCTGTGAGAACTTGATAACTTTTATTTTCCAAAAACAGCATCTTAAAGCCAAAAGCACTTCCTCCGATTCCCTTCCACCATTCCTCCTCCCGTAGCCTACATTACCACCTAACATTTAACAGCCCACACATACACTAGGCTCAATTACAAAATCCACAAACTCGAATGCCTTTGGAAAGAAACCCACCAGGAAAACATACAAACTTCAGACAGGGAACCCCCGGGACGTGACCCCTTTCTTGCGAGGAAGCAGCACTTCCGCCGCGCACCCAACATGTTTAATTATTAACCCCCCAACCCCTGGACTTTCTTCTATCCATCAACTGTGCAATAGGGTCCAACCTCCACTACTCACTGCACATGATCATTATTATTGTGCAATATTTAAATTATGTGCAATAACCCAATAGTGCAATAGTTATTTATTCTTTCCAGTATTTAAATAATGTGCAATATCTCAATTTAGTTATTATTCTTTCCATTTGTATATAGCGTCGCAGAACTTTTTTTGCAACTTTTTGCACCATTTGTTTATTTGCTTGTTGTGTTCTACATATATGTCTGCACTGAAGGAGCTGCTTTTAATCTCATTGTACATGTGTATAATGACAATAAAAGGCATTCTATTCTATTCTAAATGAAGCGTGTAAAATGTAATATACACGTTTTAATGCATTTCATCATGGAAATGAAATCGAGTATAAATCTTAGGATTTTAAATGTTTAGAGAGCTGTAATACCAGGAAGTTGAGTGTATTTTGTGTGCCGGTGTTTGCCTGCGGCTCCACTCACTGCAAGAGGAAGTCCGTTTAAGAAGCTCGGAACAAAAGAGTCGGGAGCATTTAGAACACGGAACATTTAACGTGCCACTCTAGTTAAGATGGTGATGGAGAAACACTAGTAAATTAAACATCGATATTAAGATGAAGTTTACGACATTCTACTTTAATGATAAAATAAACGACGAGATTAAAGTCGATATTTCGAATATAATCTCTACATACAGACCCTTTTCTTCACTTGTCCACATATATATAATTTTTTTTCTCTTTCGCTCTAATACACTTCCGTTCTTTCCCTCTTCGACAAGAAGTTCCCATCTGATCCAATAAGAAGCGACGAGTTCACTTATCCAAGGATGCGCATGCGCCAGAATGAGTGGCATCTGCCCTAACACAAAATAGCGGAAATTACATACTGTCGCGCATGCGTGGTCCAAATCGAATAGTGCCGGCCCGAAGGAGACCGGAGAGAAAAAATAAAGAGCGGTGTGGAAGAGGAGTATCGGTAAGTAACGGCAGAGTCGACTTGCGGAGGGAAGAGTAGAGCTGAAATCTCGGCGAGACGGAAAGACAAGGACGGCGGGGCAGCAGGATTCTCGAGCGAGTGTGCTAAGGTAACAGAGTGGGCGGCGACCTCGGTGCTGTGTTGACGGTTAAAAAAAATAAAAAAATAAAATAAACGTGCGATACAGCGGTGTGGACGCGAGCGCAGCGATACACTTGAGCACATCGGGCTGAGGTTTGTGGGTGGACATTTGTAAACTAACATCGCAGTACAGGGAATTGCGAATATGTTTTATTATTGATGGACGGCAACGCCGTTATGCTGTAGCAAACTACGAATGCAGCCACGCTAATTTTCCAGCATTCCTTCAATCATCTTCTCGAAATGCCGTGAACTTTTGTCGTCTTGAATGATCGCAGTTTGTGAAGCTTTCCTCCAAAATCAACTGGCACTGTTAGAGAGTTTAAACCTTGCAGTTTCCTAACACACACCCCCCATGTCGTAAGGTGTAACAAGTCCCTCATCCTCGGCCCTGACTACACGTGCTGCGCCCCACAAGGCTGCTTTAATGAACAATGACGTTAATCCTCTCTAAGCCCCCGTGCTTTCTGGATGATTAACAAAAAAAATAATAATATATATGTATTAAAAACTTGTACCAAGCAGTCAAATGTGTGGTAAAGATGAGGCCGACTACTTATGTACTGGACCCCATCCCCACCACACTACTTAAATCCTGCCTTCATGCCATAATCCCGACTGTTACAACAATAATAAACTCATCCCTTGACACTGGCTCTGTGCCTCTCACTTTTAAAATTGCTTCTGTAACCCCAATGTTAAAAAAATATGGCCTTGATGCTGACAATCTTAACAATTTCCGGCCTATTTCCCACTTACCTTTCCTGTCAAAAGTTCTTGAGCGTGTTGTAGCTTCCCAACTCACCAATTACCTAACCTCTAATAATTTGATGGAACCCTTTCAGTCTGGTTTCAGGGCGCGGCACAGGCTGTGAAACTGCTCTGCTACGGGTAACCAATGATTTGCTTATGGCAGCAGACTCTGGACAAACCAGCATATTCATTCTGTTAGACCTCAGTGCAGCATTTGACACTGTTAGACATGACATCCTACTGTCCAGAATGGAGAACATGCTGGGTATCTCTGGCACTGCCATCCAGTGGTTCAAGTCCTATCTGACTGATAGGCAAGAGTTTGTTAGTCTTGGCAACAGCAGATCCAGCTCAGCGCCAGTCACACAAGGAGTCCCTCAGGGCTCTGTCCTCAGTCCTCTGCTTTTCTGTATTTACATGCTTCCCCTTGGCCATATTATCCGTAGTTATGGATTGGGTTATCATTTTTATGCAGATGGTACTCAGCTCTACTTCAATGTTAAAAGTGGAACTTCATCAGAGCTTTCTCAGCTCACAACCTGCCTTAGTGAAATTAAAACCTGGATGGAGCAGAACTCTTTAAAATTAAATTGCAATAAAACTGAACTCCTGCAAATCGGGACTAAAATGAGCTCCTTCCCAGTCCATCTTGGCAGTGATCTCATCAGACCTGCCTCTACTGTAAAAAATCTTGGTGTCATTTTTGATTCCTCCCTCACTTATTCCGCCCACATAAATCACATTAAGAAACTTTCTTACTTTCACCTCTGTAACATATCCCGTGTTCGCTCCTTCCTCTCCTTCTCTAATGCTGAGAAACTTGTCCATGCTTTTATCACATCCCACATCGATTATTGTAATTCCCTACTGGCAAGTGCCCCTTCTAATCTTATATCACAGCTCCAGCTTATTCAAAACTCAGCTGCAAGAGTCCTTACTCGAACCAGCAGCAGCGAGCACATCACACCCATCCTGCTCCGTCTTCACTGGCTCCCTGTGTCCTACAGAATCGAATATAAAATCCTACTAATAACCTACAAAGCTTTAAATAACCTCGCACCAAACTACATCAGTGACCTTCTCCATCACTATGTGCCTGCCCGCCCACTAAGGTCCTCTGATTCTGGTAATCTTGTTGTGCCCCTCACTAACCTACACTCCATGGGTGACAGGGCCTTCAGCTGTATAGCGCCCAGACTCTGGAATGACCTACCAAAATTAATCAGGTCAGCTGACTCCATGAATTCTTTTAAAAAACAACTCAACACTCATCTGTTCAGGAAGGCTTTTAGCTCCACTTGACTTTATTACCTTTCTCTCAGTTTACTTCTCTGTCAAGATGTTCATGTAACCTGTATGTGTGTGTGCTAGACCAGCAATTATGGTGTCTGATTTTTTTTTCAGAATTTACTGTCTTAATCTTCTTTATTTATTTATCTGGTTTGTACAATGCTATATACTGTATATTCTGCCGTTCTTTATTTATTCTGTAAGTGCCTTGAGCATGGGAAAGGCGCTATATAAATAAAATGTATTATTATTATTATTATTATTAAAGCGAGTGAAGTCAACTCCTCTCACAAGAGTTTAAGGAATGATTCTCTCCTTGAATAAAACCCCAAACCAATAATCTGCAAAGCCAGGAAATCACGCAGAGTCCCAAAGCTTTGCTTTCAGTTTAGAATTTTAGTAAAGATAATAAACAGCCGTACTCTGTCAGTGGAGAAAACCGCTGCTCCTTGGCTGGGAGACATTTTTATACACAGTGACAGTCCTGCTGATGCTAATGGACAACACCTAACGGCATTTTGCCACCTTTTGTCTGGGAATTTCTGTCAAGCCCACTTTCCACCTGGTTATGTCCCTCATTCATTATACTAATAGCCAACACCTGTCTGCCATTGTGATGTATTTGTCTGGTGTGCACCAAGGTTATTATAGTTAACGAAAACTAAAATCAAAACTGAAACTATTATTAAAAAAACATTTTCGTAAACTGAAATAAAATAATTAACAAATCCGAAATGAAAAACTAAAACTAAATGAAACTATTAAAGTAGCTGGAAAGACTAACTGAAATAAAATAATAAGTTACTAAAATATTTTTAGTTTTCGTTTTTGAATGAATATTCTTGCCATTAGTCTTTAACCCTTGTAAGTTTTAACTCTAAAACAGAAAGTCATCCACCACGAGCCGCCTGTATATATTCATCAAGTGAACGGCGGCTGGTGACTGAGGGCGGCTGTTCACATAGCATTTGTGGTGACAGAGCAAGCTGAGTGCGGGTGCGTAAAGCGTGAGAAATAGAAAATGATTTGCGTGCCGCCTTTCTTTGTGCTTGTTGTATATCAAGATGTAATTCAAACAGCTGAAGTCAGAATGTGCTGGTCAACAAAACGTTTACCATATGGACAGAAAAATCACGAGTGAGTAACGTTTCAGTTTATTTCTCAGGTGTCTGCTTTTTGTTGACAGCAATTCACCTGTCACTTCGCACAGGAGAAATTGTTTTTACTTTCTCATAAACGAAGTATAGAGAAAGTTTAGTAATCATAAAAAAATTCAACCTCGATATTTTGATGAATCTTGATGTTATAGACTAACCAATGTCCAACAATACTGTTTTTTGGAATTGTGTGTATATGCGCGCGCGTGTATGTGTGTGTTGGGGTGTGTGTGTGTGTGTAAACACGATTAACTCAAAAACGCAACTAGATAGATGGATGAAATATGGAATGTGGTTGTTACACCACAATTATAGATTATGTATTAACTTTTGGGCCAAATCCATCACCCGGAAGTGGTACTTTACCTGAACACATACTCGATTTTTTTTTATTTATACAGCCGCAGAGTCCGATTTATTCAACTTTACTTTTATAATAATTGTTCAATATATTATTAATTTGATTTTGTTGCTGGTTTCTTAATGTACATAATATAATAATATAATCATTGTCTTGCGGTTTACTCCTCAAATACAGTATCCATCACCATATCTGAGTATAGAAGAAAGTCGAGGGGAGAGCACTCCCGGTTTTTGAAAATAAAACTGCACTGATCGAGGTCATCATATAAGATCAGCATATTGTTGCTGACCAATCACTTTTGCTTTAAAAACATCATTTAACAACAAAGCGATACAAAGGTATAGAGAGTCTGACAAGTGATGAAAAACTAAACATACTAATGGGTTTTTGTATTTATTCCATATTTATTAATTTATCTTTTTTAGTTCATATGCACAACTCAAAATACCTGATATTGTAATCCATTAGCAGAATTATATTTTAAAATATTTGTCTCCCTTTTTTCAATGTTTTTCTATCTCTCTCAAAATAGTTGAAATATCATATTCTTTCTGTTCTTATCAGCCTTATCATACATACAGTATTGCATACCAGGGATTTTTCCTGCCTTGCATCCAAACCTGCTGTTGTAGGCTCCAGATTTCCTGCAGTCCTACTCTGGATAAACAGGTTTAGATAATATATATGTTGTTCTTAATCACAGGTGCTGTCTCTGTTGTTTTATGCCTGTCCATACTCCTATTACCTGCTCTTGCTCTGCTCATTATGGGTTTATTGTCCTTTATGATGGTTTGTTCAAGACTCATCACCTCTAACCTTGACACTACATGCTTGTTGTTCTTTGTTTCCCACAATACAGCAAGGTGGGGTCTGCACACTCATTCAAGTCCAAGAGCCCTGTTCTTTCTAAGCCCCTGTGATTTTCATGAGAAAATATTTTAAAAATTATAAAATTATGAAATTGTTCATATTCAGTGTCTAGTTTTGATTATGCTTGTTTTTATCAGACAAAAACAAAACCAGATAGTAAACCAGGCAGTGTAGTAAGCTTCCACTAACATTAAACTCGTATCCAAATCTGTTAAGTGTGCAGTTCTGTCTGACTGTGACACAAAACTAACTCTGTTGGCACTCCATGCCATAATTACTAAAACTAAAACTGAAACTAATATATATAAAATTAAAATAGAAATGTCTTTGGGAAATAAAAACTAAACTAAAACTAAAAATACATGATGAAGGAAAACTAAAACTACACTGAATTTCCAAGTAAGGTCAGAAAAAATATAGAAATAAAAACTAGTATAAAAAGGCAAAACTATAATAACCTTGGTGTGCACTTCAGCCAGCCCTCTTGTTGCTGACCCTCCACCCCCTCTTTGGCATCGCCTTTCATTGGGTCCTTTTCCATTGATGGAGTGGCTACATGTAAGATTTGGTGCATTGCAGTGTTTAAACCATCTAAGGCTCCATGCAGATCAGTGCTTAAGCAATATTGGTGGTGAGATTACAATCTACTTTAAAAATAAGAACATCTTATAAGGTGCAGAGTTGCATAGTGAAGTGAGTGCTTCATCGTATCAGTGCGTAGCGTATTCTACTTATCCATGTGTTTGTATACAGTAAATATTCATGTCGATAACGTGGAGGTGTCCAGTTTTATTTGTGTGGGCTCAGTCCAGTTTTATATCACATAGTTGTAAATGAGCAGAATGTTTAATAATGTTTGCCAATGTGTTTGTGATGCCAGGTCTCCTACTTTCACTCCTGGCACAAAGCTCCATTTTAAATGTTCTAAGAGTTTATGAGGCCAAGTCGTGTTTAGCATCTAATGAATGAAACCAACGTTATTAATACACAGAAATGTCAGCCTGTGATAGCTCAGTGATAACAAAGTTAGTTCTAAAAGTGATAGTTGGTTATGTTAAATAATAAAGAAGCAAACGGCTCCAAATGTTTACCTGACTCCTTTAATTACAAAGGAGAAGTTGGTGTGTTAAACTCTTCTTGGTGCATGTTGTTAGAATTATGGCTGTAACATTTTTTTCCTGAGATTAGAGGCCTTGAAGAAATGGAATAAAATGGGATTGCAGCTCTCAAACAAGAATAAACGTCAAACACCGAGTGTGTCCAGCACTCACTTAGCTGCTGGCCGGTAATGGTGGGGTCCTCGACGTTTATGACGTCTCTTTTGTGATCACGACATCATGACCGGCGGTCTGTGGCCCTGATTCATAAAGTCGGCCCCCCTGACATGTAATGTGACAGAGGGACACGTCTGACCGTTCAGCTCGGGGCTTCTTTGAATTTAAACAATGGACACCAAGGACCTTCTCTGAGAAGATTTGTTGAGAATTAGAGCTTGAGCGTCAGTTTCATAGTTTTAGCAGTAAATTTCACTTGTCATTTGGCAGCATAAGAGTTTTATGACACACAGACAGTACGTCTTCAGTATTCTGCGTTTTACAATAACGAGAGTAAACTGCACAGTGTTCAGTGAATCTTGTTTAAAATTCTGTACTCTTACACTGTCTAAATTAATGAATCTGTAAAACATAAAATATCTCAACAGGAGTGTGGAGCATTTAATCATAGAAGTCCCTCTGAATTGCACCATCTCCAGCTTTCTCGAAGGGCTCCAGCTTTTGTTCAGCTAATGTACTTGAAGCCTCCTCTAGTATTCTGTCCAAAACTGAAATATTCAACATGGCAGTCTGTGTGTGTGTGTGTGTGTGTGTGAGTGAGTGAGCAGAGACACAGACACCGAGCTCTGTGGGGGTCTTCACTACAGTCCTGTTGACCTGCTGTGCCGAGGCCACACAGCTTCACTCCTTTTCATTAACGGAATATTAACATGCGCACCACCATAAAAGAAATAATACGCAATGTCACATCTGTTCAGAAACGAGTGGGTGGCTGCGATAAAACCGGACAATGAGGGAGGTGCCGCCATCCTGCTTTGGCTGTAAATATCAGTGAAATAACAGAGAGGACCCTGAGGGGGTCATTACTAGAAGAAAAGGGGGCACATCTGTTTAAACTTCACGCCCAAAGTGGGCTCTCTTCAGCGCTTGTAAAGCTGGTTTAAAGTTAGTAATACGAGTAAAAATGAGCGCATATAGTTGTACAAGTGCAATGAGAATAAGCTGCAATGACTTAGTTATTTATTTATTAAAGTAAATGTTTGGTGTTGTATGTGGCCTATCTGTAGATAGAGAGATATTGATAGCTATCTTATACATACAGCAGACTAACAATCTTGCGGTCTTGTATGTTTATCATCCAGTTCAGGGTCAGCAACCCGCGGCTCTTCAGCCTCCTTGTAATGGCTCCTTTTGGCCTTGACAAAAAAAAAAAAAAACATGAAAATGAATAACGGCAATTTCTTAATTTAATTTGTATATAATATATATAATGTTTATTTACTACTACTACTGTTATACACTTTAACATCTAATTTTTATTTTTATTTATAATTTGTCAACTAAAATATGCGTCACATCTACGTCTATAGCCCTCGCCTTTACCTGCAGGTGGCTTCTGGAGTGTGCGACCCCTGCACTAACCATGAATAAATCCCAAAAATGAAAAATCCCAGAAGAGAACAGAGAGTTTAATTCTGCGTGGACAGAAGCATTTGCCTTCACCGCCAACGACGCTGGCTTACCGGTGTGCTTAATATGTGGCGATAAATTATCGAACAACAAAAAATGTAACGTTGAAAGACATTTTCGAAACAAGCACTCAGCATTCACTGAAAAATACCCAAGTGAAGATGAGCGAAAGAGAGCAATTTCGGAACTGCAACGGAAAGCTGAACAGAGCAAACATACTTTCAAAAAGTGGATCACTTCTCCACAATCAACTACAGCTGCTAGTTTTGTGGCAGCTCAAGAGATCGTAAGGAGGGGTAAGCCGTTCACAGAAGGAGAATACATGAAAGAATCGTTCATAAAAATATCAGAGCATCTATTCTCTGACTTTAAATGTTTTGGTGTTTGAGCGCATGATGACAGTGTTTGCCAGAGATGTACAGAAAGGTACACTCTCTCACTTCCCCTCCCTGAGAGTTCAAAGCAGTGAACATTCACATAAATTGTGATTATTTACACCGTACAATTATTGCAATGCAAGCTGCATTTAGAGAAAGATTCAGTGAGTTCAGAAAGAAAAAAAACACTCTCTCCTTCCCTGGACATCGACCCATCCCTGCTGAACACATCCGCATTCACAGGAGTAAGTAAGCCCGATCTAGAAATTGAACTGGCCGCATAGCGGATAAAGATTTATGGGTGTCCAAGTTCAAATGCCCGACAGCGGATCTTGAAGAAGTCGCCCGTCAGAAGGCTACTCTCGCTAAAGAGCACAAATGGACTGATATTGAAAACCTCCCCAAACCCGACAAACTTGTTTTCAATACATGGAGTGCCATTCCCGAAACATATATGAACATGAAAAAATATGCATTTGGAGTCCTGTCCATCTTTGGCTCAACATACTTATGTGAGCAAGTTTTCTCAAGCATGAACATCATAAAGTCCAAATATCTCTCCCACCTCACACATGAGCCTGCAGTCCTGTGTGAAGGTCAAAGTCACATCGTATAGCCCCGACATAGAACAACAACAACATTTATTTATATAGCACATTTTCATACAAAAAGTAGCTCAAAGTGCTAGAGATGATCTGCAGCGAACTTCAGAAACAGAAGTCACATTAAACAGGTGAGAACAATAGCATTTAATGTGCTTTTTTTTTTTTTTTAAATATTAGCCTATTTATTTCAGACCCGGAGCTGATGTTGGTTTTTTTGTATGTTCAGGTGCTTCAGTTGATTGCTGGCTGAGAGGGAAACCTGAAGAGGATGAGGGCACACTGAAATGGAATTTTATGTTTACTTTTTTAAAGCTGCTAAGCTACAGCTAAATGTTTTATTTATATTAAAGTGGGCTAGTTTTTATTTTAATTTTATACAGGTATAGGAAGGACTCAAATAGGCCTGCAGAGTTCAGTTAAATTTATTTCAAAGTAGGCCTACACATGCACACTGCACTTCTGTTTGTTGTATTCCGTGGTTGTAACATGTAAAATCTAAAAAAAGATTAAAACTTTTAAAAGTTTATAAGCTGTGTTATGTTTTGCGGCTCCAGACTATTTTTCTTTGGAGGAAGAGGGGGCAAAATGGCTCTTTTGATAGTGAAGGTTGCAGACCCCTGATCCAGTTGATGCATAGTAACCACAAGGGGGCGCCAGAGAGCCCCAGACACAGTAATACAGTCCACGGTATAAGAATAAAAATACAATTAAGAGTTTTTAATCCACAAAGCACCTTCCAATGAACACCTCCAACAGTTCGTAACAATCTTATATAGAAAGCAGACTGGAACAGTCATGCGGTCTTGTATGTGTGTTATCATCCAGTTGACTCTCTGAACGTTTCTGCTGTGCTCCGTAAAAGTGACCGACAGTTTTATCAGGAAAACTCCGTAGTATTATTTGTTTGACGTTTAGTGTTTTAGTTAACTATATTTTCATCTTGCATTATTCTTATTGTAACAATGTTGTAGTAATTGACGTTTTATTTCATCATCAAAAATTCTGCATGTAAAAAACTTACTACACCACAAAACAAAAATTAATCTATCAAGTTGTTTTTTTTTTTTAAATTATATTTTTCTTAAACAATTAAGGTTTTTTTTTTTTTTTTTAAATTTTCCTCCTGGGCAACAATGGGTGTTTATAGATATTGATATAGACATAGATATACTGTGTATGTATGTATGTGTGTGTGTGTGTGTGTGTGTGTGTGTGTGTGTATATATATATATATATATATATATATATATATATATATATATATACTAGTCATTTAGCCCGTTACAATAACGGGTGTTAGAACAGTAGTGCATAAACATTAGTAGGAACAGTCTATATTAAATGGCAAGGGACTTTGACCTCATTCTTTTTGTTGGTCGTATTTTTCTTTCTTTCAGCCTTTCTTTTGTTGATGTTTACTTGCTGAGCTGACCGTTCTTCGTGGGCTGCCGCCGTGTATTAGATAGATAGATAGAATCTATCTATCTATCTATCTATCTATCTATCTATCTATCTATCTATCTATCTATCTATCTATCTATCTATCTATCTATCTATCTATCTATCTATCTATCTATCTATCTATCTATCTATCTATCTATCTATTGTGTGTCTTTAATTTTCTGTGACAGTAATACTGTCTTGTATGCGTCACTGTATTGTGTACCTTTATTTTCCTCTCGCAGTAATACTGGTTTGTATTTCCGTAAAACGCCTGTAACTTTCTCTGACAGTAATATCGCGCATCGCACCGTGCCCCGCGCATGCACACTTCACCAGAAGACACACACACACGGACACCTGGACGCACATAGGGATTTTATTAAAGAGGATATAGAGATAGATAGATAGATATATACTGCGGTGGGTTGGCGCCCTGCCCGGGATTGGTTCCCTGCCTTGTGCCCTGTTTTGGCTGAGATTGGCTCCAGCACACCCCCGTGACCCTGTGTCTGGATTCAGTGGGTTGGAAAATGGATGGATGGATATATATATAGATATATATATATATATATAATATCTACAGTGCATCTGGAAAGTATTCACAGCACGTCAATTTTTCCACATTTTGTTATGTTACAGCCTTATTCCAAAATGGATTAAATTCATTTTGTCCCTCAGAATTCTACACACAACACCCCATAATGACAACGTGAAAAAAGTTTGCTTGTGATTTTTGCAAATTTATTAAAAATAAAAAAATTGAGAAATCCCATGTACATAAGTATTCACAGCCTTTGCCATGAAGCTCAAAATTGAGCTCAGGACCATCCTGTTTCCCCTGATCTTCCTTGAGATGTTTCTGCAGCTTCATTGGAGTCCACCTGTGGTAATTTCAGTTGACTGGACCTGATTTGGAAAGGCACACACCTGTCTATATAAGGTCCCACAGTTGACAGTTCATGTCAGAGCACAAACCAAGCATGAAGTCACAGGAATTGTCTGTAGACCTCCGAGACAGGATTGTCTCGAGGCACAAATCTGGGGAAGGTTACAGAAAAAAATCTGCTGCTTTGAAGGTCCCAATGAGCACAGTGGCCTCCATCATCCGTAAGTGCAAGAAGTTCGAAACCACCAGGACTCTTCCTAGTGTTGGCCGGCCATCTAAACTGAACGATCGGGGGAGAAGGGCCTTAGTCAGGGAGGTGACCAAGAACCCAATGGTCACTCTGTCAGAGCTCCAGAGGTCCTCTGTGGAGAGAGGAGAACCTTCCAGAAGGACAACCATCTCTGCAGCAATCCATCAATCAGGCCTGCATGGTAGAGTGGCCAGATGAAAGCCACTCCTTAGTAAAAGGCACATGGCAGCCCGCCTGGAGTTTGCCAAAAGGCACCTGAAGGACTCTCAGACCATGAGAAAGAAAATTCTCTGGTCTGATGAGACAAAATTGAACTCTTTGGTGTGAATGCCAGGCGTCACGTTTGGAGAAACCAGGCACCGCTCATCACCAGGCCAATACCATCCCTACAGTGAAGCATGGTGGTGGCAGCATCATGCTGTGGGGATGTTTTTCAGCGGCAGGGACTGGGAGACTAGTCAGGATAAAGGGAAAGATGACTGCAGCAATGTACAGAGACATCCTGGATGAAAACCTGCTCCAGAGCGCTCTTGACCTCAGACTGGGGCGATGGTTCATCGTTCAGCAGGACAACGACCCTAAGCACACAGCCAAGATATCAAAGGAGTGGCTTCAGGACAACTCTGTGAATGTCCTTGAGTGGTCCAGCCAGAGCCCAGACTTGAATCTGATTGAACATCTCTGGAGAGATCTTAAAATGGCTGTGCACCGACGCTTCGCATCCAACCTGATGGAGCTTGAGAGGTGCTGCAAAGAGGAATGGGCCAAACTGGCCAAGGATAGGTGTGCCAAGCTTGTGGCATCATATTCAACAAGACTTGAGGCTGGAATTGCTGCCAAAGGGGCATCAACAAAGTATTGAGCAAAGGCTGTGAATACTTATGGACATGGGATTTCTCAGTTTTTTTATTTTTAATAAATTTGCAAAAATCTCAAGTAAACTTTTTTCACGTTGTCATTATGGGGTGTTGTGTGTAGAATTCTGAGGAAAAAAATGAATTGAATCCATTTTGGAATAAGGCTGTAACATAAGAAAATGTGGAAAAAGTGATGTGCTGGGAATACTTTCTGGATGCACTGTATAGATATAGAGAGAGATGGAGAGAGATTGAGATTGAGATGGAAAGAGAGATGGAGATGGAGATGGTGATAGAGATATAGTGATATAGATAGAGATGGAGAGGTAGAGATGGGGAGATAGAGATTGAGAGAGATGGAGGTAGAGAGATATAGTGATGGAGATGGTGATAGAGAGAGATATGGAGGTGGGGAGATAGAGATGCAGAGAGAGATAGAGATGGAAATAGAGAGAGCTATAGATATATTGAGATTGATATATGTTTAGAGAGAGAGAGAGAGAGATCTCCATCTCCACAAAAGGAGAAGATGAACAACATATTTTAAAATACTCTAATTCCTGACCATTCAGTGCCTCTGACATGTTGAAAGCTCAAGAATTAAAAACTATTTTAAGATGTGTGACTCATCCTCTCCCTTTGAGGATTTCCAGTTATAAATATGCAAACTGTATCACTGTGTGGGTCCATGGGTGTGTGTGTGTGTGTGTGTGTGTATAGAAGTGAAGGTCTGTGAAGCAGTTTTCATATTTATAACTTGAAATCCTCAAAGGGAGAGGATGAGTCACACATCTTAAATTATTTTTTTTTCTTCCTGAGCTTTCAACACCTACGAGGAGTCCTCATCCGAGGAAAGTGAGGAGGAACACACAGGAATCCAAGGCAATATATAGAAGGTGGGTTGGTGGGGTGTGGTTCAGAGGGTGTTGGTCATGAAGTCTTATTTAATGTGTGGATGTTGTTCCTTTTAAGCCTGCATATCCTGAGTTCAAGTCCAAGTGTCTGTTGATGGCGTTTTCGTTTGATAGCCACAGTTCAGTCAGCTCTCTGGCACTCTTAGTATTTGCCGTCAGTCTTACTTGCGCTGTGTCTCAGTTTAACGTGTGTCCGGTTGAGTTGGTACGTCTTTCCTTCAGACAGCATTATATTGTTCTTGTATGCGTGTTGCGAGTGTTTTAGATGTTTGTCCCACTTATGCAGCTGGGCTATGCATTGCACAGAAAACGTAAACTGCTTTTCTTGTCTCTGTGGTCAAGTTTTTTGCTTTTGGCATTGAAAAGGACAATCTGTGAAGTGTTCATCGGTTTGTGTGCTATCTTGATCCAAGACCTGGACAGGACACGTGCTGTACTTTTTGTTACGCCTCAATGAGAATGATAACTCCATGATGATAATTATATATATATATGGCCATAGGTCAGTTACAATCTGATTATTTGACTGGTCACCTACCAGATAACGCTTGTGGTTGGGCGGCCAATATATATGTGTGTGTGTGTGTGTGTGTGTGTATATATATGTTTATATATGTATCTACAGTGCATCCAGAAAGTATTCACAGCTCATCACTTTTCCCACATTTTGTTATGTTACAGCCTTATTCCAAAATGGATTAAATTCATTTTTTTCCTCAGAATTCTACACACAACACCCCATAATGACAAATTTATTATAAATAAAAAAACTGAGAAATCCCATGTCCATAAGTATTCACAGCCTTTGCTCAATACTTTGTCGATGCCCCTTTGGCAGCAATTCCAGCCTCAAGTCTTGTTGAATATGATGCCACAAGCTTGGCACACCTATCCTTGGCCAGTTTCACCCATTCCTCTTTGCAGCACCTCTCAAGCTCCATCAAGTTGGATGGGAAGCGTTGGTGCACAGCCATTTTAAGATCTCTCCAGAGATGTTCAATCAGATTCAAGTCTGGGCTCTGGCTGGGCCACTCAAGGACATTCACAGAGTTGTCCTGAAGCCACTCCTTTGATATCTTGGCTGTGTGCTTAGGGTCGTTGTCCTGCTGAAAGATGAACCGTCGCCCCAGTCTGAGGTCAAGAGCGCTCTGGAGCAGGTTTTCATCCAGGATGTCTCTGTACATTGCTGCAGTCATCTTTCCCTTTATCCTGACTAGTCTCCCAGTCCCTGCCGCTGAAAAACATCCCCACATCATGATGCTGCCACCACCATGCTTCACTGTAGGGATGGTATTGGCCTGGTGATGAGCGGTGCCTGGTTTCCTCCAAACGTGACGCCTGGCATTAACACCAAAGAGTTCAATCTTTGTCTCATCAGACCAGAGAATTTTCTTTCTCATGGTCTGAGAGTCCTTCAGGTGCCTTTTGGCGATCTCCAGGCGGGCTGCCATGTGCCTTTTACTAAGGAGTGGCTTCCGTCTGGCCACTCTACCATACAGGCCTGATTGGTGGATTGCTGCAGAGATGGTTGTCCTTCTGGAAGGTTCTCCCCTCTCCACAGAGGACCTCTGGAGCTCTGACAGAATGACCATGACCATTCTTGGTCACCTCCCTGACTAAGGCTCTTCTCCCCCGATCGCTCAGTTTAGATGGCCAGCCAGCTCTAGGAAGAGTCCTGGTGGTTTCAAACTTCTTCCACTTACGGATGATGGAGGCCACTGTGCTCATTGGGACCTTCAAAGCAGCAGAAATTTTTCTGTAACCTTCCCCAGATTTGTGCCTCGAGACAATCCTGTCTCGGAGGTCTACAGACAATTCCTTTGACTTCATGCTTGGTTTGTGCTCTGACATGAACTGTCAACTGTGGGACCTTATATAGACAGGTGTGTGCCTTTCCAAATCCGGTCCAGTCAACTGAATTTACCACAGGTGGACTCCAATGAAGCTGCGGAAACATCTCACGGATGATCAGGGGAAACAGGATGGTTCTGAGCTCAATTTGGAGCTTCATGGCAAAGACTGTGAATACTTATGTACATGTGCTTTCTCAATTTTTTTATTTTTAATACATTTGGAAAAACCTCAAGTAAACTTTTTTCACATTGTCATTATGGGGTGTTGTGTGTAGAATTCTGAGGAAAAAAATGAATTTAATCCATTTTTTTATAAGGCTGTAACATAACAAAATGTGGAGAAAGTGATGCGCTGGGAATACTTTCTGGATGCACTGTATATGTGTTTATTTATAATAATATAATATATGCAGGTCAGGTGGATTGGCGATCCTAAAATGTCCCTGGTGTGTGTGTGTGTGTGTGTGTGCCCTGCGGTGGGATGGCGCCCTGCTTGGAGTTTGTTTCCTGCCATGTGCCCTTTGTTGGCTGGGATTGGCTCCAGCAGATCCCCTTGACCCTGTAGTTAGGATATAGCAGTTTGGATAATGGATGGATGTGTATGTGTGTATATATGTTTATATAACATATATGTATACATGGGTACCAGCCCATCACAGGACAAACACAAACGCACACCTCAACCACACACCAGGGTAATTTTAGTATCACCAGTCCACTTAACCTGTGTGTCTTTGGACTTTGGGAGAAATGCAGCACACCTGGACAGACACGGGGAGAACATGCAACCTCCATATGGGGAGGACCCGGAATGAAAATGCTGGTCCCCTAACTGTGAGCCAGCTGTGGCACCACTGCACCATGCTACTGTGCTGTCCTTGTGAATGGCGTAAGTGCTTGAAATGGCATGCAGACACAGGGGGAGTGTATTGTTGTGGACTTTTCCCATAATGTATCTCCTTTATAGCACCCCACATGTTCAGCCTTATATGCATATGGACAGCTGCTTTATGTAAAGAGACTTACTAGCTCCGCGTAAGCCCACCAAACTGGTAAGCTACACCTGTGTCCATCAAATGTAGCACCTACGCTACATTTTCTGTTATTGCTTATAGAGAATGTAAGGTATCTGGTTTATAGCGCCCCCACGTGGACAGCATTTCCAGCATGCGGACAGCTGACTCAAGTAAAGAGACACCCTAGCTGTGCGCAAGCAGACCAAATGGTTGTTCTCAGACTTGAGTGACACCCGTGCCCATAGCAGGCACCAAAACAGGTGCCCCCTCACTGTGCTGCTTTGTGATGTCAGCTGCTAAGCCCTCTGAGAACATGGCAGTCGCCCACACCGGGTGCTCTTAACAATATACCTGGACCCAATCAGGTCAGGTTGGGGGAGCATGCACTGGGCACAGCACGTTGCCACACCCACCACACGACAGAACGGTATGGGATCCCGGTTGGCAAAGGGCAGGCATGAGGTCCAGTCCCACCTTACTGAAATGACCATCTATCTGCTGCAGCCAGGTGTTACGTGGGCATCCCCTTGGCTTGGTCCTCAACAATGAGGGCGTTGTGAGCCAGATCACCCCCGGGTAGTCGCGCCACATGGCTGTAGAGTCGTAACTGACGCTCCCTCACAATGCGGGTCATGTGCCTCATTCAGGACTCTGTGAGCAACACAAAGTCACTACCTGAGGATTCTCTGAAGAGACACAGGAGTCCAGTCTTCATCTCCGGTCACTGGATAGCATCCATGTGTCTCAACCATATACCAAGAGACCCCATCAGACAGTATAAAATTATTGTTATGATAAAGCGCCATTAATAAAACCAATGGCAGCAACAGAAGGAAATCTGGTCAAACATTGAAAATGATGGAAGATGAGAGTTGCTTCCGACTGGTGTTCAGATTTCCTTGTCAGCAGGGCCATCTTAACCGCATCATAGATCCCTGGGCAACACGAGCTCTTCGAGTATTCTGAGGTATTCAAACCAAGGTTATTATAGTTAACGAAAACTAAAATCAAAACTGAAACTAATATTAAAAAAACATCTTCGTAAACTGAAATAAAGTAAAATCAAAATGAAAAACTAAAACTGAATGAAACTATTAAAGTAGCTGGAAACACTAACTGGAATAAAATAATCATTTATTAAAAATATTTTTAGTTTTCGTTTTTGAAAGAATATTCTTGCCGTTAGTCTTTTAATCCTTGTAACTTTTTAACTCTAAAACAAAGTCCTCCCTCACGAGCCAACCACATCTTTTCATCCAGTGAACGGCGGCGGGTGGCTCTTCACACAGCATTTGCGGTGACAGAGCGAGCTGACTGTGGGCGTGTGAAGCGTGTGAAATAGAAAGCGATTTACGCACCGCCTTTCTTTGCGCTTGTTGTTTTTTGAAGATGTAATTCAGACGCTTGAAATCGGAATGGACAGAAAAATCACGAGTAACGTTTCGGTTTATTTCACAGGTGTCTGCATTTTGTTGGCAGTAATCCACCTGCCACTTTCGCATGGGAGAAATCCTTCTTGAAAATAAAACTGACATGGTCATCATACAAGATCAGCGTATTGTTGCTGACCAATCTCTTTTGCTTTAAAAAAAGTAATTTAACTCTTTGAGGGCTGAATATTTTTCCAGTTTTCTGAAAAGCACACAAAGCAACAGTTTCGCGCACAAATCAATATAAAATGTCTTTTGCTTCATGCCGCGGCTGGGGTCGGCGCCCGCTCAATAACCAACATGAATACACAGTGGGCCGAATGGCTGGCTGTCTTCGTGCAGCAGTAGGGATTGCAGTGTGACGCAATCTGGTTTGTAGCTCTTGTCATCGTAAGAGGCGGTCCTCCCAGGTGAACGTTGGTGTCCGCGCATTAGCTACACTGACATGCTCAGCGCCACGATCAGCTGATGTAGGTCCCTTCACTTTCGTTTTCGACTTCCATCAAAATCCGACAACTAGGAGTCCGACTCGGCGATATGATATGGAAGATGTTGTCCACAAAAGTATTTTGCTTTGCGCATTCGCTTTGGTCTCTCATCAGATATCGATGCCATATGAGGGGTTGTTTGCTCTTCGCTATTCATGCATGCGCAGGAAATCTCGGTCAGATCAACGTAGCTAACTTTAAAGAGCATTAAACTAAACCATAACAGCGAGTTTTATCCCAGTTTACAGCTGAATACCGTCCTCTACCCCTGAATTTCGACAAAAGTCGACATCCACCCTGATAGTTAACAATGTCACCTTGTAAAATTCCTGAGTTGCCAATGTCACTACTGAACTACAGGTAGGCGAAGAGCATCTGCCAACTGGTGAAAAACTAAACCTACTAATGTGTTTTTGTATTTATTCTATATTTATTAATTTATCTATCGATTTTTAGTTCATAGTCACAGCTCTAAATACCTGATATTGTGAAAGTAATCCAGTAGCAGTATTAAATTTTAAAATTTCTGTCCAACATTTTTCAGTTTTTCTCTCTCTCTGTAAAACTAGATAGTTGAAATATTATAATCTTTTTGTTCTTAACATCAGCCATATCATCCATATTGCATACCAGGGATTTTTTCTGCCTTACATCCAGACCTGCTGGAGTAGGCTCCAGGTTTCCTGCCATCCTGCTCTGGATAAACAGGTTTAGATAATGTATATATTGTTAACAATCTCAGATGCTGTCTCTGTCATTTTGTGGCTGTCCTCACTCCTATTACCTGCTCTTACTCTACTCATTAAGGGTTTAATGCTCTTATGGTGGGCTATTCAAGTCTCACTGCCCCATACCTTCATACTATATGCTTGTTTTTGTTTGTTTCCCTCGATACAGCTAGGTGGGGGTCTGCACATTGGTTCAAGCCCAAGAGTCCTGTTCTTCCTAAGCCCCCATGATTTTCATGATCACACCTGTCAGAACACAGTAGATTCTGTTTTCTTATTTTTGATATCTTTTCAGGCCTGCAGGTGGCAAACTTCTGTCTATAAATTGTTTGTGCCTGAGATGGAGTCAGAGATCAATATGGCTGGTAGAAAATAACAAAGCCCAGTATTGAAGATTTGTGAATGCAACATGGAAGGCATTAATTATAAGCACATTGTCTTGGAGCGGGATATGTTGTGTGCTTTAGACATTTAGAGCAAAAAAAAACACCCCTCTCAAACCTTAAAATTCACCTCAATTTCATTACATATTGGCCAATTCTGGGTAATAAAAGGAAAAGATGAAAAGTGTCAACAGTCAGTGCACATTTGTTCAGCACAAATGACATAGAAAATGTTTTAAAAGTGATTAAAATTGTATATACAGTAATCCCTCCTCCATCGCGGGGGTTGCGTTCCAGAGCCACCCGCGAAATAAGAAAATCCGCGAAGTAGAAACCATATGTTTATATGGTTATTTTTATATATTTTAAGCCCTTATAAACTCTCCCACACTATTATAAACATTTCACGCACAATTATACAGCATAAACCCTTTGTATTCTCTTAGATATTAGGTAAGATTCGTTGAAATTATGTATGTAAACACAGTTTACATACAGTAAAACCTAAATATTATTTTAAAGATATTGAGCGTCTCCGATATCACATATGTTACAGCCATTACGACAGACAGGCCACCAGCAATAAATACGTACAATGCAAGAAAAATTGTATACAGTAAAATGTGTGTACAGTGACACTAAACTATGTACATGTAATAAGTACTGTACGTAAATAATTAATTATGGTTACTCACCAACAATGACACGACGACTTGTCCGATAATGAGGAGTTTAATTTTACTGCACAACAAAGGATAGCGTTACAGCTCTTCTAAAGGAGCCTTTTCAGGCGACTGTTTAGCACCACCGTTGTTCTTCTTCCAGCACTCTTCAATCCAAATCCCTAAAGCAGATTCCATCCAGACTACTGCCTTATCACATCCACTTGCAACTCGTTTTGCACCCTGGTTAAAGGACACTGTGGCCGTAGATCTTATATGCTTTTCCTCCTTTTTAAATAAAAAGAATCGTGGACTCATTTATGCTGTAATGGTGTCCTGCAGCAGTGTTGCTGTTCCCTTCCTTCAACATATCCAAAACTTTTACCTTTTCTGCAATCATTTGCATCTTCTGTTGGTGCTTGGACACATTAATGCTGAATGAGTGAGATGAGACTTCCTGGTTAATGCAGCACTCCATCGCTGAGCCAATCAGCAGCACACAGGAACTTAACCGTGTGCTCTGATTGGGTAGCTTCTCAGCCATCCGCCAATAGCGTCCCTTGCTTGAATTCAAATGCATCCCTTGTTTGAATTCAAATGGGCAAATCAACTGAGGAAGCACACGTACTGTAGACCACAGACATCCGCGAAGCAGTGAAAAATCCGCGATATATGTTCACATATGCTTACATTTAAAATCCGCGATGGAGTGAAGCCGCAAAAGACGAAGCGCGATATAGCGAGGGATCACTGTACAGTGAAACCTCAGTACACGTACAGATCGGTTTACGACCAAAAAGTTCGCCAAACTTTTGCCTCGGTTCATGACCACACACTTGGTATACGAACAAGCCAGGTTCCCTTTCAGTTTGTACATGTTCAGTCTCTCCCTGTGCAGCGAGCGAGAGAGCACGTGACACACACACACACACATACACACAGGCAGCTCGAGAGAGAGAGGGCTGGACGCATAAGGTAGCAAGGCAGTTAAAGAATGCACTGGTCTTGATTTTGTTTTCACTTCTGTTTACAACGATCGGTTCGTAGCATGCATTGTTGCAATGTTACTTTTCTTGGTGGTTTATTAAATTACGGATTTTTTCATTTGTTCATTTATTTATTTCCCTGTGCTTAAAACTCATTAACAAAAAGTGTTTTTAGCCAGCGACTGGTAACGGTATAGCACGAACTATTGCAGTGTTAGTTTTCTCTGTTGTTCAATGTTTTCTCAGTGTTATTGAATGTTTTTACATTTAGTTTGCTATTACGCTGTGCATTCTATGGTTTAATTAACTATATTTGTGCTTAAAAACTTAAAAATATATATATTTACATACAGTTCTATGGTCTGGAACAGATTAATTGCATTTACATACAATCCTATGGGGAAAATTGCTTTGGGTCACGACCAAATCGGTTTACGACCAGAGTTTTGGAACGAATTATGGTCGTGAACCGAGGTTCCACTGTAGTTGTTGTTATTCAGTATCTGGTTTTGATTATGCTAGCTTTTAATCGGACAAAAAAACAAAACCAGATAGTAAACCCACGAACATTAAACTTGTATACAAATCCGTGAAGTGTACAGTTCTATCCGATTGTGACACAAAACTAAACTCAATAGTAGCTCTTTAACCAGACCATAATTACTAAAACTGAAACTAATAGATATAAAAATAAAAGAGAAATATCTTTTGTGAAATAAAAACTAAAAATATGTGATGAAGGAAAACTACAACTAAACAATTTCCAAGTAAAGTCAGAAAAAATATAGAATTAAAAACCAATATAAAAAGGCAAAACTATAATAACCTTGGGTCAAACTGATCCGTGATCCACCGGTATGCGATAAACAGGCCCGACACCACAGTATAAGGAACATCCCCATATTGTGATGATGCTTGCGCCACAATTCTTCACAGTGTACTGTGGCTTGAATTCAGTGTTTGGGGGGGGGGGGGTCTTCTGTGGCCCCTTGACCCAAAAAGAACAATCTTGCTTTCATCAGTCCACAAAATGTTGCACCATCTCTCTTTTTAGTGTGTTCTTTGGCAGATTGTCACCTCTTCAGCACACGTCTCTTTTTTTCCCCCAGCAATGTGACATTGCGGGGGCTTCTTGCCGATAGCTTGGCTTCACATAATTGTACTCACAGGTAACTTTAGACCTTCTTTGATCTTCCCGGAGCTGATCATGGGCCGAATCTTTGCCATTTTGGCTCCTCTTCAATCCATTCCAATGCTAGTCTTCCCGTTTTCTTCCACGTCTTTCAGGTTTTGATTGCCATTTTAGAGCATATGCGGTCATTTTAGCAGAGCAGCCTGTCATTTTCTGCACTTCTTTATGTGTCACAGTACGCTGTTCTTCTGGACAATGTCTGGAGTGACTCATTTCAGTCACAGTTTCAGAGAGAAAGGCACTCTGACCAGCATGGACAACATTTGCTGCCTTCCTTCCTTAAATGAGGGCCGTAACTGACACCAAATGAATGAATGACCTCCCTAATTGAACTCCACACTGCTATTATTTTGAACACATTAATTTTCAATTACAAAGAATCGGCAGCATGCATGTCACGACTTTTGAGTCTGTTGCTTTTCTATTTCTCTACTACACCTACTAGTCAATTATGTGCCAAGTAGAAACAGAATTTGTACCAAAAACACTGACTGGTCAGCTTAGTGAGGTCAGATTGCTATTATTCTGAACACAACTGTAGGTGATTTCATCCAATGTTTGTCTGATAGGCAGACTGCAGTGGGTCCAGGTGGTCTACCACAATAGGAGTCCTATAGTCCAGGACCAGCCTCTCAAAGGTCTCCATGATGTGTGATGTAAGTGCCACTGGTGTGTGGTCATTATGTGAAGAGGCACCCTCCTTCTTTGGAGCAGGAACAAAGCAAGATGTGACACTGGGCACTCATCTAATTCTGTCACTTTATTTTGACAGATATATAGCAGCCTCCTTCCCAGACCTTATGGTCATGCAGTGAGATGTCTAATGGCCTCCAGTCCTTGGCTGTCCATCTGAGGAGGGAATCCTAGAAGAGAAAAGCAGACAATTTGGAGGGAGGGAAAAGTTTTACATGGAGCATGGCCTCAGCTGAAGTTGATGACATGGATCAAGTAACAGCACACATTAAACAGGAGGACTGTGAGTACGGCATACCAGAGGTGGTATGTGTGAAGCTGGAGGATTGTGAAGGAGGACTTTCGGTTTTAAAAGAGGAGGAGACTGGTGACATTAAAGTTGAGGATTCCAAGGATTTCTCAGTTAGTCTTGGAGTGCAGATGCATGAAACTGGGAACATTTTCAACCAAGACGTTTCTGAAGATTCTCATTCCAGTTTACCATCCTGGTTCAGTAATGCGGAAAACCTGGCAACCCTACAGAATTCCATCAAGCTGAAATCTGAGTTCTCTGAATTTGAAATGAAAATTGGTGAAGGAAATGGGGGAGAAGAAGAAGAGCAGCAATCATCTAGGAGTGTAGGAATAAGTAAGTAGTGTGATTAAATAGAAATGTGAAGCTGAGCCCGTATACAAGTTCTAATGGTGGGTGCACTTGTGTGTTGAATAAGTGAAAACGGGTCACATGTTAGTTTGAAATTAGAGAGCTCATGTCCCGCTGCATGAAAGATAACAATAACATTTCTGTGGTTCTAAAAAAAGTGTCCAGCACTTGATATTCACTGTATAAATGTTAGTTATGAAATATCATACACCACTTCTGTACTGTACTAAGGTCGATGGAAAGGAAGAATAATATTAAGTGCTGTAGTTAAGGCCCAAATGTGCACAAAAAATGTTTTAGTTCAAACTCCTAAGAGTTCTGTCATGGTCTCTGCTGCGCCAAGATGCCTACGGATGGCGTGATTCACTTGTAGTGTGTCTTCTCACAGACTGGCATCCTGACACTCACAGACGTCATTGTGTAAGTGCTTAGAGTGCGGGCTGACATGTGTAACGTGTGTTCATCTGTGGAAAACAGAAAGGTAACATATTGACTGCCTCAATGTAGTTTTACAATTTGTACACACACACATAGATATAACACATAAGCATAAACCTAAGGGGTGTTTATGTGTGTGTGTGTGTGTGTGTGTGTGTATATATATATATATATATATATATATATATATATATATATATATATATATATATATAATATGCATACTGTAGAACATTCATACATATATACACACTCACTGTTCTACAGTGGATACTGTGTGCATTATATATTTTTAAAATATTTACAAAATGCAAAATAAGCGAACAAAAGAACAATCTAAATCCAATCAATATTTGGTGTTCCTACCTTTTGCCTTCAAACCAGCATCAATTCTTATAGGTCCACTTGCACAAAGTCAGGGATTTTGTAGGATTCTAGTCAGGTGTCTGATCAACCAATTCTACCAAACCGGTGTTAATGATCATCAATGTCACACGGATGTTGAAACACAGTCATTAACTGAAACAGAAACAGCTGTGTAGGATGCTTCAAACTGGGTGAGGAACAGCCAAAATCTGCTACCAAGGTGAGGTTCTGAAGACAGTTTCATGTCATGGCAAGACTGAGCACAGCAACAAGACACAAGGTAGTAATACTGCATCAGCAAGGTCTCTCCCAGGCAAAGATTTCAAAGCAGACTGGGGTTTCAAGATGTGCTGTTCAAGCTCTTTTGAAAAAGCACAAAGAAACGGGCAACATTGAGGATCGTAGACGCAGTGGTCGGCCAAGGAAACTTAGTGCAGCAGATGAAAGACACATCCAGCTTATTACCCTTCGAAAACGGAAGATGTCCAGCAGTGCCATCAGCTCAGAACTGGTAGAAACCAGTGGGACCCAGGTACACCCATCTACTGTCCAGAGAAGTCTGGCCAGAAGTGGTCTTCATGGAAGAGTTGCAACCAAAAAGCCATACCTCCGACGTGGAAATAAGGCCAAGCGACTCAAGTATGTACAAAAACATAGGAACTGGGGGGCAGAAAAATGGCAGCAGGTGCTCTGGACTGATGAGTCCAAATTTGAAATATTTGGCTGTAGCAGAAGGCAGTTTGTTCGTCGAAGGGCTGGAGAGCGGTACAATAATGAGTGTCTGCAGGAAACAGTGAAGCATGGTGGAGGTTCCTTGAACGTTTGGGGCTGCATTTCTGCAAAAGGTGTGGGGCATTTGGTCAGGATTAATGGTGTTCTCAATGCTGACAAATACAGGCAGATACTTATCCATCATGCAATACCATCAGGGAGGCGTATGATTGGCCCCAAATTTATTCTGCAGCAGGACAACGACCCCAAACATACAGTCAAAGTCATTAAGAACTATCTTCAGCGTAAAGAAGAACAAGATGTCCTGGAAGTGATGGTATGCCCCCACAGAGCCCTGATCTCAACATCACCGAGTGTGTCTGGGATTACATGAAGAGACAGAAGGATGTTAGGAAGCCTACATCCACAAAGGATCTGGGGTTAGTTCTCCAAGATGTTTGGGACAACCTACCAGCCGAGTTCCTTTAAAAACTGTGTGCAAGTGTACCTAGAAGAATTGATGCTGTTTTGAAGGCAAAGGGTGGTCACACCAAATATTGATTTGATTTAGATTTCTCTTTTGTTCATTCACTGCATTTTGTTGATTGATGAAAATAAATGATTAACACTTCCATTTTTGAAAGCATTCTTTGTTTACAGCATTTTTTCACACCTGCCTAAAACTTTTGCACAGTACTGTGTGTGTGTGTGTGTGTGTGTGTGTGTGTGTGTGTGTGTGTGTGTGTGTGTGTGTGTGTGTGTGTGTGTGTGTGTGTGTATATATATATATATATATATATATATATATATATGTGTATATATATAAATAAATAAATGCACACAGTATCCACTGTAGAACAGTTGTACAGGAACAATGTACTAAAATGATTTTATTAACCCATCTATAATGCTCAAGTGCTATTAATCATATCACATTTCACTGTTTTCATCAATTTACGTTTGCCTGATCATGTTCAAAAATTCAAATTCGGACACACGTACACCCAAATAGACCTTCACATTGAATTCTGATATATCCAGAGACCGTAAACATTTTGTTAAGGCCCCAGTCCTCTCCATTGTCTGATTTTGATGTAAGACACATCTACAGAACATGTGGAGATTGTTCCATAGTTCAGTTTACATTTAATCCAATCCATGCAGAAGGTCAGAGCCTATCCAGGCAGCACTGGACACAAGGCAGGCAGCAGCCCTCTGTGGTTTCCAGTCCACCTTTCTGGCACATTCACCCCTACAGGGCCACTTTACAGTCACCAGTTCACCTGATCTTCACGTTTTTTTTTGTGGATGCAAGACAAGAACTCCAATGTGTACATGGCCAACTAGTGGCTGCAGTGTTTGAGCATAGAACACTAGAACCATAAGGTAGTTGTGTTACTGTAATGCTAGCTGTTGTACCTATGTTAATTTTTCACAAATACAAATTAGGTTCTTAAAGCATCGATCATTGAATGAACCGAATGCCATACCACTGCAGGGCACACACGTACACACTTGGTCACACCAGCCAGTGATTGACACATCAGACACCTCTGTGAGGTATGGGATGAATATAGAGAACATGCCAAGTCCATACAAAGACCAGGAATTAAACCTCTGTGTAGGCAGCATTACTAGCCGGTGTTCTACCTGTCTCTTTACATATAATGTATTTATTGAAAAACTGTGACTTCTCTGTTTGTGTTGTTACAGATTTCCAAGAGAGTGGTAGCTCCTCCTTGCCTTCATTTGCTCAGCTGTCTGTTCGGTGCAGACTACGCCATAAACTAAACACGCAGAGGATGAAGAAATCAGCAGTAGGATTAGAACATTTGACAGCAGCCTCTTTGCAGAGTTGTTCTCCTCCAGTTGTCAAAAAGAGAAGGAAAGGAGCTATCAACACTGATCATCAAGTGTGTGAACGCATTGTCCAAACTGGAGAGAAGCCCTATTGTTGTTCTGAATGTGGTAAACAATTCTCATTACTAAGCTATCTTCAGAGACACAAAAGAATCCACACTGGATGGAAGCCCCATTGTTGCTCTGAATGTGGTAAACGATTCTTAGTACTAAGTAATCTGCAGAGGCACAAAAGAATCCACACTGGAGAGAAACCCTATTCTTGTTCTGAGTGTGGCAAACAGTTTGCTTGCAGTAGCTCTCTTCAGCGTCACACAGTAATTCATACAGGAGAAAAATCATATTGCTGTTCTGAATGTGGCAAACAATTCTCACTACTGAGCCCTCTTCAGAGGCACAAAAAAATCCACACTGGAGAAAAACCTTATTGCTGTTCAGAGTGTGGCAAGCGCTTCTCTGACAGCAGCAGTTTTCGACAGCATACACGAATGCATGCTGGAGTGCAACCATATAGTTGTTCTGAATGTGGTAAACGATTCTCACAAATAAGCCATTTTAATAGCCACAATAGAATCCATAGTGGAGAAAAGCCTTTTTGTTGTTCTCAATGTGGCAAAAGATTCTCTGATAAAAGTTCTCTTCGGTATCACACTCTGATTCATACTGGAGAGAAGCCTTTTGGCTGTTCTGAATGTGGCAAACAATTCTCACTACTAAGCAATCTTCAGAGGCACAAAAGAACCCACACGGGAGAGAAGCCATATTGCTGTTCTGATTGTGGCAAGACATTCTCAATACTAAGCAATCTTCAGCGGCACAAAAGAACCCACACTGGAGAGAAACCATTTGGCTGTTCTGAATGTGGCAAACGATTCTCAATACTAAGCAATCTTCAGAGGCACACAAGAACTCACACTGGTGAGAAAAGATGAAGCCATATTGCTGTTCTGATTGTGGTGAAACGATATTCCAGTAATAGCGATTTGTTTAAACATACAAAAATGCACACTAGAGGGAAAACCTGAGTATTGTTCTAAATATGATGTCAATTTTCATTTTGATGTAGGCTTCATATACACTGGGGAATTTGCACTGGAAATGAGGAAGCCCTGAGCAGTACGTGAGAAGGTGGAAAAAGGTGGGAGGAGTCAAAAAGTCACCTTTCTGGTTACTCGGGTATTGATGTGTAACTTCAGGCTGTGGGCTCCATTGTGTAAAATCCGTGCCAAATCTAATCAAAGTGTTAGCACTTTCATAGTGTGAAATAATTAAAAATATAAATTTATACTTGCCACACCTCTCCTGGGATTAAAAGGTGCCCACCCTTTGCCTTGGCACTTGGGTTGGTGGTAATGATTGGGCTACATCACTCTTCAGTGTGGTGTCAGGTCACATGAGCAGTGCTGCTGGGCCTTCCCCTCTCTTGAACCCGAACCGTTGATAGTCGTAATCGAGATGAGCCGGGCCCATGAGGACACACATCATATGCTGCAAGGGTCAGTGCAAAAAGTGAATTGTGCTTTTATTAAAGCCAAATCAAAAGCAGGCAGTGTTCAAAATGTGCAGGGCTCTGTCCATAAAAAACAAATAACCCGATAAGATCTGAAGTGATGGTAGAGGTTAAAACCAAATCCATTAATCAATCGATAGGCTGGACACAGTCTCTTAACACTCGACACATCCCTATAGAGCCCAACGTCCCCTCTGCTTACCCCGCAGACGGAGGACACGTCCTGGCAACAGGGACAACCAATGTTCTCTTCCAGGTTTGGCTCCAACCCTGAACCTCATTTCTTCCTAGGCTTGGGTCCCTAAAGCCGCCTGTGACCCCAGCAAGGACGCCACGCCAAGCCTTGGTCTTGCATGGAGAGTCGCTTGCAGGAGAACACACTCGGCTGAAGTGACCCTCTTCAGCCCCTGAGCATCGGCCCAATGCTCCTCTAAGGAGGCTCTCCTCCTGGCTCCCCTCCTTTAACCTCCATCCTTTTTCTTCTCTGTTCTTTCATCCTGTCTTCTCAGTGTTGTGTAGACTTGTTTAGAGTGTGGGAAATGAGGATTTGATCCCCTGTTGAATTTGTAAGTTTGCTAATTTACAAAGAAATGAACAGTCTGTAATGTGCATGGTTGTTCCATTTTAATGGAATATCAAACCAAAAATCCAGAAAAAAAGTCACACTCCGTTAAAAGTTATAAATCGATTTGCATGTCATTGAGAGAGAATTATTTGATCCCATACAACCCAGCAAGAATTCTGAATGTCACAGATTGGTTGTGTGCCCACGTGGCACACACATTACCATCAATCATATACTCCTGATCTCAACTCGTGATGTGTATAAAGCAAACCAGTCCACAGAATCAATGTCTTCCATTCCCACCTCTCCACCACCACCACCACGGGCAACACCAAAGAGCTGTCAATGGACATCAGGGAAAAGGCTGGAATGGGCTGCAAGACCACCAGCAATTAGCTTGGTGAGAAGGTGACAACTGTTGGTGTGATTATTCGGAAATGGAAGAAATGTAAAATGACCATCAGTCGCCCTCAGTCTGGAGCTCCATGCAAGATCTCGCCTCATGGGGTGGTGAGGATGATCATGAGAAAGGTGAGGGGAGGAGCTTGTTAATGATCTGAAGGCCGTCACCAAGACCACCATTGGTAACGCAGTACTGCATCGTAATGGATTGAAATCCTGCAGCGCCCGCAAGGTCCCCCTGCTCAAGAAGGCCCTTGTGCAGGCCTGTCTTAATTTTGCCGGTAAACATCTCAAATGATTCAGAGAAGGCTTGGGCGAATGTGCTGTGGTCAGATGAAACGACAATCGAGCGCTTTGGCAGTCAACTCGACCCGCCATGTTTGGAGGAAGAGAAATGCTGAGTTATGAAGTTATGACCCAAAGAACTCCATCCCCCACAGTCCAGCACAGAGGTGGACACATCACACTTGGGTGGGGGTTTGGTTGTTTTTTCTGCTCACCCCATGAGGCATGAAATTGCATGGAGCTCCAGACCAAGGGTGTCTGATTGATTGGTCATTTTATATTTCTTCCATTTCCAAATAATCGCACCAAGCTTCTTGCTTGATGGTCTTGGAGCCCATTCATGTCCTTTGACAGCTCTTTGGTGTTGCCCATGATGATGGTGGTGGAGAGGTTGGAATGGAAGACGTTGATTCTGTGGACTGGTGTGCTTTATACACATCACGAGTGGAGATCAGGAGTATCTGGACTTGATCGGTTGATGGTAGTCTTTGTGCCACGTGGGCACTCTGTGGGAGCCAGAATTCTGGCTGGGTTGTAGGGGATCAAATACTTTATACCAGGCATGTCAAACACGAGGCCCACATGACAGATCCTAGTTAGCACTGAACTTGTACAAAATGATTACTATCATTTGTGATTGAATCATTTTGCATCTTCGGCGTTACTTATTGACTTTTCTTACTTCTGCCTTCTGACAAAAGTACCAGAAACGTCATCTGCTAGTATAGCCACGAGCCTTGTCCAAAGTTAATGAGCCGCGACGTCGCAACTGAAGTGCTAGGCTGCAGCAGCGGGCGTCCTTAGGCATGTGCAAACTGTGCAGCTGCACAGGGCCGCCACGCCAATATATATTGAATATAAAACAGAAAGAGAAAATAACAACACAGCTGACGGCAATGCGGCCGAAAAACATTGTGTTTCTTGTTAATTAGTACGCTGTATTTACTAATGTCGCTCGAGTCGGAGCAGTATATGCAGTATTATAACGTTCTGTCGTAATGAGAATATCACGGGCCGCCACTTGGTTTTCAAGTTACGGACACGCGCATATAGAAGCGTGTCATGAGCACGAGGCGGCTATGCAGTGTCCGCAATGGACGTGGCCATCCGCCGTGCATAAGATACCGTATTGACATTGGTGGGCGAAGGGGCCACCGATTCTTTCTCTGCCCAGGGCCGCCATGAGCCTACAGCCGCCCCTGGCAGGCTACACTACTGGCTGGTCTGCTGAGACTGGCCACTGGGCAGAACTGACCATCATGAGTAGTAATAGCTCGCATATTTTCACGTTTTTTTTTTTTTTTTTGCTCTAGTTTTATGTAATTTTGTGCCAGTATTGTAACAAACAGTTAGTGCAGACTACATGATCTGAAGTGGACAAGAGAAGTTGGCGAGTTGTTTAACATATTTTTTTGAGTTTGTAAAATGTTCAGGGGGTTTTTTGCATATCGGCTTATTGTACAATATAAACTTTGAAGTAAACTTAGTAAATTAAAATGAGATTTTTGGAGGATTTGTTTTCCAACTTGAATTACTGAGCAATGAATTCACTGAGCGTTTTCGTGATTTCAGTTCACACAAACAGGACTTTGCGCCGTTTACGTCACCATACTCTTACACCGTTGAGAATGCGCCTGAGAATATCCAAATGGAGTTGATTGAACTGCAGTCCGATTCTATTCTAAAGGGAAAATACAACGAAGTTGGTGTGCCAGGCTTGTATGCTTAACTGCCACCCTTGTATGTGCAGATGCGTAAGTTGGCATCGAGAGTACTGTCTATGTTCGGAAAGCACTTACCTTTATGAGCAATTGTTTTCGTTAATGAAAGCTACCAAAACCCCACATCGCTCAAGACTTACCGTCGAGCACCGTTCATCCCTCACAAGTGTTGCAGCTGCACAAGATTTCAAGCCTGATATTGACGGACTGGTTACTAACAAGAGATGCCAAGTGTCGGGACAAAATAAATAGATCTCACACTGTAAGGCTCCTATATAAGCAATGAATAGAATATAACTAGCCAACCGGCAGCATAGCATATGCCGCATAGTTATGTAATGATGGGTGAACATTTCCTGAACGACACAGTTGTCCAAATGGGGTGGCTTTGAGGATGCGACTGTGAGTGAATGAAAAGATTTACCTCTGGAGAGAGCAACATACAATTGTCCGTGACTGAAAGCGGGATCGTCTGTGACGATGGAGGCCACACTGGTGAAAGTTACTTCGTCGGTAGGGACACGTGTCACCACTTGTTCATTAAGGTGTAGCGAGTCTTCGTTGTTGACACTTAATATAGCTTACGTACTGAGTTGTTCCGGAGTCACAGTTGAGAAACATTTTTTTAATGTCTTTTAAGCACAGGGAAAAAAATGAACATGTGAAACATCCGTAATGTAATAAGCCACCAAGAAAAGTAACATTGCAATAATGCACGCTACGATCCGATCGCTGTAAACAGAAGTGAAAACAAAATCGAGGCCGGTGCATTCTTTAACTGCCTTGTAGCACAGTGGAGACTGTGGAAGATTGTGGGTTCGCTTCCCGGTTCCTCCGCGGGGGCCAATCGTGGATAGTTGACACAGACTGCTCAGCCAATCAGAGCGCAGCAAGCCTACTGTGCCTCAGAGTCCCGAGTTCGATTCCCTGCTGGGGAGGAAGTGTTGTTTTTTTTTTTTTTTTTATATCTTTTTAATCTGAAATGGACATAAAATGTATAAATTGTTATGCACTGTCACTCAATCAGATCGTTGTATTCTCATGTACGATGCTCCTTTTAAAATATTTTTTAACAATTGAGACTGCAATTAACATGAATAAGTGTCCTTATAACTTATTTTTAAGATGCATAACGCACAGACAGACAGAAAAGTCACTAGATATATAAATAAACAGGGAAGACACTGTATAATAGATATATAAAAAAACAGTTAAGGGGGTAGATATATAGGAAAGAAAGGCACTATATGATAGGCAGACAGGGAAGCTGCTATATAATAATAAAATTATTAACTGTTATAGATAGACAAGGAGTTCACTGTATAAATGACAGACAGAGAAAGCCCTACTAAATGAAAAATGGTACAGCCTTTTTATTAATCTACAGATACATTAGGAAGGCAAGCAGATAGTGAGAATACATGTAGATGTGAAAAGCACTAGACAGGCAGATAGAAATGGAAGGCACTGTATAACAGATACAAAACTGTCATAAATAAACAGGGTATACAGTAAATAATAAACAGGCAAAGAAACCTCTAGATAGATAGACAGACATGAAAGGCATTATATAAGACAGATAGATAGGAAAGGCACTATATACTAGGCAGAAAGGGAAACCAAAAATTAATAATGATATTATTACTACATAGACAGGGAAATCATTGTACAATAGGCACACAGCGAAGGCACTATATAAGAAAACAGACAGAGAAAGCACTAGACAGATGGATATCAGCATTAGCAATATCTTAGTTTTATTATATATATATATATAATATATATATATATACTATATACAGTATAAGTGTGTATCTGAGATTTATGTCAATGAAATAAATGAAAAATGATTCAGTCTGTTTATTATTCAACACATGCTGCAGGGAAGAAAGAAGGCAGTTAGAGTAGATATAGATCTGAAAGGCACTAGATAGACAGATAAATATGAAAGTTACTGTATAATAGATGTGGGATGCTCTTTTTAAAAAAATTAAAAATTGAGGCTACAATTAACATGAACAAGTGTCCTTATAACTGTTCTTATTTTTAAGTTCTGTAAGACATACACTGTCAGACAGATCACTGAATAATGCACAGAACTTACTAGACAGATAAACTGGGAAGGCACTGTATAATAGAAGATATAAAACTGTCAGGAGAAAAAAGATAGATAGATGTGAAAGGCACTATATGACAGGTGCTGTAGAAAGGCAAGCAGGCAGTGAGAGTACATTTACATGTGAAAGGCACAGATAAACGGATAGATAGGGAAGGCACTAGACAGATACATAACTATTAGCTATATAGTAGTTTCATTTTTTATTTACTTGCAGTATATATATATATATATATATATATATATATATATATATATATATATATATATATATATATATATTACAACTCGTAGAATTATGTGAAAAAGAAATACATTAAATCATACAGTGGTGTGAAAAACTATTTGCCCCCTTCCTGATTTCTTATTCTTTTGCATGTTTGTCACACAAAATGTTTCTGATCATCAAACACATTTAACCATTAGTCAAATATAACACAAGTAAACACAAAATGCAGTTTGTAAATGGTGGTTTTTATTATTTAGGGAGAAAAAAAATCCAAACCTACATGGCCCTGTGTGAAAAAGTAATTGCCCCCTTGTTAAAAAATAACCTAACTGTGGTGTATCACACCTGAGTTCAATTTCCGTAGCCACCCCCAGGCCTGATTACTGCCACACCTGTTTCAATCAAGAAATCACTTAAATAGGAGCTGCCTGACACAGAGAAGTAGACCAAAAGCACCTCAAAAGCTAGACATCATGCCAAGATCCAAAGAAATTCAGGAACAAATGAGAACAGAAGTAATTGAGATCTATCAGTCTGGTAAAGGTTATAAAGCCATTTCTAAAGCTTTAGGACTCCAGTGAACCACAGTGAGAGCCATTATCCACAAATGGCAAAAACATGGAACAGTGGTGAACCTACCCAGGAGTGGCCGGCCGACCAAAATTACCCCAAGAGCGCAGAGACGACTCATCCGAGAGGTCACAAAAGACCCCAGGACAATGTCTAAAGAACTGCAGGCCTCACTTGCCTCAATTAAGGTCAGTGTTCACGACTCCACCATAAGAAAGAGACTGGGCAAAAACGGCCTGCATGGCAGATGTCCAAGACGCAAACCACTGTTAAGCAAAAAGAACATTAGGGCTCGTCTCAATTTTGCTAAGAAACATCTCAGTGATTGCCAAGACTTTTGGGAAAATACCTTGTGGACTGATGAGTCAAAAGTTGAACTTTTTGGAAGGCAAATGTCCCGTCACATCTGGCGTAAAAGGAACACAGCATTTCAGAAAATGAACATCATACCAACAGTAAAATATGGTGGTGGTAGTGTGATGGTCTGGGGTTGTTTTGCTGCTTCAGGACCTGGAAGGCTTGCTGTGATAGATGGAACCATGAATTCTACTGTCTACCATAAAATCCTGAAAGAGAATGTCCGGCCATCTGTTTGTCAACTCAAGCTGAAGCGATCTTGGGTGCTGCAACAGGACAATGACCCAAAACACAGCAGCAAATCCACCTCTGAATGGCTGAAGAAAAACAAAATGAAGACTTTGGAGTGGCCTAGTCAAAGTCCTGACCTGAATCCAATTGAGATGCTATGGCATGACCTTAAAAAGGCGGTTCATGCTAGAAAACCCTCAAATAAAGCTGAATTACAACAATTTTGCAAAGATGAGTGGGCCAAAATTCCTCCAGAGCGCTGTAAAAGACTCATTGCAAGTTATCGCAAACGCTTGATTGCAGTTATTGCTGCTAAGGGTGGCCCAACCAGTTATTAGGTTCAGGGGGCAATTACTTTTTCACACAGGGCCATGTAGGTTTGGATTTTTTTTTCTCCCTAAATAATAAAAACCACCATTTACAAACTGCATTTTGTGTTTACTTGTGTTATATTTGACTAATGGTTAAATGTGTTTGATGATCAGAAACATTTTGTGTGACAAACATGCAAAAGAATAAGAAATCAGGAAGGGGGCAAATTGTTTTTCACACCACTGTATATCAATCAACACACACTGCATGCAGGCAAGCGGGCGGGCAGTGAGAGTGTAGACAGATGTGAAAGACGCTAGATTGTATACAACAGGCAAAAATAGCGACCGACACTTGATAACAGTATGAGCTATTATCAATGAAAGCATGAATTAACCAAGAGAAATAACCGTGCGATCTACATTTTAAACTTAAAGGTTTACTTAAGAAAGAAAAATGAAAAACGCCCCAGCACGTCAACGAAAGCAGACGCTGCAGGCAAGCAGACAGGCAGCAGAGTGGCGAAAAGCGCAGAACCGCGCCCCCCAAAATGGAAGTGGCAGAAAATAGATCGTATCGGTAGTGGTTTAACACTACCATAGAGAATGAATGGGAAACGTTTTAGGGAGTGTTAGCTAAAGATTACTCGGCGGCCACGCGGGGGGTGTGGATAGCGCTTTAAATACCGAGAACACTGCTATATCAATGTAATGAAGTATCATTATTATTATTCTTATGTGTCCAGCCCCCTCCGTTCTCGCGCATCTGTATGTGTCTGTCTCTCTCTCTCTCTCTCTCGCTCGCTCGCTCGCTGCACGTGTTCCTGCAGGCATACGCCGCATAATTATTTATTAATGGCTGAACACTTCCGGAAAGACACAGTTGTCTAAAAGGGATGGGTTTGAGGATACAACAGTAAGTGAATGAAAAGATGGAACTCTGGAGAGAGCAACATCCAATTGTCCGTGACTAAAAAGTGGTTTTGGCAGATACAGGCATATCTTTTTGAAAGTTTGGCCCTTAGCCTTATTAATTGTCATCGCAAAGGCCAATCTAACAGGAAATTGTCTTCGTGTAAAAGTAAAAGGCAAATTATCTGCGACAAACAAACTGTTTTACACGCTGCATACAGCGTTTCACATCCGCGACAAACATGCATCTTCTTAGATGGTCCTGCCACGTCCACCCTCGTTCTCGAAGCATACACACCGCCTGGTCATGTGCCCGCTCACAAGAGCAACTCACGGAGACCCGCCCACCAACTCTTAAGACCATGGCGTGTAAAACAGTTTGCGATGGTGGACCCGGTCGTGCGTTGTAACCGAAAAGAATAATGAAAAGTCAACGTGGCTCAGAGGTGCATGTGGACTGTAGCAGAGACAAACACGAATGACGTCGTGTTTTGTGAGTTGCTGCGTCTGAATTGGTGGGCGTGGCTCTGCGAGTTGTCGTCGTATCCAATGGTCTCAGAGTTGGTGGGCGTGGCTCCGTCCTGCGTGCTCCATGGGTGTCTTGCTTGCACTGGCGGCTGCTTAGTGAATTTTATATATATATATATATAAAATAATAATAATATATAATATAATATATAATAGATAATATAAGGACCTGGCTAAGACTCTAATTGTACGCTATTGTACGGAGATTGTATGGAAATAAATTGCTTTTCTTTAAACTTTAAGTGTTACATTTTTTAAAGTTTTCAGTATTAGAAAGAAAGCTACAGTAACTTCGTATAATAGTATTTGTTACAGAGCGGCCTGCTTACACACGTATGGCAGTCGAAGCGGCCCACCAATGGTAGTGAGTTTGACATGCCTGCTTTATACCACTCAATGACATGCAAATCAATTTGTAACGTTTATGTAAAGTGTGTTTTTCTGGATTTTTCTTCGATGTTCTGTCTCTCTCCATTAAAATGAAACTACTAAAATTGGGCGGAGTGGTGGCTCTGAGGCTAGGGATCTGCAATCAGAAGGTTGCCGGTTCGATTCCCATAAATGCCAAAAGTGACTCTACTCCACTGGGCCCTTAAAACTGCGATTGCTCCGTCCTGGGTATGACGTTAATCTGCATCCAGCCCTGCAGGGAAAAACTTGGGGGTTGGTGGCAGAATTGGTACTCCAGCCACCAAAAAAAACCTCCCACTGGTTCCATTCCATCTGAACTGGTGTGGTGCTGAGGTGTCACCAGTCGCATGGCTGCACTCGGGTACAAATCTCGGATCCTGAGTTGGTTTGCCATGTGGTGGGTGTGGTGATGCCCTGTATCAGCGCCTGCTCCTAACCTCTCTACCTTCAAAATCAGAGACTGTTCATTTCTTTGTAACTTACAAACTAAGCAGGGGATCAAATACTTATTACAGCCCCCCACTGTAATTAGAGACTCTGCTCCCTCTGTGCCACCTGACTGACACTTCCATTCGCACGTAAAGACGCAGTCAGCCAGGCACCCCAAAGCGAAGCGCCTTCACACACACCTGTGCCCGATCAGAGCCTGCACCTCATTGGGCACGAATATTAATTTAAAATCTGCCCAATGCCACGGCCCACTTGTGACAGACAGGTGACATTTGTTTCTCCTGCAAAGAGGCTGCAGATTGAAATATGAAGAACATACAATCGAGGTGTGTGTAGAATGAACATCTTGGCTTACTTCTCTTGGTCCTGTTTGTAAAGCCCTAATAGCCCTCGATTCTTCTACCGATGGCATTCTGATAACTGGCGTCAGTATTGGCTCAGCTATAATGGGCAGCTCTGAAGAACAAGGGTCTGTGGCAGCAGTAAACCGAGCTCAGAGGTCCAGGGGGGTCTGGGATTTATTTTTCATATACAGTGGGTACGGAAAGTATTCAGACCCCCTTCAATTTTTCACTCTTTGTCAATTTGCAGCCATTTGCTAAAATCATTTAAATTAATTTTTTTGCTCATTAATGTACACACAGCACCCCATATTGACAGACAAAAAAAGAATTTTTGAAATTGTTGCAGATTTATTAAAAAAGAAAAACTGAAATATCACATGGTCCTAAGTATTCAGACCCTTTGCTGTGACACTCATATATTTAACTCCGGTGCTTTCCATTTCTTCTGATCATCCTTGAGATCACCTTCATTGGAGTCCAGCTGTGTTTGATTATACTGACTAGACTTGATTAGGAAAGCCACACACCGGTCTATATAAGACCTTACAGCTCACAATGCATGTCAGAGCAAATGAGAATCATGAGGTCAAAGGAACTGCCTGAAGAGCTCAGACACAGAATTGTGGCAAGGCACAGATCTGGCCAAGGTTACAAAAAAATTTCTGCTGCACTTAAGGTTCCCAAGAGCACAGTGGCCTCCATAATCCTTAAATGGAAGATGTTTGGAACGACCAGAACCCTTCCTAGAGCTGGCCATCCGGCCAAGCTGAGCTACCGGGGGAGAAGAGCCTTGGTGAGAGAGGTAAAGAAGAACCCAAAGATCACTTTGGCTGAGCTCCAGAGATGCAGTCAGGAGATGGGAGAAAGTTGTAGAAAGTCAGCCATCACTGCAGCCCTCCACCAGTCAGGGCTTTATGGTAGAGTGGCCTGTCGGAAGCCTCTCCTCAGTGCAAGACACATGACAGCCTGCATGGAGTTTGCTAAGAGACACCTGAAGGACTCTGAGATGGTGAGAAATAAGATTCTCTGGTCTAATGAGACCAAGAGAGAACATTTTGGCCTTAATTCTAAGCGGTATGTGTGGAGACAACCAGGCACTGCTCATCACTTGTCCAATACAGTCCCCACAGTGAAGCATGGCGGTGGCAGCATCATGCTGTGGGGGTGTTTGTCAGCTGCAGGGACAGGACGACTGGTTGCAATCGAGGGACAGATGAATGCGGCCAAGTACAGGGATATCCTGGACAAAAACCTTCTCCAGAGTGCTAAGGACCTCGGACTGGGCCGAAGGTTTACCTTCCAACAAGACAATGACCCTAAGCACACAGCTAAAATAACGAAGGAGTGGCTTCACAACAACTCTGTGGCTGTTCTTGAATGGCCCAGCCAGAGCCCTGACTTAAACCCAATTGAGCATCTCTGGAGAGACCTAAAAATGGCTGTCCACCAACGTTTACCATCCAACCTGACAGAACTGGAGAGGATCTGCAAGGAGGAATGGCAGAGGATCCCCAAATCCAGGTGTGAAAAACTTTCCCAAGAAGATTCATGGCTGTATTAGCTCAAAAGGGCGCTTCTACTAAATACTGAGCAAAGGGTCTGAATACTTAGGACCATGTGATATTTCAGTTTTTCTTTTTTAATAAATCTGCAACAATTTCAAAAATTCTTTTTTTTGTCTGTCAATATGGGGTGCTGTGTGTACATTAATGAGGAAAAAAATTAATTTAAATGATTTTAGCAAATGGCTGCAATATAACAGAGTGAAAAATTGAAGGGGGTCTGAATACTTTCCGTACCCACTGTAAATGATCTTTAAAAAGCCTCTACACAATAATGAAAATAAATCAGAAATATAAAATGGATTTCACAACCGTGAGCAGGACCATCCAGTATTGTGCAGGAAACCTCATCACCGCTAAAGAAATAAAAGAAGAAGAAGAATCGACAAAACGAAACTCCTTTTGGGATGAAGAGAATTGAAGAAAAGATCAAAGACGCACAGAGAGACGACACAAATCGAACCCTCTGATGAAGCGGTGAGATCACAGAAAGGTTCAGCTGAAGTCCCAGTGCTGGATAGTAACGTGTGAGGACCTCACCTTCACAAAGGCAAACGACAAACTCAAAGCTCTGGCCGAAGCACAAAGGCGGAGAAGACACTTAACAGAAAGTCAGAGCAGACGATTTTAGGAAACCCCCTCAGACAAAACATTAAGTAGGGAGAATAACCTGAAAGTAACTCGATCACCAGCCAAGAATAAAAACTGAAGAATTCTGGAAGAACATTAATGATGATGAAGAACATCACAAACAAGCAACGAGGAGAACCAAACTGCAGAGAGGAGCAGAAACCATCCAAGCCCAGCAAATGTCCGGGAGAGATAAGAAACAAAATGGAAACTGCTGCTGACAGGAAGACACCCGGTGGTCCAGACGCCGTACCAAAGTTCTGGTTAAAGCCCCTACATATCCTGGGTTAGGGTTCCTGTTTAAAGTCCTTCATTTTATCCCTTCGGCTCTTTTTTCATTATCATTCCTTGCATTTGTAATATTTTTCTGTTCATTTATTGTTTATTTAATTGTGTAGACTTTTTCATTTCAAATCTCTTTATTGTTTATGTCTGTAACCCAGTTCGCTGATGTGCCATGTGGCCTGTGGGTTGATCCTCCAGAGGTGGGGCCAGCCATCCATCACCATTAAGACCCCGCCCCCGGGTCTCTAAAGGCAGGCTGGGAATTGAAGTCCCCTAGACATTCATTTCATTCTGGCTCTGGTGGGGTCGGCTCTCTTTGTAAGTTTAATTCTCTTTGAGATTTTTGATTTATGTTTTCGTTGAACTTCCAGATTGTGATTTCTGGCATTGCTACTGTAGCTAGGATTTCTTTTTTGCTGTTTGGAACCTTTTTAAAAGGTGTCATTTTGCTTGGCTTTTCTCTACATTCATAATGGCTAACACGGTACAACACCCTTGTTCTTTCAATAAATCCTCTTTTATAAAGATTCCACGTGTCCTTGCTCTGTAGAAGCCAGGGGTTTATGGTTATCCTCTCTCTTGTTAGGTATTTTCAGTGTATTTTGGAACATTACACAGCATGTTTTTGAACTCTGGAGAGAGAAGGAGCCCCTCCAGCTAGGATGCCTTTTGCTGCTCTTCCTCTGGGCAGGTTGGTGGGATTCTGGAGTGTCTCCTTGGGTGTTTTTGGAGGCCACACACCACCACACCATCTTGTGAGATAAATCACAACCCCCTAGACCAGGATATGGCTGATCATAAAGATGGTTATGAAGCCTCCACAGAAAACACTGCAGTGGCTCACTACAGGGACAACCACCCTGCTCACACAATCAGAACAAACCAACCAAGTGTACCGTCCCATAATCGGCCTCTCTTCGTACACAAGCTCCTCACAGTAGAGAGAGAATTTACAAACATGTTAGCAGCAACAGAACAGAAAGGAAAGAAAGTCGTAGAGAGCTGAAGA
Source organism: Erpetoichthys calabaricus (assembly GCF_900747795.2). Lineage (NCBI taxonomy): Eukaryota > Metazoa > Chordata > Cladistia > Polypteriformes > Polypteridae > Erpetoichthys > Erpetoichthys calabaricus. The sequence goes on along the minus strand of NC_041398.2, from coordinate 19,179,474 downwards.
CCAACTGCTGCTAAACAAAGGGGTCACGGAGTGCTGTAAGAAAGGCAGGAACCTTAGTGTGGCAATGGAGTGACGACAGAAACGACTGACAGTATGAAGTTTCGGAAAATGTCAGATGGTATTAGTGCGGCTGTAATGAAACGCTGACACGATTATCAGTTTAAGAGCCGCTCTGTCAGTTATTCGGTCATGTGGGGTTTTATTTCAGTAAGGCTCACAGATTGAGCTCCGCTGGTGCAGGTGTCGGTGGCACACATACAGGACACAACTCCATTGGTCTGCTGAATCACTTGTTGGTGCCCACGCTGGACTGAGTTCAGCTCGACACGTTGGATTACCAGCACGTATTTAGGCTTCACTTCAATACCATGCGGTGACATTCTGCTCTAATGCCTGTCAGATACGTAATCGAGACCCTCAATAAGCCCCCTGTTATAAGGTTATCTGGTCCCATTGATTTGGCTGAGTTCAGCCTATTTAATCCTAGCAGCACTTCTCGCTCTCTTGGCCATCCAAATTACTGAGACCCTCTTTAATAATCCCAGGAGTGACACGATACTCTCATACATGACAACGAGAGTTCAGGACTTGCAGCCGATGGAAGACGGGATCTACAAAGTGAGTGAAGAGTAGGGGATGGAAGTAATAGAAGGAAGAGTAAAGTCATGGTGACTAGCAGGATGGGAGCACCACAGATAAATACAAAAGTGGAAGGCCGACAGTTAGAGCAGGTGAAGGAACAGAAACACCTCTGAATTACAGGGCAAGGGGAGAGCAAAAGAAGAAAAGAGGAAGCAAAGGGACTGCAAGGAAATCCTGAGAGGGAATCTGAGCACTCGCCTTAAAAAGAAATGACTGGGGACAGACAACGTCTTAGTGTGAGGTTATGGTAGTGAGACAAGGACATCTGGCAAAGCAACTATGGAGAGGCTGGAAAGCTATGAGATATGCTGCTAGAGAAGGATAATGAAAATTAGCTGGACAGGGAAGAGGATAAAGGAAGACGTGAGGAAGAGGATGGATTATAGAAAGGAGTGGGGTGGGGGAGATGATGAGAAGAAAGATGAGATTTCTGAGATAGATGTGAATGGCACTATATGATTTACTGAAAGGCACTGTATGATAGAAGACACAGTGCATTTCCTATGTGATAGATAGATAGATAGAACTGTAAGACACTATGTAATAGATAGAATCTGTAAGGCACTATATGATAGATAGATAGAACTGTAAGGCACTATATAATAGATAGATAGAATCTGTAAGGCACTATATGATAGATAGATAGATAGATAGATAGATAGATAGATAGATAGATAGATAGATAGATAGAATCTGTAAGGCACTATATGATAGATAGATAGAATCTGTAAGGCACTATATGATAGATAGATAGATAGATAGATAGAACTGTAAGACACTATGATAGAACTGTAAGGCACTATATAATAGATAGAATCTGTAAGGCACTATATGATTGATTGATAGATAGATAGAACTATAAGGCACTATATAATAGATAGATAGAACTGTAAGACACTATGATAGAACTGTAAGGCACTATGTAATAGATAGATAGAATCTGTAAGGCACTATATGATAGATAGATAGATAGAACTGTAAGACACTATGATAGAACTGTAAGGCACTATATAATAGATAGATAGATAGATAGATAGAACTGTAAGGCACCACATAATAGATAGATAGATATAACTGTAAGACATTATGATAGAACTGTAAGGCACTATATAATAGATAGATAGAACTGTAAGGCACTATATGATAGATAGATAGATAGAACTGTAAGGCACTATATGATAGATAGATAGAAAGAAATGTAAGGCACTATATAATAGATAGATAGAACTGTAAGGCACTATATAATAGATAGATAGGTAGATAGAACTGTAAAGCACTATATGATAGATAGAAAGAAATGTAAGGCATTATATAATATATAGATAAGTAGAACTGTAAGATACTATATGATAGATAGATAGATAGATAGATAGATAGAACTGTAAGACACTATATGATAGATAGGTAGATAGAACTGTAAAGCACTATATGATAGATAGATAGAACTGTAAGGCACTATATGATAGATAGATAGATAGATAGATAGAACTGTAAGGCACTATATGATAGAAAGAAATGTAAGGTACTATATAATATATAGATAGATAGAACTGTAAGACACTATATGATAGATAGATAGAAAGAAATGTAAGGCACTATATAATAGATAGAACTGTAAGACACTATATGATTGACAGATAGATAAGTAGATAGAACTGTAAAGCACTATATGATAGATAGATAGAACTGTAAGGCACTATATAATAGATTGATAGAACTGTAAGGCACTATATGATAGAAAGAAATGTAAGGCATTATATAATATATAGATAAGTAGAACTGTAAGATACTATATGATAGATAGATAGATAGAACTGTAAGACACTATATGATAGATAGATAGGTAGATAGAACTGTAAAGCACTATATGATAGATAGATAGAACTGTAAGGCACTATATGATAGAAAGAAATGTAAGGTACTATATAATATATAGATAGATAGATAGAACTGTAAGGCACTATATGATAGATAGAACTGTAAGGCACTATATAATAGATAGATAGAACTGTAAGACACTATATGATAGATAGATAGATAGATAGAACTGTAAGGCACTATATGATAAATGTATTATAACTTACTTTTTAAAAATGTTAATAATATATGTATTCTAGTTTTTTTTTTATCTCCCAACAAACCTCGCCTACAGCCTTATCTGTTATTTTTATTTATTTATTTATTTTCTTTATTTCACCTTATACAATTTCTTGTATTAGGAATTTGTTAGCTTCCGCATACCCCTTGGGGTCAGCCATTGTACAGCGCCCCTGGAGCAATTACAGCTTAAGGATCTTGCTGAAGGGTCCAGCGAAGTAGGATCTCTTTTGGCAGTGACGGGGATTTGAACCGGCAACCTTCTGGATACCAGCGCAGATCCTTAGCCTCAGAGCCACCACTATTTGTCCCCAGGGAGAAGTTTGTTTTTTTACAGAAACTCTAAATAAATACATTCAAACAAACATTCATAATACACACATCCTTTAGTCTGAACACACCACCAGAATGAGTATAAAGCAAGAAAATTAAGAAGAAACAAAACTCCTGCCTTGGCTGTCACAGTCACAGTGAGGCGCTATACAGATGTATTGCTGTTGGCATTAAGGAGACACTCACCCCCCCTGTAGCCTTTCTTGGCACACTTCTGCTGAATATGTGTTTGGGCTAAACTCCTCCATGTTAAATGTGTTAGAGATGAGGGTGTCTGCTATTGATGACAGAAGGGTGAATGAACAAAACCAGAGACAAAAGGAAGATAAAGAAGAAAACACAGTAATGAAATAAAACGATGGTCAGCATTAGTGGTGGAAGGACGAAGCCTGGGGAAGCTTTTGAGGCTTCTTTGCTATCGTGCTGGCAAAAGATTGATTGGGGTTACCAATAAAACAGGAAACTTGGATGAAATCTCATTTACATTTCACTATACAAGGGCAGATTAATATAAGATGTGATAGAAAACATAGGAAATGGAGCAGGAGCAGCTACTTTTATGAGACATGGGGTAGCATATACAGTTTTGGAAGTTGAGGTGGATTATGAGTCAGGAACAGTTGAAATGTGGGAAAGGAACGGTATTACTCAGATAATAAATTACCAGGGGAGTTCAGTTATAAGCAGGAATTTTCATGCTGAGTCCTTATAAAGAGTGCAAGGTAGACAGGACTCATTGGACAAAGACGCTTGTCGTTAGCAGTGCTGGCTGCTCTCTCTCCCCCTCTCTTCCTGTCAGTTGTAATCAACATGTCGGAGCAGGAAGTACACAGACATGTTGTGGTGCAAATTATTATCACATTTTTAACAAATGAAGGTTTATTCAAGAGTTAAAAATCAGTTTAGGGTTAAGCGTCTCTCTCAGTCCAGAGTGGACGATTGGTACAAGTGACTAAGAGAGGGACAGTCATCTCTTTGGAATTTTTAGGAGGGAAGAACTTCAAGTCGAATGAGGAGGTTACTAGATGGGTCAACATGCAGTCCAAAGACTTCTACTCTTCTGGGATTAAGGAGCTTCCTGGGTGCTGGATCAGGTGTATTGCAGCAGAAGGAGACTACATAGAAAAAACAAGAGTGTAAGTCGTTTCATTGTATTCAATAAATAACAAGTAGCTCATAAATTCCTGTCTATATTTAAACGCCCCTCATATTATAAGCCTTGGAGGAAATTAACACAAGAAATACTTGAAGAAGTGGGTGGAAACAGGAAAGCTAAGATTATATGGTGTGGGGACTTCAGTTAGAACATTAGAACAATCTAGATGAAAACTGGCCAGTATGATGGACACCAGATGGGATGGGTGGCCAGGAGGCCAGCCAATCATGTGATCAAGAAGAAGAAGAGTGAAGAACATCCTATTTTGGTCAAAAGGTTGGCAGGAGATGTCTATGGGAAAAATGGGGAAACTGCTGTCTTGGCTGGGATGGACTGCAGAAGTTTACCTGGACCAGGAAGCCAGCATAATGATAGATAGATAGATAGATAGATAGATAGATAGATAGATAGATAGATAGATAGATAGATAGATAGATAGATAGATACTTTGTTAATCCCAAGGGGAAATTCCCATACTCCAGCAGCAGTATACTGATAAAGAAAATATTAAACTAAAGAGTGATAACAATGCAGGTATACAGACAGACAATAACTTTATATAATGTTAACATTTACCCCCCCCCCCCCCCCCCCCCCGGGTGGAATTGAAGAGTCGCATAGTGTGGGGGAGGAACGATCTCCTCAGTCTGTCAGTGGAGCAGGACGGTGACAGCAGTCTGTCTCTGAAGCTGCTCCTCTGTCTGGAGATGATCCTGTTCAGTGGATGCAGTGGATTCTCCATAATTGACAGGAGTCTGCTCAGCGCCCGTCGCTCTGCCACGGATGTCAAACTGTCCAGCTCCATGCCAACAATAGAGCCTGCCTTCCTCACCAGTTTGTACAGGCGTGAGGCGTCCCTCTTCCTTATGCTGCCTCCCCAGCACACCACCACGTAGAAGAGGGCTCTCGCCCCAACCGTCTAATAGAACATCTGCAGCATCTTATTGAAGATGTTGAAGGACGCCATCCTTCTAAGGAAGTAAGTAATGGATGGACATTGGAAGCAATCTGCTCTATTTGCCCTCCCAAATGGTTTGGGAATGGTTTGCACCCATTCAGCCACTCGCAAGGTATGCTGGGAATTGTAGTGTTGTAGGCAAAGCCCTGTTAGGTTCCATGGGTGGCATCAGGGTGTGGTACAGGGATGCATGGTCCCTACTTTTGTGGACTTTTGCTTGACCTGGAAGTGTTTAATAGTGCAATGCCCTTTGTATAGTTTTTGTATTTTGTTCACAATACACAGTTCAGTATCGAGGGGCAGTGGGGTGGCACCACAGCTTGCTCCACTGTGATGGACTGGTGATTCCTTTTTACCCTGTGATCGACTAGCACTATGTTCAAATTAAGTTCTTACTCTGTGCCAACAGTAAGAGAGATAGAGACCCCGTTTAAAGAAATCAAATGTCCATTGTCAAGGCAGGAGCTATCCTTGAACCAGCTATACGCTGCGGCACCGTGTCCTCACATGTTTAATTATTAACAATACAGATTATTTAAATGAAGTTAAAGTTTTATCTGTATACTGTAAGCAACATATTTTGCTGCATTTCATCTTAAAAATGATATTGTCATCATACGCGCTTTATAAAGTTTTTTACCTGCATTTTTTATTACTCTTTAATTTAATATTTTTTTGCTGCTGGAGTATGTGAATTTCCCCCTGGGATTAATAAAGTATCTATCTATCTATCTATCTATCTATCTATCTATCTATCTCTATCTAAAGTAGCGCAGGTTGTGCAATATTATAACTGTAGTGCAAGTTTACAGTGAGGTGATTGAGTGCATTTATAGTTCTTGAGATGAAACTGTTTCTGAAACGCGAGGTCCGTACAGGAAAGGCTTTGACACTTTTTGCCGTGGTTGAGGTAGTGTGTACTTGAAACTGTATACCGATAATTCTCCTTCCGATCATCTGCTGCTGTGATTCCCCACTCAGATACAGTGATATAAATACTCCGAGTGGTGCAGTGAGATTAATATGGAAAAAAATGATCCGCAGTGGCAACCCTTAACGGGATCAGCAAAAAGAAGAACAAGATGCAGTGAGCGTAACAACACTAAAGCAGTTCTGGTATTTGGAATACTATGGCTATTCCCTGGACCATTACATTGCTGCGGGTTAATTACAATCAGATACATTACACTAATAAACAATATGCAGTTAATTTCAGTGTATTTATAAAGCCGCGTCAGGAATGTGGAGCTAAGAAAGAAAGGATGAGCACACAGGAACAGTAGTTTGACCATTCTGTGGACCATTATATTGTTACAGGTTAATTACAATCAGATGCATTAAATTTATGAACGATATGCGGTTAATTTCAGTGTATTTGACAAAGCCGCCGCCGTGGATGTGGATCTAAGAAAGGGTAACCACACAGGAACAGTAGCACTGCTTTGACGCTGGGTGCCGCCAGTCTGCAAAACCGAGCGGAGAAATTGCGTATGCCAAGGTATGAGTTACCGTGGAAATGTGCGTGGCTTTATGCCAAGTTTAGGTTTTATACATCGCGATTTGAGCGTGGAAAGGTTCGTACGCAACATTTCTGTGCGTACGCACCGTTTATACATGAGGCCCCTGGTGCTTCCTGTCTTACTATATGGTTGTGAGACATGGACGCTATCCAGTGACCTGAGATGAAGACTGGACTCCTTTGGTACTGTGTCTCTCCGGAAAATCCTTGGGTACCGTTGGTTTGACTTTGTGTCCAATGAGCAGTTACTCATGGAGTCCCGAATGAGGCACATTACCTGCATTGTGAGAGAGCGTCAGTTACAGCACTACGGCCATGTGGCGCGTTTCCCCGATGGTGATCCGGCTCGTAAGATCCTCATTGTTGGGGACCCGAGTGGCTGGACCAGGCCAAGGGGTCGCCCACTTAACACCTGGCTGCGGCAGATAGAGGGTCATTTTCAGACTGGACCGTGTGTCTGCCTTTGGGGTTGCAAACCGGGATCCCGAGTTGTTTCTTCGTTTAGTGGGTGCGGCAATGCACTGTACCAGTGCATGCTCCCCAACTTGACTTTGTTTTATGAGGAGAGTGGGGCTGATATGAAGATACCTGTGTCCCATCTGATTTGGCGCAGCCGCACTAAGGTGTGATTGTAGCAGATCTCCACGTGTTCGCGCATCTTTTCGCGCCGTTTCGCTTTGAATTTAATGCATGCTCCGTGCAAAATGCCGCCCTGCCTGCTAGTAAACACGCACGCGCAGCCGCCTGTCAGCCAGTAAACACGCAAGTGCAGCCGCCTGTCTGCCAGTAAACACGCACGCGCCTCCTCCTGTCTGCCAGTAAACACGCACGCGCAGCCGCCTACCTGCTAGTAAACACGCACGTGCACCCGCCTGCCCATAGTAAACACGCATGCGCAGCCGTCTACCTGCTGTTTCCTCAAGCACAGCGATGTCATGAAGTCTACGTTCTAACTGCAGGTGTATTGTCTTCTCTGATTGATGTAGGACAGTACACTTTATTAAAATGGAGTCGAAAAATTCCAGTTGTTAGTTATATTTTCAGTCGTTCTGGTGTGTTTACTATATGTTCTGTTAGCAATAAATTCTTCAAAGGGAGCTCATCAACAATGAAAAAAGGAAAATAAGCTTAGTAAAATGACAATAATAATAATAATCATAATTCATACTCAACACCCAATAATTCTGTACAAAGACATTTAAAAGACAAATCGTTAGAATAAATGTAGCAATCCACTTTTACACTACAAGTGATCCTTTTCTCTTAAACATTTATGCGGGTAATTGTTCCTGGGGTTGGAATAAGGCAAAAAAAAAAAAATCCACGGCAAAGGCTTTGTTTTTGAACTCAGACTGCCACCTCCAGCTCTGTCTCCTGCTTTCTGGTCAGTGCCACCGTCTCCAGCCCATATAACATAGCTGGTCTCACTACCGTCCTGTAGACCTTCCCTTTCACTCTTGCTGATACCCGTCTGTCACCAATCACTCCTGACACTCTTCTCCACCCACTCCACCCTGCCTGCACTCTCTTCTTCACTTCTCTTCCACAATCCCCATTACTCTGTACTGTTGATCCCAAGTATTTAAACTCATCCACCTTCACCAACTCTACTCTCTTCATCCTCACCATTCCACTGACCTCCCTCTCATTCACACACACGTATTCTGTCTTGGTGGTCCTACTGACTTTCATTCCTCTCCTCTGTAGAGCATATCTCCACCTCTCCAGGGTCTCCCCAACCTTCTCCCTAATATCGCTACAGATCACAATGTCATCAGCAAACATCACAGTCCATGGGGACTCCTGTCTAATCTCGTCTGTCAACATGTCCATCACTCCTACCGCAGACCTCACCACTGTCACACTTCCCTCGTACATATCCTGTACAACTCTTACGTACTTCTCTGCCACTCCCAACTTCCTCATACAATATCACAGCTCCTCTCTCCTCACCCTACCATATGCTTTCTCCAGGTCTACAAAGACACAATGCAACTCCTTCTGGCCTTTTCTGAACTTCTCCATCAACATCCTCAGAGCAAACATCACATCTATGGTGGTCTTTCTTGGCATGAAACCATCCTGCTGCTCACTAATCACCACCTCACTTCTTAACTGAGCTTCCATTACTCTTTCCCATAACTTCATGCTGTGGCTCATCAATTTTATCCCCCTGTAGTCACTACAGTCCTGCACATCCCCCTTATTCTTAAATATCAGCACCAGTACACTTCTTTTCCACTCCTCAGGCATCCTTTCACTTTCCAAGATTCCACTAAACAATCTGGTTAAAAACTCCACTGCCATCTCTCCTAAACACCTCCATGCTTCTACAGGTATGTCATCTGGACCAACGGCCTTTCCATTCTTCATCCTCTTCATAGCTGTCCTTACTTCCTCCTTGCTAATCCGTTGCACTTCCTGATTCACTATCTCCACATCATCCAACCTCTTCTCTCTCGTTCTCTTCATTCATCCGCCTCTCAAAATATTCTTTCCATCTGCTCACCACACTCTCCTCACTTGTTGCCATCTTGATCCTTTATCACCCTAACCTGCTGCACATCTTTCCCAGCTCGGTCCCTCTGTGTAGCCCACCGTTCCTTTTCTCCCTCCTTAGTGTCCAACCTCTCATACAACTCATCATACGTCTTTTCTTTAGCCTTCGCCACCTCTCTCTTCACCTTGTGCCTTATCTCCTTGTACTCTTGTCTACTTTCTGCATCTCTCTGACTATCCCACTACTTCTTCACCATCCTCTTCCTCTGCATAATCTCCTGTATTTCCTCATTCCACCACCAGGTTTCCTTTTCCTCCTTCCTCTTTCCAGATGTCACACCAAGCACCTTTCTTGCTGTCACCCTTACTACATCTGCTGTAGTTTCCCAGCTGTCTGGTGACTCTTCACTGCCACCCAGTGCCTGTCTCACCTCCTCCCTAAACTCAACCTTGCAGTCTTCCTTTTTCAACTTCCACCATTTGATCCTTGGCTCTGTCCTCACTCTCCTCCTCCTCTTCTTGATCTCCAACATCATCCTACAGACCACCATCCTATGCTGCTTAACTACACTTTCCCCTGCCACCACTTTGCAGTCTTCAATCTCCTTCAGATTGACTCTTCTGCATAGGATGTAATCTACCTGTGTGCATCTTCCTCCACTCTTGTACATCACCCTATGTTCTTCCATCTTCTTAAAATATGTATTCACCACAGCTATATCCATCCTTTTGGCAAAATCCACTATCCTCTGACCTTCTTCATTCCTCTCCTTGACACCATACCTACCCATCACCTCCTCATCTCCTCTGTTCCCTTCACCAACATGTCCGTTGAAGTCCGCTCCAATCACCACTTTCTGTCCCTTGGGTACACTGTTCATCACTTCATCCAACTCATGCCAGAAATCTTCTTTCTCATCCATCGCACACCCAACTTGTGGTGCATATGCACTAATAACATTCATCATCACACCTCCAATTTCCATCTTCATAATCATCACTCTGTCTGACACTCTTTTCACCTCTAATACACTCTTGACATGCTGTTCCTTCAGAATAACTCCTACTCCATTTCTTCTCCCATCCACACCATGATAGAACAATTTGAATCCACCTTTGATCCACCAGGCCTTACTCCCCTTCCATTTAGTCTCTTGTACTCACAATATATCAACCTTCCTTCTCTCCATCATATCTGCTAACTCTCTCCCCTTACCAGTCATACTGCCAACATTCAAAGTTCCTACCCTCAGTTTCACTCTCTTTGCCTTCCTCTTCTCCTTTCTGCCTCCTGACACGTTTCCTTCTTCTTTGGCCAACAGTAGCCCAATTTCCACCAGCACACTGTTGGTTAACAATACTGGTGACTGTCATTGTTAACCCGGGGCTCGACCGATCCGGTATGGAAATTTGTATTGTTGTCTGCATATTGATTTGGCAAAATTTTCCACCAAATGCCCTTCCTGAGGTAACCCTCCCCATTTATCTGGGCTTGGGACCGGCGTGAAGAAACACACTGGTTTGTGCATCCCCTGTGGCTGGGTTATCAATCTAATATATAGTGCCTTTCATATCTATCTGTTATGTAGTGTCTTTCAGTACTAATATAGTGCATTCTGTATCTATCTATATATCCATCTATCTATCTCTTATATAGTGCCTTTCCCATCTATCGATCTCTGGTGCTTTTCCTATCTATCTGTCTGTTATATAGTGACTTTCATATATATTTATCTATCGCCCAAATCTCATCTTTCTTCTCATCATCTCCCCCGCCCCACTCTTTTCTATAACCCATCCTCTTCCTCACTTCTTCCTTTATCCTCTTCCCTGTCCAGCTAATTTTCATTATCCTTCTCTAGCAGCATATCTCATAGCTTTCCAGCCTCTCCGTAGTTGCTTTGCCAGATGTCCTTGTCTCACTACCATAACCTCCCACTAAGACGTTGTCTGTCCCCAGTCATTTCTTTTTAAGGCGAGTGCTCAGATTCCCTCTCAGGATTTCCTTGCAGTCCCTTTGCTTCCTCTTTTCTTCTTTTGCTCTCCCCTTGCCCTGTAATTCAGAGGTGTTTCTGTTCCTTCACCTGCTCTAACTGTCGGCCTTCCACTTTTGTATTTATCTGTGGTGCTCCCATCCTGCTAGTCACCATGACTTTACTCTTCCTTCTATTATTTCCATCCCCTACTCTTCACTCACTTTGTAGATCCCGTCTTCCATCAACTGCAAGTCCTGAACTCTTGATGTCATGTATGAGAGTATCGTGTCACTCCTGGGATTATTAAAGAGGGCCTCAGTGATTTGGATGGCCAAGAGAGAGAGAAGTGCTGCTAGGATTAAATAGGCTGAACTCAGCCAAATCAATGGGACCAGATAACCTTATAACAGGGGGCTTATTGAGGGTCTCGATTACGTATCTGACAGGCATTAGAGCAGAATGTCACTGCATGGTATTGAAGTGAAGCCTAAATACGTGCTGGTAATCCAACGTGTCGAGCTGAACTCAGTCCAGTGTGGGCACCAACACGCGATTCAGCAGACCAATGGAGTTGTGTCCTGTATGTGTGCCACCAACACCTGCACGAGCGGAGCTCAATCTGTGAGCCTTACTGAAATAAAACCCCACATGACCGAATAACTGACAGAGCGGCTCTTAAACTGATAATCGTGTCAGCGTTTCATTACAGCCGCACTAATACCATCTGACATTTTCCGAAACGACACCTCACTTCATGCCGTCAGTCGTTTCTGTCGTCACTCCATTGCCACACTAAGGTTCCTGTCTTTCTTACAGCACTGTGTGACCCCTTTGTTTAGCAGTAGTTGGTCTTCATCTCTCTACGACTTTATTTCCTTTCTGTTCTGTTGCTGCTAACATGTTTGTAAATTCTCTCTCTGCTGTGAAGAGCTTGAGTACGAAGAGAGGCCGATTATGGGATGGTACACTTGGTTGGTTTGTTCTGATTGTGTGAGCAGGGTGGTTGTCCCTGTAGTGAGCCACTGCAGTGTTTTCTGTGGAGGGTTCATAACCATCTTTATGATCAGCCATATCCTGGTCTAGGGGGTTGTGATTTATCTCACAAGATGGTGTGGTGGTGTGTGGCATCCAAAAATACCCAAGGAGACACTCCAGAATCCCACCAACCTGCCCAGAGGAGGAGCAGCAAAATGCATCCTAGCTGGAGGGGCTCCTTGTCTCTCCAGAGTTGAAAAACATGCTGTGTAATGTTCCAAAATACACTGAAAATACCTAACAAGAGAGAGGATAACCATAAACCCCTGGCTTCTACAGAGCAAGGACACGTGGAATCTTTATAAAGGAGGATTTATTGAAAGAAAAGAAAAAAAAAAGAAATCCTAGCTACAGTAGCAATGCCAGAAATCACAATCTGGAAGTTAAAAAAAAACATACATCAAAAATCTCAAAGAGAATTAAACTTACAAAGAGAGCCCAACTGAAATGAATGACTAGGGACTTCAATTCCCAGCCTGCCTTTAGAGACCTGGGGGCGGGGTCTTAATGGTGATGGATGGGTGGCCCCGCCTCTGGAGGATCAACCCACAGGCCACATGGCACATCAGCGAATAGAGTTATAGATATAAACAGTAAAGAGATTTGAAATGAAAAAGTCTACACAATGAAATAAACAATAAATGAACAGAAAAATATTACAAATGCAAGGAATAATAATGAAAAAAGAGCAGAAGGGATAAAATGAAGGACTTTAAACAGGAGCCGTAACCCAGGATATGTAGCGCCTTTAACCAGAACTTTGGTATGGCGTCTGGATCACCGGGTGTCTTTCCATCAGCAGCAGTTTCCAGTTTGTTTCTTACCTCTCCCAGACATTTGCTGGGCTTGGATGGCTTCTGCTCGTCTCTGCAGTTTGGTTCTCCTCGTTGCTTGTTTGTGATGTTCTTCATCATCATCATCATCATCAATGTTCCTCCAAAATTCTTCAGTTCTTATTCTTGGCTGGTGATCGAGTTACTTTCAGGATATTCTCCCTACTTAACTTTTTGTCTGATGGGGGTTTCCTAAAATCGTCTGCTCTGAACCTTCTCTTTGACTTTCTGTTAAGTGTCTTCTCCGCCTTTGTGCTTTGAGTTTGTCGTTTGCCTTTGTGAAGGTGAGGTCCTCACACGTTAACATCCAGCACTGGGACTTTCTGTGATCTCAATGCTTCATTTGGAGGCATCAATTCATGTCGTCTCTCTGTGCGTCTTTCATCTTTTCTTCAATTCTCTTCATCCCAGAAGGAGTTTCGTTTTGTCAAATCTTCTTCTTCTTTTATTTCTTTAGTAGTGATGAGATTTACTGCACAATACTGGATGGGCCTGCTCACGGTTGTGAAGTCCATTTTATATTTCTGATTTATTTTCATTATTGTGTAGAGGCTTTTTAAAGATCATTTATATGAAAAATAAATCCCAGACTCTTCCCCAGACCTCTGAGCTCACTTTACTGCTGGCACAGACCCCCACTGCAGGTTGTGTCCCTTGTGCTTCAGAGCTGCCAGTTATAGCTGAGCCAACACTGACGCCAGTTGTCAGAATGCCATCTGTAGAAGAACCGAGGACTATTAGGGCTTTACAAACAGGACCAAGAGAAGTAAGCCAAGCTGTTCATTCCTGGCACACATTGTATGTTCTTATTTGAATTGGCAGCCTCTTTACAGGACAGACAAATGTCACCTGCCTGTCACAAGTGGGCCATGGTGTTGGGCAGATTTTAAATTAATAATCGTGTCCATTGAGGTGCAGGCTCCGATCGGGCACAGGTGTGTGTGAAGGCGCTTCACTTTAGGTTGGGGTGCCTGGCTGACTGCATCTATACATGTGAATGAAAGTGTCAGGCAGGTGGCACAGAGGGAGCAGAGTCTCTCACCCGCGCCCAGTCATGCTAAAGTAAAGGAGCTGGCGTGGCACAGATGAGAAAGGAGGAAAGAACAGAGAAGGAAAAGGATGAAGGCAGGAGTGGGAGAGTCCCTTAGTGGAGTGTTAGGCCAATGCTCAGGGGGCTGAAGATGATCACTCCCAGATGAGCATGTTCAGGGGGTTAGCGACTCTCGGTACAAAATCAGTGAGGGGCAAGCGGAAGTCTTGGACGGGGACACTTGAGCAGCGTCTTGCTGGGACCACAGTTGGCTTTAAGGACCCAAACCTAAGAAGAAATGAGGTTTGGTGTGTTAGCCATGGACAGCTGGGACCCAAACCGTCTACAGGCGCTGAGTTTAAAGAAAAGGTGTCCTGCCTAGTGATTTTAACCTAATTTTAATGAATTATTGGATTCATGGATTTGGTTGAACCTCCACAATCACTTCAAATTTTATCACATTTATTTATTATGGGCAAAGCATTTGACTTTAATTAAAACACATTTTGCACCTACCCCTCGCTGCATGTGTGTGTGTCCTCATTAGCCCGGCTCCTCTCGATTACGACTATCAACAGTTTGGGTTCAAGAGAGTGGAAGGCCCAGCAGTACTGTTCGGGGGACTGGATGCCACACTGAAGAGTGATGTTGCCCTATCATTACAACCATCTTCTACCCAAGTACCAGGGGAAAGGATGGGCACCTTTTTATCCTGAGAGATGTGTGGCAAGTATGAATTTATATTTAATTATTTTACACTAACACTTTGATTAGACTTGGCACAGATTTTACACAGTGCAGCCCACCGCCTGAAGTTAGACATCAACACCTGAGTGGTCAGATAGGTGACTTCTTGACTCCTCCCACCTTCTCCACCTTTCTGATGTACTGTTTAGGGATTCCTCATTTCCAGTACAAATTCTCCAGTGGATATGAAGCCTACATCAAAATGAAAATTGCATATCATATTTAGAACAATACTCAGGATTTCCCTCCAGTGGGAATTTTTGTATGTTTAAACAAATCGCTCTTACTGGAATATCTTTTTGCCACAATCAGAGCAGCAATATGGCTTCATCTTTTTTCTCCAGTGTGGGTCCTCTTGTGCCGCTGAAGATTGCTTAGTATTGAGAATTGTTTGCCACATTCAGAGCAGCCAAATGGTTTCTCTCCAGTGTGGGTTCTCTTGTGCCGCTGAAGATTGCTTAGTATTGAGAATTGTTTGCCACATTCAGAACAGCCAAATGGCTTCTCTCCAGTATGAGCCAGAGTGTGATACCGAAGAGAACTTTTATCAGAGAATCTTTGGTCACATTGAGAACAACAAAAAGGCTTTTCTCCACTATGGATTCTTCTGTGCCTATTAAAATGGCTTAACTGTGAGAATCTTTTACCACATTCAGAACAGCAATACGGTTGCACTCCAGCATGAATTCGTATATGCTGACGTAAGCTGCTGCTGTCACAGAAGCTCTTGCCACACTCCGAACAGCAATAAGGTTTTTCTCCAGTGTGGATTCTTTTGTGCCTCTGAAGAGGGCTCAGTAGTGAGAACTGTTTACCACATTCAGAACAGCAATACGATTTTTCTCCTGTATGAATTACTGCGTGACGCTGAAGAGAGCTATTGTAAGCAAATTGTTTGCCACAGTCAGAACAAGAATAGGGTTTCGCTCCAGTGTGGATTCTCATGTGCCTCTGCAGATTACTTAGTAGTAAGAATTGCTTACCACATTCAGAACAACAATGGGGCTTCCATCCAGTGTGGATTCTTTCGTGTTTCTGCAGATAGCTTAGGAATGAGAATTGTTTGCCACATTTAGAACAACTATGGGGCGTCCATTGAGTGTGGATTCTTTTGTGTCTCTGAAGATAGTTTAGTAATGAGAATTGTTTACCACATTCAGAACAGCAATATGATTTTTCTCCCGTATGAATTACTGTGTGACGCTGAAGAGAGCTATTGTAAGCGAATCGTTTGCCACATTCAGAACAAGAATAGGGTTTCGCTCCAGTGTGGATTCTTTTGTGCCTCTGTAGAGAACTTTGTAGTAAGAATTGCTTACCACATTCAGAACAACAATGGGGCTTCCATTCACTGTGGATTCTTTTGTGTCTCTGAAGATAGCTTTGTAATGAGAATTGTTTACCACATTCAGAACAACAATGGGGTTTCCATCCAGTGTGGATGCTTTTGTGTCTCTGAAGATAGCTTAGTAATGAGAATTGTTTACCACATTCAGAACAACAATAGGGCTTCTCTCCAGGTTGGATGATGCGTTCACACACTTGATGATCAGTGTTGATAGCTCCTCTCCTTCTCTTTTTGACAACTGGAGGAGAACAACTCTGCAAAGAGGCTGCTGTCAAATGCTCTAATCCTACTGTTGATTTCTTCATCTTCTGTGTGTTTAGTTTATGGCGCAGTCTGCACCGAACAGACAGCTGAGCAAATGAAGGCAAAGAGGAGCTACCACTCTCTTGGAAATCTGTAATAACACAAAACAGAGAAGTCACAGTTTTTAAATAAATACATTAAATGTAAAGAGACAGGTAGAACATCGGCTAGTAATGCTGCCTACACTGAGGTTCAATTCCTGATCCTTGTATGGATTTGGCATGTTCTCCGTATTCATCCCATACCTCACAGAGGTGTCTGATGTGTCAATCACTGGCTGGTGTGACGGAGTGTGTACGTGTGTGCCCTGCAATGGACTGGCATTCGGTTCATTCAATGATCGATGCGTTAAGAACCTAATTTGTATTTGTGAAAAACTAACATAAGTACAAAACCTAGCATTACGGTAGCACAACTACCTTATGGATTTAGTGTTCTATGCTCAAACACTGCAGCCACTAGTTGTTTGTGTCCACATTGGAGTTCTTTTCTTGCATCCACCAAGAAAAATGTGAAGATCAGGTGAACTGGTGATTGTAAAGTGGCCCTGTAGGGGTGAATGTGCCAGAAAGGTGGACTGGCAACCACAGAGGGTTGCTGCCTGCCTTGGATTCAGTGCTGCGTGGATAGGCTCTGACCTTCTGCATGGATTGGATTAAATGTACACTGAATTACGGAGTAATCTCCACACATCCTGTAGATGTGTCTTGCATCATAATCAGACAACAGAAAGGACCGGGGCCTTAACAACAGGTTTACTGTCTGTGGATATATCAGCGTTCAAAGTAAAGGTCTATTTGGGTGTACGTGTGTCTGAATTTGAATGTTTGAACATGATCAGGCAAACGTAAATTTCTGAAAAGGGTGAAATGTGGTATGCTTAATAGCACTTGAGCATTATAGATGGGCTAATAAAATCATTTTAGTATATTGTTCCTGTACAACTGCTGTACTTTCTCCGGTCCTGTTCAGCCTATATACATCGGACTTCCAATACAACTCAGAGTCCTGCCACGTGCAAAAGTTCACTGACGACACTGCTAGTGTAGGCTGCATCAGGAGTGGGCAGGAGGAGGAGTATAGGAACCTCATCAATGACTTTGTTAAATGGTGCGACTCAAACCACCTACAACTGAACACCAGCAAAACCAAGGAGCTGGTGGTGGATTTTAGGAGGACCAGACCCCTCATGGACCCCGTGATCTTCAGAGGTGACTGTGTGCAGAGGGTGTAGACCTATAAATACCTGGGAGTGCAGCTGGATGATAAATTAGACTGGACTGCCAATACTGATGCTCTGTGTAAGAAAGGACAGAGCCGACTATACTTCCTTAGAAGGCTGGCGTCCTTCAACATCTGCAATAAGATGCTGCAGATGTTCTATCAGACGGTTGTGTTGAGCGCCCTCTTCTACGCGGTGGTGTGCTGGGGAGGCAGCATTACGAAGAAAGACGCCTCACACCTGGACAAACTGGTGAGGAAGGCAGGCTCTATTGTTGGCATGGAGCTGGACAGTTTGACATCTGTGGTGGAGCAACGGGCGCTGAGCAGACTCCTGTCAATCATGGAGAATCCACTGCATCCACTGAACAGGATCATCTCCAGACAGAGGAGCAGCTTCAGCGACAGACTGCTGTCACTGTTCAGCTTCACTGACAGACTGAGGAGATCATTCCTCACCCAAACTATGCGACTCTTCAATTACACCTGGGGGGTAAACGTTAACATTTAACATTATACAAAGTTATTGTCTGTTTTTCACCTGCATTATTATCAATCTTTAATATTGTTTATTGTATCAGTATGCTGCTGCTGGAGAATGTGAATTTCCCATTGGGATTAATAAAGTATCTATCTATCTACTGTGTGCATTAAATATACATACATACATACATACATACACACACACCTTAGGTTTATGCTTGTGTGTGTGTGTGTACAAATTGTAAAACTATATCAATGCAGTTGATATGTTACCTTTATGTTTTCCACAGATGAACACACGTTACACATGTCAGCCCGCACTCTAAGCACTTACACAATGACGTCTGTGTGTGTCAGAATGCCAGTCTGTGACGAGACACACTAAAAGTGTATCACGCCATGCGCAGGCATCTTGGCACAGCAGAGACCATGACAGAACTCTTTTATGAGTTTGAACTAAAACATTTTTTGTGCACATTTGGGCCTTAACTACAGCACTTAATATTACTCTTCCTTTCCATCAACCTTAGTACAGTACAGAAGTGGTGTATGATATTTCATAACATCATAACTTTATACAGTGAATATCAAGTGCTGGACACTTTTTAGAACCACAGAAATGTTATTGTTATCTTTCATGCAGCGGGACATGAGCTCTCTAATCAATGTCAAACAAACGTGTGTCCCATTTTCACTTATTAAACACACAAGTGCACCCACCATTAGAACTTGTATACGGGCTCAGCTTCACATTTCTATTTAATCACACTACTTACTTATTCCTGCACTCCTAGATGATTGCTGCTCTTCTTCTTCTCCCCCATTTCCTTCATCGATTTTCATTTCAAATTCAGAGAACTCAGATTTCACTTTGATGGAATTCTGTGGGGTTGCCAGGTTTTCCTCATTACTGAACCAGGAAGGTAAACTGGAATGAGAATCTTCAGAAACGTCTTGGTTGAAAATGTTCCCAGTTTCATGCGTCTGCACTCCAAGGCTAACCGAGAAATCCTTGGAATGCTCAACTTTAATGTCACCAGTCTCCTCCTCTTTAAAAACTGAAAGTCCTCCTTCACAATCCTCCAGCTTCACATACGCAACTTCTGGTACACCGTGCTCACAGTCCTCTTGTTTAATGTGTGCTGCTCCTTGATCCATGTCATCAACTTCAGCTGAGGCCATGCTCTGTGGAAAGCCTACTTCCCTCCAAAATGTCTGCTTCTTCTCTTCTAGGATTCCCTCCTCAGATGGACAGCCAAGAACCGGAGGCCATAAGACATCTCACTGTATGACCAGAAAGACTGGGAATTCAAAATAAAGTGACAGTTAGATAAACAGAAAAAGACACTATATAAGAGAGAGAAAGTGAGAAAGAGAGGGAGAAAGAAAGATAGTCATGGAGCTGCTGAAGGTGACACTTCAATGGCAGAGGAGCTGAACCACTTCTTTGCTCGCTTTGAGGTGGAGCCACCAGTGGAGGCTGTTACACACGCAGCAGCAGCAGTTTACAACAACATCACCCCCTCCCTTAGGGTGGAGGAACATGAGGTGAGATGCTCGCTCTGGGCTATTAATCCTAGGAAGGCAGCAGGTCCCGATGGTGTCCCTGGACATGTGTTAAGGAGCTGTGCAGAGCAGCTGGCTGGGGTCTTTACCTGTCCCAGGCCTCAGTTCCTCCCTGTGTGAAATCCTCCATCTTACTCCCTTTACCAAAAAAAAAAAAAAAAATCCCCCATAACCTGCCTGAATGACTATCGGCCAGTAGCGCTCACCCCGGTGTTGATGAAGTGTTTTGAGAGACTGGTCCGGAGTCATATCATGTCCTTCATCCCTCCCACCTTTGATGCACACCAGTTTACTTACAGGGCTAATTGGTCTACTGAGGACACTGTTGCTGCTGCTCTCCATGCTACCCTGTCCCATCTGGAGCACCAGGGGAGCTACGCACGTCTCCTCTTTATTGATTTTAGCTCTGCTTTTAACACCATCATCCCTCACAGATTGGTGTGCAAGCTGCTAGCCCGCCGACTCCCGTATTCCACCCGTCTATGGATTAAAGACTTCCTGACAGACCACACACAAAGGGTTAGGGTGGGCCCTCACATCTCTGTGTGCTGAGCCCCCTGCTCTTCATGCTGTATACACAGGAATGCGCCCCCGCCCACCACAGCAACACCATCGTCAAATTTGCAGACCAAGGTTATTATAATTTTGACTTCTTCTATTTCTATATTTTGTTTTACGTTACATGGAAATTCAGTTTAGTTTTAGTTTTCCTTCATCGTATATTTTTTGTTTTTATTTCACAAAGACATTTCTATTTTATTTTTAGATCTATTAGTTTCAGTTTTAGTAATCATGGTCTGGTTAAAGAGCTACTATGCAGTTTAGTTTTGTGTCACAGTCAGAAAAGGTTAGGATAGGAGTTTAAAAGCTAACTACATCACATCGTTTACTATATACTGTATATGAACAAATATGCAAAAATATTTTTTTGTCATTTGTGCTGAATAAATGTGCGCTGATTGTTGCCACTTTTTAATCTTTTTTTGCCCAGAATGGAACAATTTGTAATGAAATATTAGGTGAATGTTAAGGTTCGAGTTTTTAACTCTAAATGTCTACAGCACACAACATACAGTTGTGCTTGAAAGTTTGTGAACCCTTTAGAATTTTCTATATTTCTGCATAAATATGACCTAAAACATCATCAGATTTTCACTCAAGTCCTAAAAGTAGATAAAGAGAAACCAGTTAAACAAAAATGAGACAAAAATATTATACTTGGTCATTTATTTATTGAGGTAAATGCTCAAATATTCCATATTTGTGAGTGGCAAAAGGATGTGACCCTCTAGGATTAGCAGTTAGTTTGAAGGTGAAATTCGAGTCCGGTGTTTTCAATCAATGGGATGACAATCAGGTGTGAGTGGGCACCCTGTGTTATTTAAAGAACAGGGATCTATCAAAGTCTGCTCTTCACAACACATGTTTGTGGAAGTGTATCATGGCATGAACAAAGGAGATTTCTGAGGACCTCAGAAAAGGAGTTGTTGATGCTCATCAGGCTGGAAAAGGTTACAAAACCATCTCTAAAGAGTTTGGACTCCACCAATCCACAGTCAGAAAGATTGTGTACAAATAGAGGAAATTCAAGACCATTGTTACCCTCCCCAGGAGTGGTCGACCCACAAAGATCTCTCCAAGAGCAAGGCGTGTAATAGTCGGCGAGGTCACAAAGGACCCCAGGGTAACTTCTAAGCACCTGAAGGCCTCTCTCACATTGGCTAATGTTCATATTCACAAGTCCACCATCAGGAGAACACTGAACAACAATGCTGTGCATGGCAAGGTTGCAAGGAGAAAGCCACTGCTCTCCAAAAAAAAAACCATTGCCGCTCGTCTGCAGTTTGCTAAAGATCACGTGGACAAACCAGAAGGCCATTGGAAGAATGTTTTGTGGACAGATGAGACCAAAATAGAACTTTTTGGTTTAAATGAAGCGCATTATGTTTGGAGAAAGGAAAACGCTGCATTCCAGCATAAGAACTTTATCCCATCTGTGAAACATGTTGGTGGTAGTATCATGGTTTGGGCTGGTTTTGCTGCATCTGGGCCAGGATGGCTTGCCTTAATTGATGGAACAATGAATTCTGAATTATATCAGAGAATTCTAAAGGAAAATGTCAAGACATCTGTTCATGAACTGAATCTCAAGAGAAGGTGTGTCATGCAGCAAGACAACGACCCTAAGCACACAAGTCGTTCTACCAAAGAATGGTTAAAGAAGAATAAAGTTAATGTTTGGGAATGGCCAAGTCAAAGTCCTGACCTTCATCCAATCAAAATGTTGTGGAAGGACCTGAAGGGAGCAGTTCATGTGAGGAAACCCACCAACATCCCAGAGTTGAAGCTGTTCTGTACGGAGGAATGGGCGAAAATTCCTCCAAGCCAGTGTGCAGGACTGATCAACAGTTACTGGAAACGTTTAGTTGCAGTTATTGCTGCAAAGGGGGGTCACACCAGATACTGAAAGCAAAGGTTCACATACTTTTGCCACTCACAAATATGTAATATTCGATCATTTTCCTTAATAAATAAATGGCCAGGTATAATTTTTGTCTCTTTTGTTTAACTGGTTTCTCTTTATTTACTTTTAAGACTTGAGTGAAAATCTGATGATGTTTTAGGTCACATTTATGCAGAAATATAGAAAATTGTAAAGAGTTCACAAACTTTCAAGCACAATTGTATCTCGCTCCAAGACAATGTGCTTATAATGAATGCCTTCAATATTGCATTAAAAAAAATCTCCCATACAGGGCTTCGTTGCTCTCCTGTGTGAAGTGGCAGGTGAATTATTGTCAACAAAACATAGGCACCTGAGAAATAAACTAAAACGTTACTCACTCGTGATTCTTCTGTCCATACGGTAAAGGTTTTGTTGACCAGCACATTCCGACTTCAGGAGTTTGAATTACATCTTGATATACAAGAAGCTCAAAGAAATTAGTAAATCACTTTCTATTACACACGCTTTACACACCCGTAGTCCGTTCGCGGTGTCACCGCAAATGCTTTGTGAACACCCGCCCTCCGTCACCAGCCGCCATGCAATTGCTGAATAAATGCGGGCAGCTCGTGGTGGATGAGTTTCAGGGTTAAAGACTAACAGCAAGAATATTCATTCAAAAACTAAAAATATTTTTAATAATGTTATAATTTTATTTCAGTTAGTCTTCCCAGCTACTTTAATAGTTTTGTTTAGTTTTTCATTTCAGTTTTGTTAATTATTTTATTTCAGTTTATGAAAATGATTTTTTAATAATAGTTTGTTTTGATTTTAGTTTTCGTTAACTATAATAACCTTGTTGCAGACGACACCACTGTGGTGGGGCTCATCTCTGGGGAGGACGAGTCCGCCTACAGGGATGAAGTGGAGCGGCTGACAGCGTGGTGCACGGACAACAACCTGCTCCTGACCAAGGAGCTTGTTGTGGACTTCAGGAAAAAGAAAACGGACATCAAACCACTCTACATCGGAGGGGACTGTGTGGACAGGGTGTCAGACTTCCGCTTCCTGCGAGTCCACATCATGGAAGACCTGTCCTGGGGTGTGAACACAGCTGAGCTGGCGAAGAAGACTCAGCACAGACTTGATTTCCTGAGAGTCCTCAGAATAACATCCCCCAAAATCTGCTGGTGTCCTTCTATCACTGCTCTATCGAGAGTATCCTGTGCTAATTGCCTCTGCGTGGGGTTTTCCAGCTGCACGACAGCACAGAGGAAAACACTTCAGCAGATCGTAAAGATTGCCCAGCAGATCATTGGCTGCTTTTTACCATCTCTGGATGAACTGCACAGCTCTTGCTGCCTCAGGAAAGCGGAAAACATCTTAAAAGACCCCTAACACCCCGCTCGTGACATGATAGAGGAGCATGAAAACAAAGACTAAGAGACTGAATGACAGTTACTACCCTGCTGCTATTAGAGCACTGAATGCCACCTCATCACCGCCAATGCAGCAGTGCAATAGATGCCATCTTGTGCAATAGTGTTCATGTGCAATAAGGTCTTATGTTGAATGTTTGTCTTCTACCTTAATTCTTCTTATCCTTTTGTAATTATATTTATTTATATTTTGACACCACAGGGACTGCACCTAATTCTGTTGTATTTGTTACAATGACAATAAAGACATTCAGACAGACAGATATTCAGATAGATAGATATAGATGGATGAAAGGCACTATATAACAGACCCACTTTGGTCTGAACACCACACACCAGAATGACTAAAAACCAAGAAAATTATCAAAGAAAACATCCGACTTGGCAGCCCCAGTCAGGCGCTATACAGACATA
Organism: Erpetoichthys calabaricus; assembly: GCF_900747795.2. Taxonomy (NCBI): domain Eukaryota; kingdom Metazoa; phylum Chordata; class Cladistia; order Polypteriformes; family Polypteridae; genus Erpetoichthys; species Erpetoichthys calabaricus. The sequence goes on along the minus strand of NC_041398.2, from coordinate 19,155,429 downwards.
TTGCCATTGGCCTCTGTACTTTCTTGACACACTTCTGCTCAATAATTCATTGGCTGAAAGTCCTTCGCCGCACATCCTCTCGGTCACACATCAACACCGTTGTTCATAATGGCACTCAGTTTTATTTTCATTCTCTCTTCTGGAATGACCTCCTGGGGGCCCAGACTGTTTTCCATAGCTGAGCCTCCCTTTTAATTAGCCTGTTGATTCAGTGGGCCTCTCCTGAAGTGATGTCACCGGCCCAGCACACACCACTGGCCATCACAGAGTTGTAGAAGATGTGAAGGATGTCACTAATCGCATTAAAGGAGAGCAATCCCCTAAGGAAGAAGAGCCTGCTCTGCCCTTTCTCATATACGTAGCTCATCCAGCCTGTCATTAATGTGGACCCCTGAGTACTTATAGGAGTGGGTGGACCACCTCTGCCTCTGCTCTCTGAATAGTGACCGGGTGCACAGGCTGCTCAGTGCGGTGATAAATCAATGACCAGCTCTTTGGTTTTGCTGATGGCCAAAGCTAACGTCCTGAACCAATTTTTTTTTTTTTTTTTTTTTTACAGATTATCCCTCCCATTGCCACCTGCTTCCAATGACCAGTCTCTCTCTCTCTCGCCCCCCACACCATCAACCACTACATCCACACTCTACTCTCCTAACTACATCAACAACTCCTACCACCTTAACTGGAATGGCCAATGATCAGCCCACCTTGGACCCTCAGTGCAGACTGTCCACAACTGAAGACCAAGTAAGGAGACAACTTGAGGAAGACACACACAGGAAAAGCCGCAGGTCCAGATGGAGTCCATCCTCATGTTCTTAAGGCCTGTGCTGACCAACTCTGTGGTGTCCTCTGTCACCTGCTCAGTTTGTCCCTGAAGCTCCAGAAAGTGTCACTGCTGAGTGTCACATCCTGCATTGTTCCTGCTCCAAAGAATGAGGGCGCCTCTTCACATAATGAATACACACCAGTGGCACTTACATCACACATCATGGAGACCTTTGAGAGGCTGGTCCAGGACTATAGGAGTCCTCTTGTGGTAGACCACCTGGACCCACTGCAGTCTGCCTATCAGACAAAGACTGGATGAAATCACCTACAGTTGTGTTCAGAATAATAGCAATCTGACCAGTCACTGTTTTTGGTACAAATTCTATTTCTACTTGCCACATAATTGACTAGTATGTGTAGTAGAGAAACCGAAAAGCAACAGACTCAACAGTCCTGACATGCATGCTGCCGATTCTGTGTAACTGAATCACTGCTCGAAAATTCAAAATAATAGCAGTGTGGAGTTCAACTAGGGAGGTCATTCATTCATTTGGTGTCAGTTACGGCCCTCACTGAAGGAAGGGAGGCAGCAAATGTTGGACATGCTGGTCAGAGTGCCTCTCTCTCTGAAAATCTGAGTAGAATGGGTCATTCCAGACTTTGTTCACAAGAACAGCATACTTTGATTAAAAAGTTGACTGGAGAGGGGAAAACATTCAAAGCAGTGCAGAAAATGATAGGCTGCTCAGCTAAAATGATCACCAGTGCTCTAAAAATGGCAACCAAAACCTGAAAGACGTGGAAGAAAACGGGGAAAACTAGTACTTGAATGGACCAAAGAAGAGCCAGAATGGCAAAGACTCGGCCCATGATCAGCTTCGGGACGATCAAAGGTGGTCTAAAGAGTCCTGTGAGTACCTGGGTTACAATTATGTGAAGCCAAGCTAATCGGCAAGAAGCCCCCGCAAAGTCCCATTGTTGGGGGGAAAAAAGAGACGTGTGCTGAAGAGGTGACAATCTGCCAAAGAAAACACTAAAAAGAGAAATGGAGTGGACTGATGAAAGCAAGTTTGTTCTTTTTGAGTCTAAGGGCTGCAGAAGACCCCCCCCAACACACTAAATTCAACTCTCGGTACACAGGGAAGCATGGTGGAGCAAGCATCATCACGATATGGGGATGTTCCTCATACTGTGGTGTCGGGCCTGTTCATCGCATACCGGTGGATCATGGATCAGTTCGAATACCTCAGAATACTTGAAGAGCTTGTGTTGCCTTATGCCCTTGAAAGGGGGGTTTCAACAAGACAGCGGATGCAAACACACCAGTAAACGAGCAACATCTTGGTTCCAGACCACCGAGATTGACATTGTGGAGTGGCCGGACCTTCATCCAATAGAAAACTTGTGTTGCGCAACATCAAAAATGCTGTTTCTGAGGCAAAAACCAAGAAACGCAGAAGAATCGTGGACTGCAAGTCCCATCATCCTGGGCTGAAATACCTGGAGCCAGAAGTTGGTCAACTCCATGCGACACAGATGGGCGGCAGCCTTTCTCAGAAACGGCGGCTCTTGTAAAACTCGATATTATGGGATTAATAAAGTATCTATCTATCTATCTATCTATCTATTAGTGCAGATAGACTCAAAGGAAAGCAAAGTTTCTACAGTGGAGGTTTGAGTTTGTAAAGAAGAATGCGGACACGGCTATTTTTGTTTTTAACACCTTTTCTTCACTTTCTGTGAAGGAATAACACAAATTTGATCATTTTATCTTCATGTTTTGATTTGGAATAGAATGTGCTGCGTTCACAATGCATTTGCGTGTTTGGAAATAAAAGATAAGGATTTTGAGCTTCATTCACTTTTTTTACACACACTGCTATTATTCTGATCAGAAGCTCCCCAAGGTTAATTCTCACCTGGCAGTGCTGTGAGGATGACGTGTCTTGATGTCTCCAGCGCCTTCAATCCCATCCAGCCAGCCCTCTGTTAAGGGGTCAGCTTAGAGATATGCGGGTGGGATGAGCCTGTGCTGTCCTGATAATCGACTCTCTGTGTGGGACCCCACCGCTTGTGACACTCAAGGACCGCGTCTCTAAATTAAAAGAAAAATCACAAAAAATAACCGGCAGGAAGTACATTTTGAAACAGATGTCCAATTATGATCCAAGTTTGTTATGAAAGATTTCAAAAGAAGGGCCTGCTCTGTCCTCTCTCATATACGTAGTTCCTCGGTGTTCCCGAGACCAGTCCAGCCTATCATTAAATGTGGGGGTACCTGTAGGAATGGACCACCTCTCTGAATAGTGACCGGGTGCACAGGCTGTTCAGTGCGGTGAGAAATCAATAACCAGCTCTTTGGTTTTGCTGATGGACAAAGCTAACATCCCAAACCAATTTTTTTTAATAGATGATCCCTCCCACTGCCACCTTCTTCCAATGACCAGTCTCTCCCCCAAAATCATCAACTTCTACCACATTAACTGAAACAGCCAGTGATGAGCCCACCGCTAACCCTCAGTGTGGACCGTCCAGAAATAAAGACCAAGTAAGGAGACAACTGAGGAAGACACACAACCGGAAAAGCTGTGGGACCAAATGGAGTCAGTGCTCAAGTTCTTAAGGCCTGAGGTGACCAATTCTGTGGTGTCCTCCATCACCCTAAGGCTCCAGAAAGTGTCACTGTTGTGTGTCACATACTACATTGTTCCTGCTCCAAAGAAAGCAGGTGCCTCTCCACTTAATGGCAACACACGATTGGCACTTACGTCTCACATCATGAAGACCTTTGAGAGGATGGACCAGGACTATAGGGGTCCTCTTGTGGTAGACCACCAGGACCCACTGCAGACTGCCTATCAGACAAAGATTGGAGTGGAGGATGAAATCACCTACATGCTCCATGAGGTTTATTCTCACCTGGCAGTGCTGCGAGGATGATGTGTCTTGATGTCTAGAGCGCCTTCAATCCCATCCAGCCAGCCCTCTGTTATGGGGTCAGCTTAGAGATATGCGGGTGGGATGAGCCTGTGATGTCCTGATAATCTGTTGTGACACTCAAGGAGTGTGTCTCTAAATTAAAAGAAAAATCACAAAAAAAAAACTTCTAGTAAGTGCATTTCAAAACTGATGTCCAATTATGAACTAAGTGTATTATGACAGAATTCAAAAAGGTGTGAACCCTCCATGCTAGCTTAAGAAGATCTCAGCTGACCGAGACAAGGCAAAGAACGGGAAAAGGGGAAAATGACATGTGAAAATTCACGCCAGTTTCATCTTGAAGCACCTTTTACTGGCAACAAATGTCACATCAAGGCTGCTCCAAATGCAACCGTGAAACATCCAACATCCAAAACTAAGAAGATCTGGCATGTGATGCATTGAGAAGCCACACAGCCATTACTGGGACCCCAACACACTTGAGCACAAACATGCAGTGACAGCCACTACAAATATAATTAAATATTAATATTCCCCATCTGTTAGGAGGGGCAGCTCTTCTGCCAGGCCCTCCCAATGCTCCACTAACAAAAGCGCTCCTCTTCTTCTCATCCCTCCCAGTTAAGACCCTGTGTGCTCCACCACTCCAGACTCAATACACTTCTGGCATGAGGACATCTTTAGTGCCATCCACATCTAGCAGGATGTCTCACCGTGTTCACCATTAGGGATGCAATGACAAGTCAAGCAAAATGTCGCCTTTTATTGGCTAATTGAACAGATTACAACATTCAAGCTTTCGAGGCAACTGAAGCCCCTTCTTCAGGCAAGACTAAATCAAACTGCCTGAAGGTGGGGCCTGAACTGCCTCCAAAAAGCTTGAACATCGTACGGGGAGATTCACTCAAAAGAGGTCCCCCGAATATTCAGTTGGAACTCCCGTTAGGATGAAGGAACCTGAACCAAACAAATCCGCTCTCTACCTTGACGTCTGTGTAATCGACTGATTTGAATCGATGCTGGAAGTGGATTGTGTTACCTGCAAGACACAATTTCAACACAGCGCTCCATGTTCCTGAACGTATCAGGAAGCAACTCTGGGTGGGAATAGCAGCAATTTCACGTTGGATGTTTTCCTTCAAATCTTCCACAGTGTGAGGCTTGTTCCGATAGACCTTTTCTTTTTAGTAGACCCCAAAAGGAAGAAGGCTGGTGGTGTCAGATCCAGTGACTGTGGTGGCCAAAGCCCCCTTTGAAATGACCCTGTTGCCGAAGAAGGACTCGATGTCTGCCACGCTCCTTGCCGATTTGTGCGATACGTTGCTCCATCTTGCCGGAAGTCACCATCCGTTAACTCACGATCCTCCAGTTGATTCTGACCTGGCTAAAAAACGAATTGGGGACCCAACTATGAAGACCCACTGCTCCATACTGTATACCACCATCCTGAGGAGGTGACTGAGTGAAGGGGTCTGGACGGCGTGCACCCAGAAGTTGCAAAACGGAGGTTAAAGGTCGTGACAGCTGTCCAGTGCCCACCTCATCACTCCGACGCAGGAGCACCCCGGCTTGTTCGAAGCTCCGTATACTGAGTAGCACATTGCATGATGTTTCGTCCTAGCGAGAGTTATTACAGAATATTCCGGGGGGCCTCTTCCAAGTGAATCTCTCTGTACAATAATCTGTTCAGTAAGCCAATAAAAGGGGTCATTTTGCTTGACCATCCAGTCAGCCCCGAGATAGGCTAGCTGCAAGTCTGGTCCCATGTCACCTGCCCAGAAGTCCCACTGGCTGAACCTCATGAGTTTTCGCTTTGACGGCCTTTAAAGCAGCTCCGATCCGGGAGGGCCGCAGGTGTTCATTCAAATCAGTGACCACTCTTCACTGCTATTTAACTCCACATCCCTTCCTTTGAATCGCCCCGTTTTTCAGGATCCAGTCGTCTGAACCGATTCTCTTCTTCATTCAATGGCAGCCAAACCTAAAGGAGATGTGAAACGAGCCGACAGATGACCAGATAAGTCAGGGCATCAAACTCCTGCCCACTTCACTCCAACCAGTTTCTTAATGAGAAGTCGATTCTTGCTGTTAATTAAACCCGTTATTTAATTCCACGGATTGTTGCTGCTCTCATTCGGCCATAGCAGACATTTCCCAAACTGTTGATTTTCTGTTTTTTCTCTAAGAACACCATCCAAATGTTTTGATGACCTCAGAGATCTGCCTTACTGAGACCTTCACCTTTCTCTGTTTCCACATATTGTGTGATGGGCACTGGCCAGCTGGTCATTCTCATTATTGTTTGGCTGCTAATTAAGGTAAAAAGAGAAAAGCCCCCCCCCCCCCCCCCCCCCCCGAGTCACGTTAATTAAAACAAAGCCAAAAAACGTTAAATTAGCAGCAAAAACCGGTCACTAATGAAGAAGATGGTTAGAATATTTATAGCTGGAAATCCACAAAGGGAGAAGAGGAGTCACACATCTTAAAACAGTTTGATATTCCTGAGCTTTTGACACAAATCAGAAGCACTGAATGATCAGGAATACAACACTATTTTAAGATGTGTGACTCGTCTCCCTTTGTGAAGACGAAGATCAATCCAGGGCTGCGGAGTTGAGGAGTCAGAGGCAATTTCGGGTACCTGGAGTCGGGGTTGGAGTCAGCAAAAATGTACCGACTCTGACTCTTAATAAATTTAAAATTGTAATAAAAAAAATACAGCAAGTTCAAATGTCCCATTTCACAAACAATAGTCCTAATGAAGTACTTGTCTGATGTAAGAATAAAGCCCAGTGCATAGTTGTGTTACTTACTACGAGTGTGAAGTTCAGCTGAGCGACCTATACAACCTCACATTCACATATTGGGATACGGATTAGGGTACATTACAAAAAGTGTTTCCATTTTATTTCAGATGAGTTTAACAAGTTCATTTGAGTGTAAACAAATGTAATGATGTACAGTCATATGAAAACGTTTGGGACCCCCTCTTAATTCTTTGGATTTTTGTTTCTCATTGGTTGAACTTCTTTTTAATATCTGACATGCCTTATGGAAACAGTAGGATTTCAGCAGTGACATTACGTTTATTGGATTAACAGAAAATATGCAACATGCATCATAACAAAATTAGACAGGTGCATAAATGTGGGCACCCCAACAGAGATATGACATCAATACTTAGTTGAGCCTCCTTTTCAAATCTAACAACCTCGAGACGCTGTCCTCCTATAGCCTCTGATGAGTGTCTGGATTCTGGATGGAGGTATTGTTGACCATTCTTCATACAAAATCTCTCCAGTTCAGTTCAATTTGATGGACAGCCTGCTTCAAATCATCCCATAGATTTTCGATGTTCAATATTCAAGTCAGGGGACTGTGATGGCCGTTCCAGAACACTGTACTTCTCCCTCTGCATGAATGCCTTTGTAGATTTCAAACTGTGTTTTGGGTCATTGTCTTGTTGGAATATCCAACCCCTGTGTAACTTCAACTTTGTGGCTGATGCTTGAACATTATCCAGAAGAATTTGTTGATATTGGGTTGAATTCATCCGACCATCGACTTTAACAAGGGCCCCAGTCCCTGAACTAGCCACACAGCTCCACAGTATGATGGAACCTCCACCAAATTTGACAGGAAGTAGCAGGTGTATTTCTTGGAATGCGGTGTTCTTCTTCCGACATGCAAAGCGCTTTTTGTTCTGACCAAATAACTCCATTTTTGTCTCATCATTTTGTTCCACCATGAATCTGGCTTGTCTAAATGAGCATTGGCATACAACAAGCGACTGTTTGTGGTGAGTGCAGAAAGGGCTTCTTTCTCATCACCCTGCCATACAGATGTTCTTTGTGCAAATTGCGCCGAACTGTAGAACGATGTACAGATACACCATCTGCAGCAAGATGTTCTTGCAGGTCTTTGGAGGTGATCTGTGGGTTGTCTGTAACCATTCTCACAATCCTGCACATATGACGCTCCTGTATTTGTCTTGGCCTGCCAGACTGCTGGGTTTAACAGCAACTGTGCCTGTGGCCTTCCGTTTCCGGATTCCATTCCTTCCAGTTGAAACTGACAGTTTAAACCTCTGAGATGGCTTTTTGTAGCCTTCCCATAAACCAGGAGACTCAACAATCTTTGTTTTCAGATCTTTTGAGATTTGCTTTGAGGATCCCATGCTGTCTGTCACTCTTCAGAGGAGAGTCAAAGGGAAGCACAACTTGTAATTGACCACCTTAAATACCTTTATATCTCATGATTGGACACACCAGTCGATGAAGTTGAAGGCTTAATAAGCTCATCCAACTAATTTGGTGTTGTAAGTAATCAGCATTGAGCAGTGACAGGCATTCAAATCAGCATAATGACAAGGGGACCCATATTTGTGCACAGCCAGTTTTTCACATTTGATTTAATTTCATACAACTAAATACTGCGTCACTAAAAATCTTTGTTCGGAAAACATCCCAGTACTCCGATGTTCCTAGGAAATGAAAGACAGACCACTGTTATCTTTATTGCTGAAAGGAGAGTCAATTATTATGCAGGCTGAGAGAGGGTCCCAAACGTTTTCATATGACTGTAGGTGGAGGTGTGTGCTGTGGTCTGATGTGTGTTCAGGGGTTCTGTCTGCACTCTCCACATTGGCTCCCACCCAGGGTTGAACTTTAGCATAACCTCTGCACATCACCTGTTCTAGAAGATTTTGAAATTAAAAAGGAACAGATTATATGTATTGTGACAGATAATACTTCTAATATGTTAAGCACAAATGAGAAAATGAATAAAGTAGACAAACTGATATTAGTGGAAGACAGTTCTGCAAGTATTGGAGAAAGTGAAACCGAAGAGAATAGTGAAGTTTTGGATAACATTGCTGAAGAAGCATCTAAGCTTATTACTATTCAACATATGAATTGTGTTGTTCATACTCTGCAACTTGCAGCATGGCAAAAGGGACTGTACTTTCTCCGGTCCTGTTCAGCCTATATACATCAGACTTCCAACACAACTCGGAGTCCTGCCACGTGCAAAAGTTTGCTGACGACACTGCTATCGTGGGCTGCATCAGGAGTGGGCAGGAGGAGGAGTATAGAAACCTCATCAAGGACTTTGTTAAATGGTGCGACTCAAACCACCTACAACTGAACACCAGCAAAACCAAGGAACTGGTGGTGGATTTTAGGAGGCCCAGACCCCTCATAGACCCCGTGATCATCAGAGGTGACTGTGTGCAGAGGGTACAGACCTATAAATACCTGGGAGTGCAGCTGGACGATAAATTAGACTGGACTGCCAATACTGATGATCTGTGTAAGAGAGGACAGAGCCGACTATACTTCCTTAGAAGACTGGCATCCTTCAACATCTGCAGTAAGATGCTGCAGATGTTCTATCAGATGGTTGTGGCGAGTGCCCTCTTCTACGCAGTGGTGTGCTGGGGAGGTAGCATTAAGAAGAAGGATGCCTCACGCCTGGACAAACTGGTGAGGAAGGCAGGCTCTATTGTTGGCATAGAGCTGGACGGTTTGACATCCGTAGCAGAGCAACGGGCACTCAGCAGGCTCCTATCAATTATGGAGAATCCACTGCATCCACTAAATAGTATCATCTCCAGACAGAGGAGCAGTTTCAGCGACAGACTGCTGTCACTGTCCTGCTCCACTGACAGACTGAGAAGATCATTCCTCCCCCACACTATGCGACTATTCAATTCCACCAGAGGGGGTAAACGTTGAACATTATTCAAGTTATTGTCTGTTTTTTTACCTGCATTTTTTATTACTCTTTAATTTAATATTTTTTGCTGCTGGAGTATGTGAATTTCCCCCTGGGATTAATAAAGTATCTATTTATCTATCTATCTATCTAAATGGAGGCAAGTAACTGTTACAGCCAGGGCCCCTAAAACAGACGCCATTTTGAAAAGACGTGCAGGGAAAGGAGCCATTTTGGATCAAACACCACGCTGGGGAAATACTTACAGTTAGGTCCATAAATATTTGGACAGAGACAACTTTTTTCTAATTTTGGTTCTGTACATGACCACAATGAATTTGAAATGAAACAACTCCGATGCAGTTGAAGTGCAGACTTTCAGCTTTAACTTAGTGGGGTGAACAAAACGATTGCATAAAAATGTGAGGCAACTAAAGCATTTTTTGAACACAATCCCTTCATTTCAGGGGCTCAAAAGTAACTGGACAAATTAAATAACTGGAAATGAAATGTTCATTTCTAATACTTGGTTGAAGACCCTTTGCTGGCAATGACAGCCTGAAGTCTTGACCTCATGGACATCACCAGATGTTGGGTTTCCTCCTTTTTAATGCTCTGCCAGGCCTTTCAGTTGCTGTTTGTTTGTGGGCCTTTCTGTCTGAAGTTTAGTCTTCAACAAGTGAAATGCCTGCTCAGTTGGGTTAAGATCAGGTGACTGACTTGGCCATTCCAGAATTTTCCACTTCTTTGCTTTAATGAACTCCTGGGTTGCTTTGGCTGTATGTTTTGGGTCCTTGTCCATCTGTATCATGAATCAATTTGACTGCATTTAGCTGGATTTGAGCAGACAGTACGTCTCTGAACACCTCAGAATTCATTCGGCTGCTTCTGTCCTGTGTCACATCATCAATAAACACTAGTGTCCCAGTGCCACTGGCAGCCATGCACACCCAAGCCATCACACTGCCTCCCTCCACCGTGTTTTACAGATCATGTGCTATGCTTTGGATAATGAGCTGTTCCACGCCTTCTCCATACTTTTTTCTTGCCATCATTCTGGTAGAGGTTGATCTTGGTTTCATCTGTCCAAAGAATGTTTTTCCAGAACTGCGCTGGCTTTTTTAGATGTTCTTTAGCAAAGTCCGATCTAGCCTTTCTATTCTTGAGGCTTATGAGTGTCTTGCACCTTGCAGTGCACCCTCTGTATTTACTTTCATGCAGTCTTTTCTTTATGGTAGACTTGGATATCGATACGCCGACCCCCTGGAGAGTGTTGTTCACTTGGTTGGCTGATGTGAAGGGGTTTCTCTTCACCATGGAAATGATTCTGCGATCATCCACCACTGTTGTCTTCTGTGGACGTCCAGGTCTTTTTGCGTTGCTGAGTTCACCAGTGCTTGCTTTCTTTCTCAGGATGTACCAAACTGTAGATTTTGCCACTCGTAATATTGCAGCAATTTCTCGGATGGGTTTTTTCTGATTTCGCAGCTTAAGGATGGCTTCTTTCACCTGCATGGAGAGCTCCTTTGACCGCATGTTGTCTGTTCACAGCAAAATCTTCCACATGCAAGCACCACACCTCAAATCAACTCCAGGCCTTTTATCTGCTTCATTGATAAGACATAACGACGGATTTGCCCACACCTGCCCATGAAACAGCCTTTGAGTCAATTGTCCAATTACTTCTGAGCCCCTGAAATGAAGGGATTGTGTTATAAAAATGCTTTAGTTGCCTCACATTTTTATGCAATCGTTTTGTTCATCCCACTGAATTAAAGCTGAAAGTCTGCACTTCAACTGCATCGGAGTTGTTTCATTTAAAATTCATTGTGGTAATGTACAGAACCAAAATGAGAAAAAAGTTGTCTCCATCCAGATATTTATGGACCTAACTGTATTTGATGGTAAAGCATCTGAACTAAAGACTTTCTTGAAGAACTGGACAATGAAAATGTTTTATTAACTGAAAGCCAGTGGGCACAAGTAAAAGAACTGGAAAGTCTACTTTCTTACCCCTTTATTGTCACCAAGAGGTTGCAATATGAAGATTTAACACCCGGTAAATTTTTCTTGGAATGGAAGTGTTTGATATATTGCCTGAACAAAAGTGGACGGTTACTAGCTGATGACATCGTATCTTCAATGAAGAAAAGAGAGAGTCTCTTACTGGATAATCAAATCTCATTAGCTGCTATTTATGTTGCTCCAGCGAGCCGAATTTTGTTGAGCGGTGACCAGATTAAGGCCCTCTATGATGTAGCAGTTGGCATGAAGGGATTACTACCATCTTTTTCCGAAAATAAGACATCCCCCGAAAATAAGCCCTATCGAGATTTTCTGAACTTTTTGTAATATAAGCCCTCCCCCGAAAATAAGCCCTAGTTAAAATAATGTGAAAAAAAGAATTCGTTAAAAAATGCTGTTGATTTATTAAGTATGTTTAGCTTCCCTAATACTCGTATTTCAGAGAAATGTTTGAAATAAAATATTCCGAGAAATTCATTGTTTACCTCTACAGTTCGTTTCAAATTAATTCTTGGAATTTATCTTAAAAATACAACATAAGGCAGCATGAATACATAAATATTGGGTCCGCTCTGCTCTGCTGTGTTGTACTGCGTCGCGCGTATCGCAGAGTATGGTCGAATGAGGTGGGGAGGGGGTGGAGGGGGGCATGCATATGCGGAATGCGACGGAACGCGTCGTTGGCGCACACTATAAATAATTGTTCGTTAAGGCAGCAGTCTACATTGAGCGACAGTGCAGATACAATGTTTGTTCATTTCAGTCTTGTAAATCTGATTATTTCCTCATACGTAATTTTATTTTTTATAAAGTGAATAATTTTTAACCGCAGTTAAAATGAGTACAAAACGAAAGAGCTATTCCGTCGAGTACAAAAAGGGAATTGTGGAAGACTCCAGGGGTGTAAATCTTGATTTATGACGATGTTCCAGAAGAAGATGACATGACTGTAATTGAATAAATTTTAATTTCTGTATTCTGTGTAAAATAAATAAATATTAAATAAAAATATATAAATATACTTTTATTTTTGTCCTCCCCCGAAAATAAGCCCTAGTGCGTATTTTGGACCAAAAAAGAAAGTAAGACAGGGTCTTATTTTCGGAAAAAGACGGTACTACCTGAAACACCACCACTAGATGAAGCTAGAAGCACTGAAGTTTAAACGGATGTGCCCCCTTTTCTTCTAGTAATGACCCCCTCAGGGTCCGCTCTGTTATTTCACTGACATTTACAGCCAAAGCAGGATGGCAGCATCTCCCTCATCGTCCGGTTTTATCACAGCCGCCCACTCGTTTCTGAACAGATGTCACATTGCGTGTTATTTTTTTATGGCGGTGTGCATGGTGAATCTGCGCCTCCGGATTACAGTTTTACTCGTGCTGATCGCCAAGGAAAAAGAGGTGGCGGACTAGCAAACATTTACTCAAGCAGGTTAAAATGTAAAAATATCAGTTTTGGTAAATTCAAGTCTTTTGAGTATCTCGCCATTATTATTCAGGGAGATTCTCACGTTCTAGTATTATCCGTGTATAGACCTCCAAAATTCAACGCGTCTTTTTTTGAGGAATTCTCTGACTTGATGTCAATCTTAATTACAAACTATGACACACTCTTAATAGTCGGCGACTTTAATTTTCATATAGATAATCAATGTGACCAGAAAGTAAAAGAATTTATGAACCTCCTGGACTCTTGATTTGAGACAGCTCGTTAATCAGCCTACACATAAAGCAGGTCATACGTTAGACTTAGTGATTACTAAAGGACTAAAAGTTGATATAAAGCAGGTCATTGATATTGGTCTATCAGACCATTTTCTTCTACTTTTTAATATAGAAATAATGATAGAAAACACCCATGAGAAGCATATTGTTAAAAAACGCTTCTTTGGCTCATCAGCAGCTTTAAAACTTACAAACATTCTACCCAATCAGTCCGTTTATAGTGCCAACTATAATAGCAAGGAGAATATAAATAGTAAGGTGGAAAGATTTAATACTAAAGTGAGAGCTGCTGTTGACTTAGTTGCACCTGAAAAGACAGTTAAAAAATCTTCTAGCATTGTTATACCATGGAAGACCCAAAGAGTGTCTGATTTAAAGAGAACATGCCGTAGAGCTGAGCGTAAATGGAGGAAAACTAAACTAACTATTGACTATGAGATATTAAAAGTTAAAATAACAGAATACAATGACACAGTCTGTCTTGAGAGGCGCTGCTATTTCTCTAAGATTATAAATAACAATGCTAGTAATCCCAGAGTCTTATTTTCGACAATTGATCGTCTGTTAAACCCAGGTAACTCAAAGGAATGCCTCCTAAGTACTTCCAGTAAAACCTGTGAGGCTATCGCTGTATTTTTCAATCAAAAAATTAATGATATTAGAAATAACATAGTATATCTCCCCAACACTAAGGATCCCCCGAAACCCCAGTACTCCATAATAAACAAATTAAATTCTTTCACTAGGATAGATTTACCTGATTTACATAAAATAATTTCTCAAATGAAACCATCCACCTGTGCCCTTGACCCAATACCAACAAATTTTTTCAAAGAAGTATCAGGCGTGCTTAGTGATAATGTTCTTGACATAGTAAATTCGTCATTAGATACGGGGGTCTTCCCAGACTGTCTTAAGACTGCGGTAGTTAAACCCCTACTTAAGAAAAATAATCTCGACCCCTCTGCTCTTGAAAATTATAGACCCATCTCTAACCTGCCTTTCTTAAGTAAAATTCTAGAGAAGGCAGTCATTATACAGTTAAATGAGCACCTCAATAAACCTGCTATTCTTGATAAATTTCAGTCAGGTTTTAGAACAAATCACAGCACAGAAACTGCACTCGTTAAAGTAGTAAATGACTTGCGGGTAAATGCAGACAGAGGCCATTTATCTGTTCTCATCCTCTTAGATCTGAGTGCCACATTTGACACCATTGATCATAATATTCTTAAGAATCGCCTTAGTCAATGGGTGGGCCTCTCTGGCAGTGTCTTAAATTGGTTTGAATCCTACCTGGCAGGGAGAAAATTCTTTGTTAGTTGTGGTAATTATAACTCAAAGACACATGATATCCTATATGGTGTTCCACAAGGCTCTATCCTGGGTCCGCTGCTCTTCTCAATCTACATGCTTCCATTAGGTCAGATTATCTCAGGGCACAACGTGAGCTACCACAGCTATGCTGATGACGCACAGCTGTATTTATCAATAGCACCTGATGACCCCAAATCTCTTGATTCACTAACACAATGTCTAACCTGTATCTCAGAATGGATGAATAGTAACTTTCTCAAATTAAATAAAGAGAAAATCGAAATCTTAGTGATTGGCAATAATGGATACAATGAGACTATTAGAAATAAACTAGATGCATTAGGATTAAAAGTCAAATCGGAGGTAAAAAGCTTAGGGGTAACCGTTGATTGTAATCTGAATTTTAAATCGCAAATTAATCAGATCACTAGGACAGCATTTTTTCACCTAAGAAACATAGCAAAAGTTAGACCTCTTATATCATCGAAAGATGCAAAGAAATTAGTTCATGTGTTTGTTTTCAGTCGGCTAGATTACTGTAATGCACTCCTCTCAGGACTACCCAAAAAAGACATCAATCGTTTGCAACGAGTGCAGAATGCAGCTGCTAGAATCCTTACCAGGAAAAGAAAATCCGAACACATTTCTCCAGTTTTTATGTCACTACACTGGTTACCTGTGTCATTCAGAATTGACTTTAAAATTCTGCTTATGGTTTATAAAGCTTTAAATAATCTCGCCCCGTCTTATATATCGGAATGTCTGACATCTTATATTCCAAATCGTAACCTTAGATCTTCAAATGAGGGTCTGCTTAGAATTCCAAGAGCTAAACTTAAAAGAAGTGGTGAGGCGGGTGGCCTTCTGCTGTTATGCACCTAAAATCTGGAATAGCCTGCCAGTAGGAATTCGCCAGGCTAATACAGTGGAGCACTTTAAAAAACTACTGAAAACACATTATTTTAACATGGCCTTCTCATAACTTCACTGTAATTTAATCCTGATACTCTGTATATCTAATTAATTATAATAACTATTCATTCAAAATCTGTACTAACCCCTACTCTCTCTTCTGTTTCCTTTTCCGGTGTCCTATTGGTGGTGGCTTGTGCCACCACCATCTACCCAAAGCACCATGATGTTCCAACAATGATGGATGGATTAAAAGCCAGAAGTCTGTATGACCATCAGCATCAAGTGACTCCGTGAAAAACCCGAACTACAAAGAGGACTATTTTCATTTATGTTAGGTAGAATGCCCAAAGGGGACTGGGTGGTCTCGTGGCCTAGAACCCCTACAGATTTTATTTTTTCTCCAGCCGTCTGGAGTTTTTTTTTTGTTTTTTCTGTCCATCCTGGCCATCGGACCTTACTCCTTTCTATGTTAACTAAGGTTGTCTTATTTTAATTTCTTATTTTGTCTTTTATTTTTCTTTTCTTCATTATGTAAAGCACTTTGAGCTACTTTTTGTATGAAAATGTGCTATATAAATAAATGTTGTTGTTAATATTCTGTTAATGAAAAGGAGTGAAGCTGTGTGGCCTCGGCACAGCAGGTCCACAGGACTGTAGTGAAGACCCCCACAGAGCTTGATGTCCGTGTCTCTGCTCACTCACTCACACACACACAGACTGCCATGTTGAATATTTCAGTTTTGGACAGAATACTAGAGGAGGCTTCAAGCACATTAGCTGAACAAAAGCTGGAACCCTTCGAGAAAGCTGGAGATGGTGCGATTCAGAGGGACTTCTATGATTAAATGCTCCACACTCCTGTTGAGATATTTTATGTTTTATAAACTCATTAATTTAGACAGTGTAAGAGTGCAGATTCACTGACCACTGTGCACTTTACTCTCGATATTGTAAAACGCAGAATACTGAAGACGTACTGTCTGTGCGTCAAAAAACTCTTGTGCTGCCAAATGACAAGTGGAATTTACTGCTAAAACTATGAAACTGACGCTCAAGCTCTAATTCTCAACAAATCTCAGAGAAGGTCCTTGGTGTCCAATGTTTAAATTTAATGAAGCCCTGAGCTGAACGGTCACAGACGTGTCCCTCTGTCACATTACATGTCAGGGGGGCTGACTTTATGAATCAGGGCCACGGATGTTGTAATCACACAGGACACGTCATAAACATCGAGGACCCCACCATTACCGGCCAGCAGCTAAGCGAGTGCTGGACACACTCGGTGTTTGACGTTTATTCTTGTTTGAGAGCTGCAATCCCATTTTATTCCATTTCTTCAAGGCCTCTAATCTCAGGAAAAAAATGTTACAGCCATAATTCTAACAACAAGCACCAAGAAGAGTTTAACACAGTGACATCTTTGTAATTAAAAGGAATCAGGTAAACATTTGGAGCCATTTACTTCTTTATTATTTAACATAACCGACTATCACTTTTAGAACTAACTTTGTTATCACTGAGCTATCACAGGCTGACATTTCTGTGTATTAATAACGTTGGTTTTATTCATTAGATGCTAAACATGACTTGGCCTCATAAACTCTTAGAACATTTAAAATGGAGCTGTGTGTCAGGAGTGCAAGTAGGAGACCTGGCATCACAAACACATTGGCAAACATTATTAAACATTCGGCTCATTTACAACTGTGATATAAAACTGGACTGAGCCCACGCAAATAAAACTGGACACCTCCACGTTATCGACATGAATATTTACTGTATACAAACACATGGATAAGTAGAATACGCTACGCACTGATACAATGAAGCACTCACTTCACTATGCAACTCTGCACCTTATAAGATGTTCTTATTTTTAAAGTAGATTGTAATCTCACCACCAATATTGCTTAAGCACTGACCTGCATGGAGCCTTAGATGGTTTAAACACTGCAATGCACCGAATCTTACATGTAGCCACTCCATCAATGGAAAAGGACCCAATGAAAGGCGATGCCAAAGAGGGGGTGGAGGGTCAGCAACAAGAGGGCTGGCTGAAGTGCACACCAGACAAATACATCACAATGGCAGACAGGTGTTGGCTATTTGTATAATGAATAAGGGACATAACCAGGTGGAAAGTGGGCTTGACAGAAATTCCCAGACAAAGGTGGCAAAATGCCGTTAGGTGTTGTCCATTAGCATCAGCAGGACTGTCACTGTGTGTATAAAAATGTCTCCCAGCCCAGCAGTACAGTTTTCTCAACTGACAGAGTACGGCCGTTTATTATCCTCTTTAATAAAACCCCAGTGTGCATCCAGCGTCCGTGTGTGTGTTTTCTGGTGAAGTGCGCATGGTGCGATGCTTCAAAGCAGATGGCTCAAAGGCCGCCTGACGCGTCACACATGACAGAGAGGGCGGGACCTATAAAATATCACGCGGCTGATCCAATCAGATTTCTGGAAATGAAGGAAGACTTAAAACAAAAGGCAAGAAAAATCCAATCGGGTAGTGAGACGCGGAGACCAGCTTCCCCAAAGAGGTGGGATTAGTGTTTGTTGTTGTGCAAGTGTTCACTCTGAGGATGTCAGCTTGGCCCGGTAAAGTGTCAGTCGTTGAAGGGGTTTCCTAAATATACAAATTTTCATGATATTACAATAGGATGACTTTTAAAAGATTTATTTTCGCGCACATAAAATCCGTTGCTGGGGAGACGCCACACATACAACAATCAGCTGCAGGCCAGCACAGATTAAAATACTTGCCGGAGAGACGCAACAGGCACGATTATCAACTACATGCCACACATTACATCAGTCGCTGGGGAGAATCTGCTGATTGCCCACTGTTGTGACAGAAAATTAAACGCATATTACGGACATCAAAGCCAGTATTACTGTCAGAGAAAATTACAGGCATTTTACGGAATTACAAACCAGTACTACTGCGAGAGAAAATTAAAGACACACAATACAGTGACGCATATTACAGCCACATACAAGCCAGTATTACTGTAAAAGATAATATTACGGACGTACAAGCCTATATTACTGTGACTATCGACTAACACGCCACCCAAAAAAGAAGAAAAAGACAATGAGCGTCAGAAAAACGCTAAAAGAGAAAGACTCAGAAGAGCAAATCTATAGATCTATAGAGATCTATAGAGGAACAGGAAAATGAGCGTAAAGAAAATTCTCAAAGAGAATGCACTACTGTTCTAGCGCCCGTTATTGTAACGGGCTTAATGTCTAGGCTTTAATAAAATTCTAAACTGAAAGCAAAGCTTTGGGACTCTGCGTGATTTCCTGGCTTTGCAAATTATTGGTTTGGGGTTTTATTCAAGGAGAGAATCATTCTTTAATCTTTTGTGAGAGGAGTTAACTTCACTCGCTTTACCACACATTCGACTGCCCGGTACAACTTTTTATATACATCATTTTTTAATCATCATGGTGGAGCTGGCTAACTTAATTACGCATGTTGTGCAATTGAACAAACAGGTTCACCATTTTAGGGCCCTGACCAGAAAGCACGGGGGCACAGAGAGGATCGTTGCTTAATTTCATTGATCATTAACGCAGCCTTGTGGGCGCAGCACGTGTAGTCTGGGCCGAGGATGGGGAACTTGTTACACCTCTCTAACAGTGCCAGTTGATTTTGAAGGACAGCTTTACAAATTGCGATCATTCAAAACGACCAAAGTTCAGGGCGTCTCGATCAAGTTGATTGAAGGAATGCTGGAAAATTAGCGTGGCTGCATTCGCAATTTGCTACAGCATAACGGCTGTCCATCAATGATAAAACATATTCGTAATTAACTATAAATATCCTCGTACTGCGATGTTAGTTTACAAATGTCCTCACACAAACTGACTACCACAAATTAAGCGAATCACCACAACGACATTTACGCCACTCAGTCCGACCTGCTCAAGTTTTCCGCTCCGCTCGTGTCCACGCCAATCTAACGACGGTTTATTTTACTTTTTTAAACAGTCAAGAGGTGAACACAGCCCACCCCGTTACCTTAACACACTCGCTCGAGATTACCGCTCCCCCGCCAGTTATATATGTGCACAGTGATATTAATTACAGGGTTCGATTAGGCAGCCATGTGCTGTAGGTCTGCTTTTTGTGAGATGATCTTGATTGCTTTGGTGTGAGAGATGTAAAAGAAAAGGAGACAATAAAAAAAAAAGGTCTTTGAGGGTGTTGCACTTACCAGATGTCAGCGTCTCTCTCTCTTAGACATAAAACCGCCATCGTTCTCTTTCCTTCTATCCGCAACTCGACTCTGCCGTAGCTTACCAACACTCCTCCATCAAACGCTCTTTATCTTTTCTCTCCGGTCTCCTTCGGGTCAGCACTATCCGATTTGGAACACGCATGCGCGACAATACGTAATTTCCGCAACTTTGTCTTAGGGAAGATGTCATTCACTCAGGCGCAGGCGCATCTTTGTATAAATGAACTCGTCGCTTCTTATTGGATCAGATGGGAACTTCTAGTCGAACGAAGAGGGAATGAATGGAGGCGTATTAGGGCGAAAGAGAGAAACAAAATGTTGATATATATATATATATATATATATATATATATATATATATATATATATATATATATATATATACACAGAGTATATATATTATATATATATATATATATATATATATACAGAGTATATATATATTATATATATACAGTATATATATATTGGTATGCTGCTGCTGGAGTATGTGAATTTCCCCTTGGGATTAATAAAGTATTTATCTATCTATCTATCTATCTATCTATCTATCTATCTATCTATCTATCTATCTATCTAATATACTGTTTTATATATATATATATTTTATATATATATACAGAGTATATATATTATATATATACAGTATATATATATTGGTATGCTGCTGCTGGAGTATGTGAATTTCCCCTTGGGATTAATAAAGTATCTATCTATCTATCTATCTATCTAATATACTGTTTTATATATATATATATATATATATATATATATATATATATATATATATATATATATATATATATACACTCTGTATATATATGTTTGTATGTATATATATATACATATACACTGTGTATATATATAAACTGTATATATAGTTGGACAAGTGAAGAAAAAGTGTCTATGTCAAGGTTACATTCGAAATAGTGTCACACATGGGAGGCAGCTAAAGGGCTTGAGTGATGGCAGTTCTGAGACAGGCCGGGAGGTTACAGAGTGCACTGACTCTTTTTCTCTCTTCCCTTAGACCATTCCCAGGAGATTCCATCTACCTCTCTTGACGTCACTTCCAGGACCGAGCCAATGGAAGGAGACCTTACTGTCTCCGGCCCCTGTGATGTCACATCTGGGCAGGAACCAATGGCTAAAGAACATGGGCCCAATCCTTATGACCTCACTTCCTGTCTTCCCCTTTAAAAGCCTTCCCCTTCCCCCTATTTGTCAGTCTTGTTCTGGACTCAAATGTATGCACATCTGTGCTGTTTATTGCTACGAAAACGATTTTGCAGCCAGGATACCATATTATACGGGTGGCTGCCCCAAACCTTTATCTGTGCATATCTCATTTTTGTGACAATAGCGACTATAGATAGGGTCTTGTCATTAAAGTAGGATGTCGTAAACTTCATCTTAAAGTCGATGTTTAATTTACTACTTTTCCTCAATCCCCATCGTAACTAAAGTAGCACGTTAAATGTTCTGTGTTCTAAGTGCTCCCGACCCAGTCATTGAGCGCTATGTGCTTCTTAAATGGAATTCCTCTTGCAGTGAGAGGAGCCGCAGGCAAAGACCTCCACACAAAATACACTCAACTTCCTGGTATTACAGCTCTCTGAACATTTAAAATCCTAAGATTTATACTCAATTTCATCTTCATTATGAATTGCATTAAAATGTGTATATTACATTTTACAAACTTTATTTAAATAATTTATACTGTTGTTAATTAAACATGCTGGGGGCGCGGCGGTAGCGCTTATTCCTCGCAAGAAAGGGGTCACGTCCCGGGGGTTCCCTGCCTGGAGTTTGTACGTTTTCCTGGTGGGTTTCCTCAGCGTGCCTTGGTTTCCTTACAAAGGCATTCAAGTTCGGGGATTTGGTGATTGAGCCTAGTGTATGTGTGGACTCGTATTCACTTTGCAATGACTTGGCACCCCATCCTGGGATTATTCCTGCCTCACGCTGGG
The DNA here is from genome assembly GCF_900747795.2 of Erpetoichthys calabaricus. Taxonomy (NCBI): domain Eukaryota; kingdom Metazoa; phylum Chordata; class Cladistia; order Polypteriformes; family Polypteridae; genus Erpetoichthys; species Erpetoichthys calabaricus. The sequence continues at coordinate 19,133,796 of NC_041398.2, read as the reverse complement.
ACGGATGCGGCCCTGGATGGATGGATAAATGGAAAAATTAAACATGAAGAACTCAGATTTTTCAATGTTTCTTAAATGTTCCAAACACTCAGTGTTCTAAGTTTATAGTTAGTTTTAGTTTTACTTTCTCAAAAACATTTATTGTGTTGTGACTGGTTATATGGTGAAAGAAACAGGGTGAGGTTTGGTAGGTGTGATAGATTCAGCACAACTACAATAAAGAAAGCCTGGGCAGAAGAAAATCCATTGAATTCTGTGTTTGTGTCCCTGACCACCAGCTCACAAACCCAACATTTACACATTATTTCAGTTAAGCCAGTGGGATACCAATTCATATATGTAGCCTCTTGGAGCCTCGCCACACCTGCCATAAATAAGATGTCGCATAAACCACACACACATATTCCCCTACTTTGTAGTTGATCATAGCATATGACATCATCTAGCAATAAATAGCACTCTAGAAATTCCAAATACGAGACGTTCAATTCCCGGCTGTCAATCCTAGGAAGGCAGCAGGTCCCGACGGTGTCCCTGTGTTGAGGAGCTGTGCAGAGCACCTGGCTGGGGTCTTTAAAAAGATCTTTAACCCCTCACTGTCCCAGGCCTCAGTTCCTCCCTGTCTGAAATCCTCCATCTTACTTCCTTTACCAAAAAAATCACCTATAACCTGCCTGAATGACTATTGGCCAGTAGCGCTCACCCCGGCTTTGATGAGACTGGTCTGGAGTCATATCATATACTTCCTTAGAAGGCTGGCGTCCTTCAACATCTGCAATAAGATGCTGCAGATGTTCTATCAGGCGGTTGTGGCGAGCGCCCTCTTCTACGCAGTGGTGTGCTGGGGAGGCAGCATAAAGAAGAGGGACGCCTCACACCTGGACAAACTGGTGAGGAAGGCAGGCTCTATTGTAGGCACGGAGCTGGACAGTTTGACATCTGTGGCAGAGCGACGGGCGCTGAGCAGACTCCTGTCAATAATGGAGAATCCACTAAATCCACTAAACAGTGTCATCTCCAAACAGAGGAGCAGCTTCAGCGACAGACTGCTGTCACCGTCCTGCTCCACTGACAGACTGAGGAGATCGTTCCTCCACCACACTATGAGACTCTTCAGTTCCACCCGGGGGGATAAATGTTATCATTATACAAAGTTATTGTCTGTCTGTATACCTGCATTGTTATCACTCTTTAATTTAATATTTTCTTTATCAGTATGCTGCTGCTGGAGAATGTGAATTTCCCCTTGGGATTAATAAAGTATCTATCTATCTATCTATCTATCTATCTATCTATCTATCTATCTATCTATCTATCTATCTATCTATCTATCTATCTATCTATCTATCTATCTATCAACACCAGTGATCGACTTCCATTGGCAGCCATGTATGATCAGGCCATTACACGGCCTCCACCATGTCTAACAGGTGATTTGGTGCTCATCAGATCGTGAGCCGCTTCTTCTGTTCTCCATATTCTTCTCCATCCATCATTCTGGTACATATTGATCTTAGTTTCGTTTTTCCAAAGAAAATTGTCACAGAACTGGACAGGCTTTTCAAAAAATGTTATCTGTCAAAGTCTAATCTGTGCTTCCCACCCTTGAGGCTCACCAGTGGTCTGCACTTTCTGGTAAACCCTCAGTCTTTACTGTCATGAAGTCTTCTCTTGATTGTAGACTTTGACAATGACAGACCTGCCTCCCGGAGAGTGGTCTTGGTTTAGTTAAATGTCATGAAGGGGTTTTTCTTATGGACCTGATTGTAAATCAGTCCTCTTTATAGATAGCACATTATTTTTAAAATTAATTAAAAAAAAAAGAAATAGAATTAGCAAACCAAGGAGTGTGAATGACCAGTTCAGACAGGGTGTACCCTCAATGAAAAGGTTTAACTGTTAACGTCCTCGAGTTCAACCCCAGGGGGGCAGAGCCAGTGAGGCCTTACACTGTTTAAGAACTCTTAATGTGTTTGTAATTGTTCATGACAATTTTTATTCATCCTTGATTTGGGGCTGAAGAGGTAAGAAAAGTTTTGGGTAGCAAAAATTATCAAAAAAGTCACATCTGGTGGACTGGGGGCAGAAGAAAAACTTCAAAAGTTCTTGAGTGATTCTTTACTTCATTTACAGCATCTCACAAAAGTGAGTACACCCCTAAGTGAAAAATGTCCAAATTGTGCCCAAAGTGTCCATATTTTGTGTGGCCACCATTGTTTTCCATAACTCTCTTGGGCATGGAGTTCCCACGAGCTTCATAGGTTGCCACTAGAATCCTCTTCCACTCCTCCATGATGACATCACAGAGCTGGTGGATGTTAGAGACCTTGCGCTCATCCACCTTCCGTTCGAGGATGCCCATCCCCCCCCCCCCCCCAACCCCCCCAAAAGATGCTCAATAGGGTTTAGGTCTGGAGACATGCTTGGCCAGTCCAGCACCTTTACTCTCAGTTTCTTTATCAAGGCAGTGGTGGTCTTGGAGGTGTGTTTGGGGTCGTTATCATGTTGGAATACTGCCCTGCGGCCCAGGGAGGGGATCATGCTCTGCTTCAGTATGTCACAGGACATGTTGGCATTCATGGTGCCCTCAATGAACTGTAGCTCCCCAGTGCACTCATTCAGCCCCAAACCAGGACACTCCCACCACCATGCTTGACTGTCTTTGTACTCCTCACCTGGTTGCTGCCACCACACACGCTTGACACCATCTGAACCAAAGAAGTTTATCTTGGTCTCATCAGTTCCAGTAATCCAGGTCCTTAGTCTGCTTGTCTTTCTTGTGCATCATCTTTAGAAGAGGCTTCCTTCTGGGACGACAGCCATGCAGACCAATGTGGTGCCATGTGCAGCTGGCATATGGTCTGAGCACTGCCAGGCTGACCCCCCTCTGCAGCAATGCTGGCAGCACTCATACGTCTGTTTTCAAAAGACCACCTCTGGATATGACGCTGAGCATGGGCACTCAACTTCTTTGGTCGCCCATTGCGAGGCCTGTTCTGAGTGGAGCCTGTCCTGTTAAACCTGTCACTGTATGGTCTTGGCCACCGTGCTGCAGCTCAGTTTCAGGGTGTTGCTAATCTTCTCATCGCCTCTGCCATCTTTATGTAGAGCAACAATTCTTGTTTTCAGATCCTCAGAGAGTTCTTTGCCATGAGGTGCCATGTTGAACTTCCAGTGACCAGTATGAGAGAGTGTGAGAGCGATAACAGCAAATGTAACACACCTGAGACCTTGTAACACCAACGAGTCACATGACACCGGGGAGGGAAAATGGCTAACTGGGCACAATTTGGACATTTCTCACTTAAGGGTGTACTCACTTTTGTAGACATTAATGGCTGTGTGTTGAGTTATTTTGAGGGGACAGCAAATTTACACAAGCTGTACATGGACTACTGGACATTGGAGCAAAGTGTCAGATCTTCAGTGTTGTCCCATGAAAAGATACAATAAAATATTTACAAAAAAATGGGAGGGGTGTACTGACTTTGGTGAGATACTGAATCTGTTTTATACAAACCACCAAAAAATATTCACAAAAAAGGAAAACATTTGAGTAATAGCAGAGAAAGGTGAAGCCATAACTACAACAATTCCTGAGTGATATCTAAACAAAAGCCCTCAATTTTTGTGCAAATCTTCACACAGACGTTCTGCTGAGAGTCACCTGCCATCACTGAGATGGAAAATTAAATGGAAAAGGGGGTCAAGCCAGCAGAGAGAAGACATGAAATGTGCGAGGAGGACAGAGCAGCCCACCTACTGGGGAAGAGGGACTGATGAATGTGGAGACACAATCCACAAATGATAATAATACATTTTATTTGTATAGCACCTTTCCCATGCTCAAGGCACTTACAGAATATAATAAAAAACAGCAGTGTATACAGTATATGGACTCAAATGACCGAGAGAATCCTAATGATGCACACAAACATTGGACTCGGTGGGGGCTGCAGCACGTAATGAAAAGTTACAGACGACAGTTAAAAGACCCCATGAAGGAGTCTGCTCAAGATTTATTCACAAAAGTGAAGACAGCGAGTTCAAAATAAATGTGACTGGCTGAGTCAGTGCCAAAAAAAACCCCAAAATGTTCTGATGTTCCAGGAGTCTACTTACACCGACCAACAGGTCAGACTGATATTTGGAGGTGTGTGAGCTCACCTCACATCACCAAAGTGGACTCAGCGTAAGGTCTTAAAGTCTGTCACCAAACCAAGTAGTGGACCTGCTGAAGAACATCGTTGGACTGGCACTTTGTAATAGAAGCTGAAATGGAGATTTCTGTATTCTAGACATCTGACTCTGAGAATCTGGATCACCCTGGAGTGTCATGCCAGTGGGAGAAGGCAAAGATAGAGAGGGGAAGGTTTGGCAGTTTATTACCAACTGGCCGTCCCCCGCAGCTCCGCCCCTGTAGAAGTGAAACAGGACAGCCAGGAGGACCCTGCCCGGCCCCCCACTCCTGATGTCACGCCTCCCTATCCCCTCAGCCCGCAGCCTCTCTCTTGGATTGGTGCAAATATATCTATATCGCTCCTGCAAGTGAACTATGATTCTTAGCGCAAGGAGGGAAGTCGCAGAAGCAACCGGAATGTTCAAGAAAATTCTAGAAAAAAACCCCAATCTTAATCCGTTAAGTAGTTCTCTCGTTAAAAGTGGACAGACATACAGACAGACAGACAGACATTGGATTTTAAATATATATCTACTCTCTATATATAAAATCCTAAGCCTAAAAGTGCAACGATTTTGTGTCACGCTTTAAATCGGGCTTATTTTAAAACCTCTTTGCTATCATTCTTTTCAGACTTTATCGAATTTTAATGTGATGTTGCTAGATTTTCAGATTCTTATTCCGTTTTTAAATTATAAACTGAAATATCAAGAACTCACGTCCCGCGAGATGAGACTTTGTGCCAAGAGATGTAACCACGCCAGGGGCCGGAAATTAAAGACAAAGAGTAGGACAGCTGCTGCACAGGCTTTTAAATGTTCGAAGTGCCTTGCGAGATGAAGATCACACGGCACGGCAGCAGCAGCAGCTGATCGAGCAAAGACAACGTTAAAAAAAAAAAAAAAAAAACTGTATTGGTTTCTCATTGTGTCACCGTTTAAGAGGGGGTTTCGGAGGAGTGACCGCGTCTCCTTGGGGTGCGTTCAGCCCCCCTTTTCACAACGCAAATGGCAGAGACGTGAAGTGGCTGCTGCATAGTGCTGGCTGGGGGGGTTGGTGAGCAAAGAGAGCAGGGAGCGAACCCCCTAGTGTGTGTATATATATATACATATATATATATATATATATATATATATATATATAGTGAGACTTTCCCAGACACCACTAGTCGGAGACCACATCTTTATAAAATGCACACGTTTATTAAACATTAATAAACACAGTTCCACACAGCACACAATGCACACAGCAATAATCACCCTTCAATAACTCTCTCAGTCCTTGGCCGCCTTTCCTCTCCTCCTGGGAGCTTTGTCCTTCTCCCACTCCCGACTCTGGCTCACTGACTGTGAGGAGGCGGCCCCTTTTATTCCTGCCCAGATGTGTTCCAGGTGGCTGATGACGTCCATCCGGCAGTACTTCCTGGTGTGGCGGAAGTGCTGCCCTTTGCCCTGGAAGCACTCCGGGCATCCCTGGCAGGTTCCTCCGCCATCTTGCTGAGTGTGGCGGAAGTAACAATATCCGGGTCTCCTGAGGCTTAAAGTGCAACCTGGGTCCCAATGGGTCAAAGCCTCTTTGTCCCTTTCCCGTGGTCCTCTTTTTATCCAGCGCGGCTGCCCTCTTGTGCCACGGAAGCTGTTAGTGTCCCTTTCTGGTCCCTCCGGGCATCCCAGCCAGGTAATGATCCCAGTCATCCGTGACAATATATATATATATATATATATATAGTGACAGATGGGGGCGCTATTGCTCCCTTGTACCCTCAGATCAGATGCCAGACACCAGATAAAAGACCAATTCTTGACTTTATTATAATAATCAAGTGCACCAAGCACCCTTCACTCCACTATATTCATAAATCACTACAATTCTCAATAAACAATAACAATCCTCCACTCCCAACTTCCTCCCGACTCAGCTCAACCCTGGGATCTCCCACAGTCCTTTTTATAGTTCATGACCCGGAAGTGCTTCTGATCCCTCAGTTCATGTGACTTCCCAGCCCTTCCGGGTCAGGTGAAAACTCTTCTTCTTCATCCCGGAAGTATGTCATTCCCTCTGTCACTGTGACTAAGACGTACTTCCGGGTTATAGGGAACATACAAGTCCTTGAGCCTCTCTGCTGCGTCCTCTGGCGGCCCCCACGGTATCCAGCAGGGTTGTGAATAGAAACTCCATTGTCCATGATTCCCTGCTGGCATTCGGGGCACCTCCATGCTACATCGAGGGCTCCATCCCACTATATATGTATATATACACTAGTAGTCCCCCATGGCTTCACGCACGTAACAGTGAAACAGGACAGTGAGGAAGGCACCTCCCAGCTCCCCACTCCTGACATCTCGCTTCCCCCTCCTTTCAGCCGGCAGCCTCTGTCTCGGATTAGCACGAATATGTCACTCCTTTTTTTGAGTCACGGACCCCTTTCAGATTGTGATGAAAGCTATGGACCCCCTTCACCAGAAATATTCACATAAACACAACTTTCCATCCATCCATTATCCAACCCGCTATATCCGAACTACAGGGTCACGGGGGTCTGTTGGAGCCAATCCCAGCCAACACAGGGCACAAGGCAGGAAACAAACTCCGGGCATGGCGCCAGCCCACCACAGTGCAGTGAATACGATGTACTTTATTTATCGAGATTTGATTGTCTGATACGTATATGACATGCACAAAGTATTATTAAACTTTAAAGTAAGCAATCTAAAATGTATGCAAGAAGTAATGGCCCCACTTTAGAATTATAAAATACAATCCTCTTGTTCATTCCTCCGGGCGCTCCGGTTTCCTCCCACAGTCCAAAGACATGCAGGTTAGGTGGATTGGTGATTCTAAATTGGCCCTAGTGTGTGCTTGGTGTGTGGGTGTGTTTGTGTGTGTCCTGCGGTGGGTTGGCACCCTGCCTGGGATTGGTTCCTGCCTTGTGCCTTGTGTTGGCTGGGTTTGGCTCCAGCAGACCCCCGTGACCCTGTGTTCGGATTCAGCAGGTTGGAAAATGGATGGATGGATGGATCCTCTTGTTCAAATTAAAACAGGTCTACTGATACTACTACTACGTTTTCTTCTATCATTACTACTTCTACTACTACATCTGCTCTAAATCAACAGTACCGGGCTGTAGAGTGAATATAAATGTTACTTTTTATCTGACCCTCTCGGACCACCCTGAAACCCATCCATGGGGGTCCACAGACCTCAGGTTTAGAACCCTTGCCCTATCAGGCCCCCGCTACAAGAGGATTGTCAGAAGTGGAGTTATCGCTTACCCTTTGATGATTTTTGTGTAAATTGTCATTTCTGCTTCTGCTCTGAACCCTCTGATCATCTTGTTATGAGTAGTCCACCTCCCTTTGTGCTGACGGTTGCAAACACACTTCTCTACTTAGACACTCATCCTCGTCTTTTTCCACCATTACTGGTTGAAGATCAGGATTTTGTGAAGAAGATTTCACCGGACAAAGTCATTTATGATTTTAACACCAAACAATTTTTCTCAGTGAAGTTTTGTAGAAGATCCCTTTGTTTTCTGTGTTAGTCAAACAAACTGCACGTTCACTTCCTGGAGTTTCTTTTTTTTCCTCTAAAAGTCAAAGAGGGTCTCTATTAAATATTTAATGCTGTCGGTACATCAGGAAAATGCAAATTAGATGCAAATTTAATATGAAACCCAAGAACTGGAGTTGTGGATATCGAGAGTGTCTGTTTATCACAGCTCCGTATAGTAACACATTTAACATAAGAACTGTGACAAACGAGAGGAGACCATTCAGTTTATTTGTCACCTGCATGTTTAGCTAACAGCTAAGGTGTGCTAATATGTCCTCCAGATTCTTCTTAAAGGATCTCGTGATTTCTGTTATAATGTCATGTCTCGCTAGTTTGTTCCTGATTCCCACAACTCTTTGCTTAAAGAAGAGTTTCCTGGCTTCAGTTTTAAATGCACTTCTCCTGACTTTCTACTGATGTTCTCTTCTGTGTGATTCACCTTCGAGCAGAAGGAATGTTGCTGGATCTCCTTTATCAACACCTTTGAGGATTTCAAAGACCTGGACGAGATCCCCACTCCGTCTCCTCTGCTCAGACTAAACACGTTTAATTCTCTGAGTCTGTTGCAGTAGGCCATGTCCTGCAGTCCCATGATGCACTTGGTTGCTCTTCTCTGCACGGCTTCAAGTGCTGCTCTGTCTTTCTTGTACCTTTGAATGATTTTTTTGTTTGGTGACACCCAGATGTCCCTCCCTTTCCATTTTTTAGCCAAAAGGATAAAAATCTTTGGGAGTCTAATGGAGGATAAAAAGGTTCAGTTGTGCCAAGTGTCACACTTGTCTGAGGGAAGCTCTTCATTCACCAATGTAAATGCAATATCCAAAATACACCTCCATTTAGTAGTTTTTATGAATGATTTTACATTGTAGTGTAAATGATTAAAATACATGAAAAAGAAATGAAGGAAAAAGTTTCCAAAAATGATTTATGATTTTAAAATTATATCAAGAAACTCTTTGCACTCCCCCTCCTCTATCTGTTGTGTTGCATGTTGCTTAAATATTAATTTATATATTGTATTGCTGTATACATCTTTTGTTGTATTACTGTATTTTTTCTAAATGTAGTGTACTTGTGCATTCCACAAATAAATAAATAAATACTGTAGAATTTGGATACCATCAACACGGGCTCGAATGTAAGCTTCGTCTAGACTCTGTCGAAGTCACGGCTGCTATGATTTCTGTAAACCACCAGATGGCACTGTTTTCAAATCTTTTGCCAGCACGATAGCGAATGAGCCTGAAAAGCTTCACCAGGCTTCGTCCTTCCACCCCTAACGGTGATCATCGCTTTATTTCATTACCGCGTGTTCTTCTTTATCTTCCTTTGTCTCTGGTTTTGTTCATTCATCCTTCTGTCATCAACGGCAGACTCTCTCTCTCTCTCTCTAAAACACACTTAACACGGAGGAGTTTAGGCCAAACAATTATTCAGTAGAAGTGTGTCAAGAAAGGCTTAAGTAGGGGGTGGGGGGTGTGCTTAGGGGGATAAAGGGTTGGGGGGGGAATCAGAAGTTTTGTTTCTTTTTCATTTGTCCTTGCACTGTAGTCATTCTGGTGTGTGTTCAGACCAAAATGTGTGTGTGTGTGTGTGTGTTATGCATATTTGTATGTATGAATGTATTTATTTAGAGTTGCTGTAAAAAGCCCCCTGGGGACAAATAACAGATAAGGCTGTAGGTAAGATAAAAAAACTGGTCTAGAAATAATATTAATAATGTAAAAATGGCTATCCTATTTTTTTTATTATATAACTATTATACAGTGCCTTTGACTCTGTGTATTATATAGTGCCTTTCTTGACTATCTATCTATGTATATCGTGCCTTTCATTCTATCTATATATTATATATTTATCATATTTAATATTTATTTTATATCACTCTATTTATCTATTATATACTGTTTTTCCTATCTATCAATCTATCTATTATATAGTGTGTTTTATCATCTATCTATCTACAGTATCTCTCATATAGTGCCTTTCATTCTGTCTATATTTTATATATTTATCATATTTAATATTTATTTTATATCTATTATGCAGCGCCTTTCACTCTGTTTATCTCTCTATTATAGTGTTTTTCCTATCTATCTATTTTATTATTTTTTTTATTATATAACTATTATACAGTGACTTTGACTCTGTCTATGTATAATATAGTGCCTTTCTTGACTATCTATTATGTCGTGCCTTTCATTCTATCTATATATTATATATTTATCATCCATCCATTCCATCCATTATCCAACCCGCTGAATCCAAACACAGGGTCACGGGGGTCTGCTGAAGCCAATCCCAGCCAACACAGGGCACAAGGCAGGAAACAATCCCGGGCAGGGTGCCAACCCACCACAGGACACACACAAACACACCAAGCAGACACTAGGACCAATTTAGAATCACCAATCCACCTAACCTGCATGTCTTTGGACTGTGGGAGGAAACCGGAGCGCCCGGAGGAAACCCACGCAGACACGGGGAGAACATGCAAACTCCATGCAGGGAGGACCCGGGAAGCAAACCCGGGTCTCCTAACTGCGAGGCAGCAGCACTACCCACTGCACCACCGTGCCGCCCATATATTTATCATATTTAATATTTATTTTATATCTATTATGCAGTGTATTTCACTCTGTTTATCTGTCTATTATATCCTGTTTTTCCTATCTATCAATCTGTCTATTATATAGTGTGTTTTATCATCTATCTATAGTATCTATCATATAGTGCCTTTCATTCTATCTATATTTTATACATTTATATTTAATATTTATTTTATATCTATTATGCAGCGCCTTTCACACTGTTTGTTGTTATGTTACAGCCTTATTCCAAAATGGATTAAATTCATTTTTTTCCTCAGAATTCTACACACAACACCCCATAATGACAAAGTGAAAAAAGTTTACTTGAGGTTTTTGCAAATTTATTAAAAATTTCCTCTCAACCATTTATGGTGAACAGACCAAGCCCCTGGTACTCCCACCTCTCATTCGTGTGAATGCTTTTGTCAGACTCAGTTCCTGCGCTCTCACCTCTTATAAATATTTACCTTTTCCTCACTTTAAGGAATCGTTTGCCACATTGAGAGCAACAATGGGGCTTCCATCCAGTGTGGATTCTTTTGTGTCTCTGAAGATAGCTTAGCAATGAGAAACACCTCTTATAAATATTTACCTTTTCCTCACTTTAAGTTCCCAATAAATGAAGACTTATTTTGTCCAAATCTTATTGAAGAATTTCATCCCAAAGAAGAATTGAGTACACAGGCAATCCTAGCACCGAGAAACGAAGTCAAACGAATGTGTGTGCCTCTGAAGATGGCCAAGTTGTGAGAATTGTTTGCCACATTCAGAACAGCAATATGACTTTTCCCCAGTATGAATCACTGTGTGACGCTGAAGAGAGCTACTGAAAGCAAATTGTTTCCCACATTCAGAACAAGAAAAGAGTTTTTCTCCAGTGTGGATTCTTTCATGCCTCTGCAGATTACTTGGTACTAAGAATCGTTTGCCACATTCAGAGCAACAGTGGGGCTTCCATCCAGTGTGGATTCTTTTGTGTCTCTGAAGATAGCTTAGCAATGAGAATCACCTCTTATAAATATTTACCTTTTCCTCACTTTAAGTTCCCAATAAATGAAGACTTATTATGTCCAAACCTTATTGAAGAATTTCATCCCAAAGAAGAATTGAGTACACAGGCAATCCTAGCACCGAGAAACAATGAAGTCAAACGAATTAACGCGAAAATTGTCGATCAGTTACACGGCAAATTGGTTAAATGCGTATCGATAAGACTTCACTGAAACAGTTGGTGGTGATGGTGCGGCAGATGAAAACATCAACTTACATTGCAGGATCGCAGGAATCATGGGGTAGAGGGGTCCTTCCATCGGATTGGCTGTCTCAGCTGCGGAATGGCCATTAGGGGGAGGCAGCTTGACGGCCGAGGTCTCCAGGACTCTGAACAAATCCAAATCCTATTATGAGATATCATCTACTGCTAAATTCTGCTCCATACTTGTAATATTTTCATTTTAATACTGTATTGAGGATTTGTTCTGCTCTGTGTATTGTATTGTATTGTATTGACCCCCTTCTCTTTGACACCCACTGCATGCCCAACCTACCTGGAAAGGGGGTCTCTTTTTGAACTACCTTTCCGGAGGTTTCTTCCATTTTTTTCCCTACAAGGGCTTTTTTGTCTTCTTAGAGTGTCAAGGCTGGGGGGCTGTCAAGAGGCAGGACTATGTGTGATTTTGAGCTATACAAAAAATAAATTGTATTGTACTGTAATATTGGGAAGAATATCTTGTAGCAGTCAGGAGCCGCTAAGATTCACACCGTCAATGTGACGGTGATTTATTTATTTTAGTGGAGGAGATCCCAGGGATGGCCCCAGCCTTGGATCGACCCACACACACTCACAACAGGGACCCAAAAAAGCACACTGGGAACATTAAAGAATTAAGAATATAATGAAATTATTATTACCCCTTCGGCGATATTACATTTAACATATAAACACAAACACTACACAGCAAAGTCCATAGTAAAACCAAACCGGATGAAACGAAAGATGACGAGATTAAGTCCAGAGATCTGTATGTTGAAAGGGAAGGGAAAACACAGTCCTACCAGTAGTTGCTGAAAGGATGAATGCAGATGGATGATTTCAGGAGCGCTCCTTTTCTAGTGGGAAAGCCAACGAATCCAAACCCAGTCCTCAGTACACAGGTAGACAGTCGCTCCAGACCCCAACAAACGAATACACTCCAGGACACAATGATTAAATATGGCTGAATCAACAACAGGCAGTCCCGACAGATAAATGCAACACACCACGTTCAACAACAAAACAACCTCTTTTCCTTTTGGCCACCTGCCCTCCTTTTAACCTCATTTGACCACCTTTGACCCCAACAGCCCCTGCATGGACTGCTGGGAGATGCAGTTCTTACTGCTTACAGCACTGCTACAGTCTACAACCGTGAACACCGTCCAGTCTTCCACCGGCCGCATTACTGTTGAAAGAAGGACGTATCGTAATGTTATTACGTAATTAATGTCTGAGTGGTGGGCTATGCAGTAGGATAAGATTAGTTGTATTGAAAATTGGTAGAACAATTCTGACATGTCAAATTTAACAGGCAACAAGAAAGGTAATGTAGTACATCTTCAGGGGATAACATTAGACACCAAAGGAGATCTTGATATGCAATTCGCATTAAAACTTTTATAATTTGCGGTTAGAATAGCTTTTGCTCTGACAATTAACAAATCACAGGGACAAGCATTGGAAAAAAAATCGGTTTATTCATAGAGAGAAAGAAACGATATTCACTCACGGGCAGTTACATGTTGCGTTGTCACAATGAAAGTCCAAACACGGAATCAAAATTCAATGTCATCTTGAAGAAAAGTTAATTCCAAATATTGTTTATACTTATGTTTTACAGTAAAAGTGTAAGTTTAAAAAGTATTTGCATGTTAATTTCAAAGCCAAACAGAATGAAAACGTATAACACAACTAATACCTCGAACGCAATTTATTACGTTTTACTATTTTTACTATAGTTAATTACTCACTGTAATGTAAAATAGTTAGTTCTATTATGCATATGTAACAATTCCCATGAAAATAACAATCTGTTTAAATTGTATATCCGCTTCCCCACACGCGAGCGGCAGAACTGCATAGAGGCAAGTGTGTAGCGACCGCACGGGGGTTGGCGAGCGAAGAGAGCAGGCAGCAGAGCCCCCTAGTTTATCATAATAGTAAGAAAGTAGTAACATTAGGGTTAGATTGATTACACAATGGAGTCGGCCACCTGAAGTTACACATCAAGATCATAATAGTCAGGACTCCTCAGGACCTCCTTATTTCCAGGGTAAAGTCTTTAGTGTCCAAGAAGCTCACATAAAACTGAAAATTGTATATTATATTTAGAACAACAATCAGGTTTTCCCTCCAGTTTGGATTTTTGTATGTTTAAACAAACTGGCATATCTTTTACCACAATCGGAGCAGCAATGTGGCATCTCTCTGTCTTGGGCTTAATTTTTCCACATTTTCTTGGTGCACTTACTATCAGAATAGGAGTGAACCTCACTCTTTAGTCAGGATAGTCTAATTGCAATGATTAATTTCTCAGTCTCATAAGTTTGCCACGAAGGCTCACTGTAGGACCTTCATTGTTCCTAATAAGGCTTCTCCTTGCAGTTCATAAGGAGTTATTGTAACTGGTAGTATGTCAAGATGGGCATGAAAGTTTCTCTTTATTAGCCCCGTTGACCCTGGAAAAGGCACTATTTCTGTTTTTATGTCACACATTTGGCATTTCTCAGACAGCATTTCTTGGTATTTTGCTATTGTTTCTTTTTCTCCTCTCCAGAGTGGGTTCTTGCGTGCCTCTGAAGATTGCTTAGTAGTGAGAATCGTTTGCCACATTCAGAACAACAATGAGGTTTCTCTCCAGTGTGGGTTCTTGTGTGCCTCTGTAGATTGCTTGTTATTGAGAATCGTTTGCCACATTCAGAACAGCAATAAGGTTTCTCTCCAGTGTGTGTTCTTGTATGCCTCTGAAGATGACTTGGGTGTGAGAATCGTTTGCCACATTCAGAACAGACAAATGGTTTCTCTCCAGTATGCATTAGAGTGTGATACCGAAGAGAACTTTTATCAGAGAATTTTTTGCCACATTGAGAACAGCAAAAAGGTTTTTCTCCATTATGGATTCTACTGTGGCTATTAAAATGGCTTACTTTTGAGAATCGTTTACCACATTCAGAACAGCTATATAGTTGCATTCCAGCATGAATTTGTGTATGCAGTCGAAAACTGCTGCCGTCAGAGAATCGCTTGCCACAGTCTGAACAGCAATAAGGTTTTTCTCCAGTGTGGATTTTTGTGTGCCTCTGAAGATGGCCAAGTTGTGAGAAATGTTTTCCACATTCAGAACAGCAATATGACTTTTCCCCAGTGTGAATCACTGTGTGACGCTGAAGAGAGCTACTGAAAGCAAATCGTTTCCCACATTCAGAACAAGAAAATGGCTTCTCTCCAGTGTGGATTCTTTCATGCCTCTGTAGATTACTTGGTACTAAGAATCGTTTGCCACATTCAGAACAACAATGGGGCTTCCATCCAGTGTGGATTCTTTTGTGTCTCTGAAGATAGCTTAGCAATGAGAATTGTTTACCACATTCAGAACAACAATAGGGCTTCTCTCCATTTTGAATGAGGTGTTCACACACTTGATGGTCAGTGCCGATAGCTCCTTCCCTTCTTTGTTGGACAACAGGAGGAGAACAACTCTGCAAAGAGGCTGCTGTCAAATTTTCTGATCCTATTGTTGATTTCGTCATCTTCTGCTTGTCTAATTTATGGCGCAGTCTGCACAGAAGAGACAGCTGAGCAAATGAAGGCAAAGAGGAACTACCATTCTCTTGGAAATCTGTAATAACACAAACAGAGAAGTCACATGGGTTTTAAATAATTACATTATTGTAAAGAGACAGGCAGAACGCTAGCTAGTAAAGCTGGCTTCACTGAGGTTCAGTTCCTGCTCTTCGTATGGAATTGGCATGTTCTCTTGCTGGATGTTCTCCATATTCCTCCTATATCTCACAGAGGTATCTGCTGTGTTAAACACTGTCTGCTGTGACTGAGAGTATATGTGTGTGCCAGGGAGCCCTGCAGTGGACTGGTATCTATTCTCAGGTATATATCAGCCTCACTTCAAAAGCTGTCAGATAACTCAGATGATGAAGATGGATGGCTGGAAACCAACAAGTGTAGCTGATCAAGTGAGTCAGTCATGAGGATTCGGTCAAACTCAAGTTCAAACCCCTCCCTATCCCATGGTGACTGTTGACTGCTCGCTCATTATTTTCACTGCTTTTGCTAATCATCAATCACCAACTGGTGTGGCTGTGTGTGCCAGTGTGCCCTGCAGGGGGCTGGCATTCATTCTTGATGTCTGACTCATGTACAAAGCTGTCCACACCTCCAGGTTAAGAAAGTGGACGAATGGGATCTGATAATTGAAGCTGATGAAGACAGGGTGTCGTAAGGATTCAGCCAAACTCTGGTTCAAGCCCCTCCATATCCAGTGGTCACTTTTGACTAGTCACTCATTATTTCCAATGCTTTTGCTAATCATTAATCACCATCTGATGCCCACACCTCCAGGTTAAGAAAATAATGAATAAGATCTAATAATTGATGCTGATGAGGGTGAGGGTATCATGAGGTGTCCTTTAGTATCACTACTGCCTCTTCACTCTTTGTTATCTTCACTGCTCTTACTAATCCTAGTTTTTTCAGTCCTCCTAATCTGCCAAAGGTGCAACACCTTCAATGATGGACTAGGGGCCCTTAAGCTTTGTCTTATTCCACTATAATTGGCGACATTCACCTCCATCATAAAACATGGTGGATTAACAGAGAGGGGCTGTGTGGGCAGCAGACCTACGGCAATTGGACTGTGGGACGTCAACTTGGTTTTTCTTTTGGTGTGTTCAATGATGATGAAATGCTTTAAGAACCTAATTTGCATTTATGGAAAACTAACATAGGTGCCAAAGTTAGCATTAGGGGAGCACAATGGTGCATTGGTTAGCACAACTACAGTCAAAGTAAAAAGTATGTGAACCCCTAGGAATTCTCTCCATTTATGTCTAATTCCCATATAAAACATGGACATATCTTCATGTCAGTCACCATAATGAACAAATACAGTCTCCTATAACTAAAGATATACAGATTTTCAGAGAATTTTTGACCATATTAATTAAATCATTTCAAACTGTGAAACTGAAGGTTGGAAATAGTAAGTGAACCCGAAGCTAATGACTTCTTAAAAGCTCATTGCAGTCCGAATTTAGCACACGTGGTGTCCATTTAATGAGACGAGTTCAGAGGTGTGGTGGCCTCGAATGAATTTGATTGATCACAAACACTATAAAGTTTGAGTTGGAGTTTTTGACAAGAAGCATATCCAGATGGGAATCACACCTCACACTAAAAAGCTGTTTGAAGAGCTACGATGGAGAATTGTTCATCTACAGAAGGTTGGAAAGGGTTACAAAGTCATCTCAAAGATTTGAGATCTTCATCAGTCTACTGTTAGGCAAGTTGTCTATAAATGGAGACACTTTGGTTGCTCTGCCTAGAAGTGGGTGCCCTGCCAAAATGAACCCA
The DNA here is from genome assembly GCF_900747795.2 of Erpetoichthys calabaricus. Lineage (NCBI taxonomy): Eukaryota > Metazoa > Chordata > Cladistia > Polypteriformes > Polypteridae > Erpetoichthys > Erpetoichthys calabaricus. Next base: position 19,116,851 of record NC_041398.2, on the reverse strand, counting down.
AGAGCACAACGCAAAGTCAGCAATGAGGCAAAGAAGAACCCCAGAGTGACAGCAAAAGACTTGAAGAAGTCATTAGAACTGGCTAACATCTCTGTTCATGAGTCAACTATACGCAAAACATGGAACAAGAAAGGAGTCCATGGCAGGACACCAAGAAGGAGGCCACTGCTGTTAAAAAAGAACATTGCTGAATGCCTGAAGTTTGCTGAAAGAGCACTTGGACACTCCACAACGGTACTGGGAAAATGTTTTGTGGAGTGATGAAACCAAAATTGAACTATTTGGGAGGAACAAGCAGAACTTCATTTGGCGTAAAAAAGGGCACTGCATATCAACATGAAAACATCATCCCTTCAGTAAAGTATGGTGGAGGGATCATCAGGATTTGGGCCTGCTTTGCTGCATCAGAGCCTGGACAGCTTGCCATCATTGAGGGGAAAATGAATTCACAAGTTTATCAACAAATTCTCCAGGATAATGTGAGGGTGTCTGTCCATCAACTTAAGCTCAGAAGAGGCTGGGTGATGCAACAGGACAAGGACCCCAAACATCGCAGCAAATCCACAGCACAATGGCTTCAGAAGAACGAGTGGCCCAGTCAGAGCCCAGACCTCAATCCTATTGAATGACTTGGAGAGAGAGAGCCACACACAGAAGACAACCAAAGAATATGGAAGAGTTCAGGCAGTTCTACAGGGGAGAATGGGCTCCAATTCCCCCCCTCGCACGATGTGCAGGTCTGATCTGCAGCAACAGGAAGCGCCTGCCAAAGGAAGGTCAACCAGTTATTAAATCCCAAAGTTCACTTACTTCTTCCACTACCACTGTGAACGTTGAATGCGTTTGTAAAATAAAGACATGAAAGAGTAGAATTTGTTGTATGTCATTGGCTTCAGCTCATTGTGTAGATCAGGACCTGTGACTTAGATGAAGATCACATCACTGTGTGTGACCAGTTCATGCAGTAAACCAGAAAACTCCAAAGGGTTCACATACTTTTTACTTTGACTGTTCTTCATGGTTCCAGTGTTCTACAGTCAATCAGCCACTAGTTGTCCGTGCCCACATTGCAGTTCTTGTCTCGCATCTCCCCAATATGTGAAGGTTAGATGAACAGGTGACTCTAAATTGGCCCTGTGTGGGTGAATCTGCCAGAAGGTGGACTGGCAACCACAGAGGGCTGCTGTCTGCCTTGTGTCCAGTGCTGTCTGGATAGGCTCTGGCCTTCTGCATGGATTAGATTAAACGTAAACTGAATTATGGATCAATCTCCACACGTTCTGTAGGTTTATAATCAGCATTTGGAAAAGACCGGGACCTGAACAACATGTCTATTTTATGTGGATTTACAAGTTTAGGAAACAACTTTCAAAGCATTAGTCTATTTGGGTCTATGTATGAGAAGGTGAATTTTTGGACATAATCATGCAAAAATAAATTCATGAAAAGAGTGAAAAGTGGCACAATTAATAGCACTTGAACATTACTGACGTCTATTGATTTTTATGAACATTGTATACACAGTGCATCCAGAAAGTATTCACAGCGCATCACTTTTTCCACATTTTGTTATGTTACAGCCTTATTCCACAATGGATTAAATTCATTTTTTTCCTCAGAATTCTACACACAACACCCCATAATGACAACGTGAAAAAAGTTTACTTGAGGTTTTTGCAGATTTATTAAAAATACAAAAACTGAGAAATCCCATGTCCATAAGTATTCACAGCCTTTGCTCAATACTTTGTCGATGCCCCTTTGGCAGCAATTCCAGCCTCAAGTCTTGTTGAATATGATGCCACAAGCTTGGCACACCTATCCTTGGCCAGTGTCGCCCATTCCTCTTTGCAGCACCTCTCAAGCTCCATCAGGTTGGATGGGAAGCGTCGGTGCACAGCCATTTTAAGATCTCTCCAGAGATGTTCAATCAGATTCAAGTCTGGGCTCTGGCTGGGCCACTCAAGGACATTCACAGAGTTGTCCTGAAGCCACTCCTTTGATATCTTGGCTGTGTGCTTAGGGTCGTTGTCCTGCTGAAAGATGAACCGTCGCCCCAGTCTGAGGTCAAGAGCGCTCTGGAGCAGGTTTTCATCCAGGATGTCTCTGTACATTGCTGCAGTCATCTTTCCCTTTATCCTGACTAGTCTCCCAGTCCCTGCCGCTGAAAAACATCCCCACAGCATGATGCTGCCACCACCATGCTTCACTGTAGGGATGGTATTTGCCTGGTGATGAGCGGTGCCTGGTTTCCTCCAAACGTGATGCCTGGCATTCACACCAAAGAGTTCAATCTTTGTCTCATCAGACCAGAGAATTTTCTTTCTCATGGTCTGAGAGTCCTTCAGGTGCCTTTTGACAAACTCCAGGTGGGCTGCCATGTGCCTTTTACTAAGGAGTGGCTTCCGTCTGGCCACTCTACCATACAGGCCTGATTGGTGGATTGCTGCAGAGATGGTTGTCCTTCTGGAAGGTTCTCCTCTCTCCACAGAGGACCTCTGGAGCTCTGACAGAGTGACCATCGGGTTCTTGGTCACCTCCCTGACTAAGGCCCTTCTCCCCCGATCGCCCAGTTTAGATGGCCAGCCAGCTCTAGGAAGAGTCCTGGTGGTTTCAAACTTCTTCCACTTACGGATGATGGAGGCCACTGTGCTCATTGGGACCTTCAAAGCAGCAGAACTTTTTCTGTAACCTTCCCCAGATTTGTGCCTCGAGACAATCCTGTCTCGGAGGTCTACAGACAATTCCATTGACTTCAAGCTTGGTTTGTGCTCTGACATGAACTGTCAACTGTTGGACCTTATATAGACAGGTGTGTGCCTTTCCAAATCATGTCCAGTCAACTGAATTTACCAAAGGTGGACTCCAATGAAGCTGCAGAAACATCTCAAGGATTATCAGGGGAAACAGGATGGTCCTGAGCTCAATTTTGAGCTTCATTGCAAAGGCTGTGAATACTTATGTACATGTGCTTTCTTCATTTTTTTATTTTTAATAAATTTGCAAAAACCTCAAGTAAACTTTTTTCACGTTGTCATTATGGGGTGTTGTGTGTAGAATTCTGAGGAAAAAAAACGAATTTAATCCATTTTGGAATAAGGCTGTAACATAACAAAATGTGGAAAAAGTGATGCGCTGTGAATACTTTCCGGATGTACTGTAGATACAAAATACAAATAATACAACACACACACACATATCTGGGGGAAGTAAGTTTTGTACGTGTCAATGTTTTTCTTTCTGTAAATTTTTTTCCAGTCAGGCAATTCACATAAAATTCTCACCAGACATTGGAATTAACTCAAGAAATCCTCAAATATGCAGAATTCACAAAATTAAAAGGCCATAAATAAGGGTGTGTGTAACTAAGTGGAATGACTCAAGGAAAAAGGTAATGAAGGGCAAGGAATTAGCGAAAATATTTAAGAAGACAAAGTTATTCCACCTGCTCTCTGTCCAAATTGATACCATCCGAGTTACTTCATATTGACGGGCGATTAAAAGGTGTCCCACGAGAAACATCTCATGATGGGTAAAAGCAAAGAGCTCACCCAAGACCTCCATAACCTGATTGTCACAAACCATCTCAGTGGAACGGATTACGGGAGTATTTCAAAACTTGTGAATTTACCAGTAAGCACCACCATCTGTAACCTGAAGGAACTTCACTCGACCATCAACCGGCCACAAACAGGAGCTCCTTGGAACATTTCTGAGCAGGGAGTCAGAAGAGTAGCCCAAGAGCCAAGGACCACTCAGGTACATCAAAAGGCAGTGCACTCCACCAACATGGCCTCTATGCACTCATCCCAACAGGACTCCATTACTGAGGAGAAGGCACATTGGCGCTCGTTTAAAAAGTTTGCCACACAACATTTGGCCAAGCCTATGAAAGACTGGGAGACCAAAGTTGAACTTTTTGGCTGTCACACCATGTTGGGAGGAGAAATGGCACTGTACATCACCTGAAAAACACTAAACCAACAGTGAAGTTTGAAGGAGGAAGCATCACGGTGTGGGGCGGTTTCTTATCTCATGGTACTGGCCGACTTCATGTCATTGAAGGAACAACGAATGGGGGGGCAAGTACCGAGAGATTCTTGAAATGAATCTGCTGCCATCCACCAGGATGATGAAGATGAGACCTTCCAGCAGGACAACATGCAGCAAAGGAAACTCTCAACTGGATCCACAGAAAGAAAATCAAGTTGTTAGAATGGCCCGGTCAATTACCAGACTTCAATCCAATTGAACATTTGTGGAAGGAACTAAAAGATCGGGGTTCACAAGAGGGGCCCCCCCCAAGAGAATCTTCAAGATTTAAAGACAATCCCTTCAGAAGAAGGCATCAAAGTCACACCTGAGCACTGCAGGCCATTGGTTTCTTCATATAGGACAGCGTTTCTCAACCTTTAAGTATTTGCAACCCGAGTCTTCATAACAGTTTTAATCGCACCCCCCTAGCGGTTTTTTGAAACCCTAATAAAATTTATTCCTATATTTGTTGCTTCCGCTACACCGCTACAAGTTTAAAATTTCCCTACGAATAGCGAAATTACGTCACATATGGCAACATTCGCACCCCCTTTCTTGTAAGGGGGGCGCGCTCCACAGTTTGAGAACCGCTGGTATAGGAAGCGTCTTGAAGTTGTCGTTACAATCAAAGGCTTCTCCACCAAGTACTCAATTAGCACGTTCAACACATTTTCTTTGTATCATTCCACTTTACTATACATACCTTTATTTATGCCATTTATTGTTGTCAGTTCTTTATATTTGTGGATTTCTTTAGTTAATACTAATGTCAGGCGAGAATTTCACGTCAACAGTATTCAATATACAGCATCTCACAAAAGTCAGTACACCCCTCACATTTTTGTATAAATATTTAATTCTATCTTTTCATGGGACAACACTGAAGATGTGACACTTTGCTCCAATATCCAGTAGTCCGTGTACAGCTTGTATCACAGTGGAAATTTGCCGTCCCCTCAAAATAACTCAACACACAGCCATTAATGTCTAACAACAAAAGTGAGTGCAGCCCAAAGTGAAAAATGTCCAAAGTGTGCCCAGTTAGCCATTTTTCCTCCCCGGTGTCATGTGACTCGGTGGTGTTACAAGGTCTCAGGTGTGTTACATTTGCTGTTATCGCTCTCACACTCTCTCATACTGGTCACTGGAAGTTCAACATGGCACCTCATAGCAAAGAACTCTCTGAGGATCTGAAAACAAGAATTGTTGCTCTTCATAAAGATGGCCGAGGCGATAAGAAGATTGGCAACACCCTGAAACTGAGCTGCAGCCAAGACCATACAACAGTTTATTAGGACAGGTTCCACTCAGGACAGGCCTCGCCATGGTTGACCAAAGAAGTCGAGTGCCCGTGCTCAGCGTCATATCCAGAGGTGGTCTTTTGAAAACAGACATATGAGTGCTGTCAGCATTGCTGACCACACACGGCATCACATTGGTCTACAAGGCTGTCATCCCAGAAGGAAGCCTCTTCTAAAGATGATGCACAAGACAGAAAAGTAGACTAAGGACATGGATTACTGGAACTGATGAGACCAAGATAAACTTTTTTGGTTCAGATGGTGTCAAGTGTGTGTGTGGCGGCAACCAGGTGAGGAATACAAAGACAAGTGTGTCTTACCTACAGTCCAGCATGGTGGTGGGAGTGTCCTGGTTTGGGGACGCATGAGTGCACTGGGGAGCTACAATTCATTGAGGGCACCATGAATGCCAACATTACCTGTGACATACTAAAGCAGAGCATGATCCCCTCCCTGGGCAGAAGGGCAGTATTCCAACATGATAACGACCCCAAACACACCTCCAAGACCACCACTGCCTTGATAAAGAAACAGAGTAAAGGTGCTGGACTGGCCAAGCATGTCTCCAGACCTAAACCCTATTGAGCATCTGTGGGGTTGGGGGGGTGGTGTGGGGGTTTGGGTGGCATCCTTGAGCGGAAGGTGGACGAGCACAAGGTCTCTAACATCCACCAGCTCCGTGATGTCGTCATGGAGGAGTGGAAGAGGATTCCAGTGGCAACCTGTGACGCTCATGTGAACTCCATGCACAAGAGAGTTACGGAAAATAATGGTGGCCACACAAAATATGGACACTTTGGGCACAATTTGGACATTTTTCACTTAGGGGTGTACTCACTTTTGTTGACATTAGTGGCTGTGTGTCGAGTTATTTTGAGGGGACAGTAAATTTACACTGTGATACAAGCTGTACACGGACTACTGTACATTGGATCAAAGTGTCATATCTTCAGTGTTGTCCATGAAAAAATAGAATAAAATATTTACAAAAATGTGAGGGGTGTACTCACTTTTGTGCGATACTGTACCATATACATCTCTACCTCTATATATATATATCTATATATATCTCTCTATCTATATCTCTCTATCTATCTATATACTGTATATATCTCTATCTATATCTCTCTCTCTCTATATATATATATATATATATATATATATATATATATATATATATATATCTATATATCTATATATCTATATATCTCTCTCTATATATCTCTCTCTATATATATATATATATATATATATATATATCTATATATCTCTATCTATCTATAGAGATATAGAGATATATAGATATATATATATATATATCTATATATCTATAATAATAAAAGGCAAAGCCCTCACTGACTGACTCACTCACTCACTCACTGACTGACTGACTCACTCATCATAAATTCTCCAACTTCCCGTGTAGGTGGAAGGCTGAAATTTGGCAGGCTCATTCCTTACAGCTTACTTACAAAAGTTAGGCAGGTTTCATTTCGAAATTCAAAGCGTAATGGTCATAACTGGAACATATTTTTTGTCCATACACTGTAATGGAGGAGGCGGAGTCACGTATCGCGTCATCACGCCTCCTACGTAATCACGTGAACTAAAAACAAGGAAGAGATTTACAGCACGAGTCACATGCGGGAACGAAGGTAAATGACGTTAATTTTTGAGTGTCTTTTAATACTGTGTAAGCATACATATTAACACATGTGCAATTAAACGTGTGCATTTACGGGGTGATTTCTCAGGCTTAAAAGCTCACCTTTTATCAAACGCGGGAACAAAGGTAACTGACGTTGTTCACTGTCTTTTAATACTGTGTAACCATACATATTAACACATGTGCAATTAAACGTGTGCATTTACGGGGTGATTTCTCAGGCTTAAAAGCTCACCTTTTATCAAACGCGGGAACAAAGGTAACTGACGTTGTTCACTGTCTTTTAATACTGTGTAACCATACATATTAACACATGTGCAATTAAACGTGTGCATTTACAGGGTGATTTCTCAGACTTAAAAGCTCGCCTTTTACTAAAAAGGTAAATGCAAAACTATTTTCAATCAGTTTATTGAAACGCTCCCGTTAAGGATTGCAATAATATATTCGCGAGATAAAAGAACGAAGTAGGGGAAATGGAGGAAGAGCCGCGAACAGCTAAGAGCAAAAAATTAATTAAACAATTGAGAACGGAGCGAGTTAAGCATACAAGCATGTTCATAAGGGAAAGAAAGCACGGTGTAAAACGTAAGTTTAAATTAAGTTTATAGAAACGCTCCCGCTGCGGATTGCAATAACATATTCGCGAGATAAAAGTTTAATGAGAACACACGAGGTATAAACGAACCACACGCCGTGGCGCAACGTTAGGGGCAACAGTTTCAACCATTCTATGATCTGCTTCTCGCAACTGAAAGACGGCACATGGCGGATGTTAGCCGACTTGCTGACTGCAACGTTAGGGGCTTCAACTATGGCGCTGACGCCACATCTCAGTGCCAACACTTTGCAGACTGTACTTAAAAGACACGCCCTCCTCACTGGACAGTTAAAAACACCAATCAAACTAACGATGACATCAAGTATTACCCAATCAAAAGTAGGAAAGGAGGCATCTTCATAAAATGCGTGTGGGATGATTTGCATGAGACGCTGCTTTAAAAAAAAATGATAAAAAAAAAACGGGATAAATCCCATCCAGTATTGATTCAAAACGGGACGCGCAATTTCATTCTCAAACGCGGCACGATTCCGTATTTTAAAGGACGGGTGGCAACCCTACAGTGCCAGGTAACCACCCATACAATCAGATTGTGATTCAGACTAGGAATGCAATGAATGTAATTACCCCGATCTACATACAAGGTGAAAGTCTTGCAACATTCAAACATGATGGTTTGGGATAAGTACACCATACAACATAAAAGAGCTTATGAAGCCTTGAACCGAAAAAAGCAAGATCTCACAGATCGTAAAAAAAAAAATAGGAGGTAATGTCGTTTTACTCGCTGTAGATTTTAGTCAAACATTACCAGTTATTCCACGAGGGAGACCAGCAGATGAACTCAACGCGTGTTTAAAATCCATGCTTCTCCCACGCTCGGTTATATGTCGCGTGTTCTCGGGTAGGTGCACCAAAAAATGTATACATTTAAGCATGTAATGGCCAAACAAAAAATGAGGTATACCCGAAGGCACTGCAGTAGTACTTCATGTGACTTTACTTCTTAAATGTTAATGTTTTACTGTTTAATAATTTATATATATATATATATATATATATATATATATATGAAAATATAAAATATGTGTGTATATATATATATATATATATATATATATATATATATATATAATATATGTGTATGTGTATATATATATATATATATATAATATATGTGTATAAATATATATATATATATATATATATATATATATATATACACACACATACACATATATTATATATATATATATATATATATATATATATATATAATATATGTGTATGTGTGTGTGTGTATATATATATATATATATATATATATATATATAATGTGTATGTGTATAATATATGTGTATGTGTATAATATATGTGTATGTGTATATATTATATATATATATATATATGACAGCAACACTCATAACAATGACAACACAATTACATTGACAATCATGTTACGTTATTTTTAAAATGTTTCCTTTTTTTTTTTCATAACCTCTTTAACACACTACTTCTCCGCTGCGAAGCGCGGGTATTTTGCTAGTCTATACTAATAAAAGGCAAAGCCCTCACTGACTGACTGACTCACTCATCACTAATTCTCCAACTTCCCGTGTAGGAAGAAGGCTGAAATTTGGCAGGCTCATTCCTTACAGCTTACTTACAAAAGTTAGGCAGGTTTCATTTCGAAATTCTACGCGTAATGGTCATAACTGGAACCTGTTTTTTGTCCATATACTCTAATGGAGGAGGCGGAGTCACATATCGCGTCATCATGCCTCTTACGTAATCAAGTGAACTAAAAACAAGGAAGAGATTTACAGCACGAGTCAAACGCGGGAACGAAGGTAAATGACGTTAATTTTTGAGTGTCTTTTAATACTGTGTAAGGATACATATTAACACGTGCAATTAAACGTGTAATTTACAGGGTGATTTCTCAGGCTTAAAAGCTCGCCTTTTATTGAAAAGGTAAATGCTAACTGTTTTCATTCTGAAGGGCACAAACCACGTTGGATTTTGTAATGATAGTTGATTAGTAAGGTCTATTAAGGGATACTTACAGAATGATTAGTAATGCCTGTGAATGCCGATGCAAGTAGGAGAATGGGCGTGAACTAAAGAACGAATAGTAACTTGTACAGTAAATGTCTCTAAAGTCTGTCTATTAAAAAGTTATTATATCTTTCAATCCTGTGTATTGATTAAACTACGAACCTAACAAGATCACTACATGGTGTCAGAAGTGGCGGATTGGAAGAGGAATCTGAAGAAGAGGTTCAGCTTTTGAATGAGTCGCGTGTCTGTGAGTAACCCGAAAAAGTGGTCAGAAAGCGCTAAGACGTTCTAGCAAAAGAGAGAAAAAAATATGTTAGGATTACAGCCCCCACCAAATCTCCAGTTAAAGGGAAATGTAGCTGAAAATTGGTAAAGATTTAAACAGAGATTCGAGTTGTATCTTGCTGCGATTGAAGCAGATAGGAAAATGAAAGCATCTATGCTTCTACATGTAATTGGCGAAGAGGCGCTAGAGGTGTATAACAATTTTCAGTTTGAAGAAGATGGAGACAATATGAAATTGAACCGCCACCTTACCGTGGTGGAGGGGTTTGCGTATCCTAATGATCCTAGGAGCTCTGTTGTCCGGGGCTTTATGCCCCTGGTAGGGCCACCCAAGGCAAACTGGTCCTAGGTGAGGGATGAGACAAAGAGGGGTTTAAACAAACCTCCTATGAAGAAAAACAATTTTGGACGGCGTTTTCCCTCGCCCGGATGCGGGTCACTGGGGCCCCACTCTGGAGCCAGGCCTGGAGGTGGGGCTCAATGGCGAGCGCCTGGTGGCCGGGCATGCACCCATGGGGCTCGGCCGGGCACAGCCCGAAGAGGCAACGTGGGTCCCCCTTCCCATGGGCTCACCACCTATGGGAGGGGCCAAGGAGGTCGGGTGCAGTGTGAGTTAGGTGGTGGCCGAAGGCGGGGACCTTGGCGGTCCGATCCTCGGCTACAGAAACTGGCTCTTGGGACGTGGAATGTCACCTCTCTCTGAAGGGGAAGGAGCCTGAGCTTGTGCGCGAAGTTGAGAGGTTCCGGCTAGATATAGTCGGACTCACCTCGACGCACAGCTTGGACTCTGGAACCAATCTCCTTGAGAGGGGCTGGATTCTGTACCACTCTGGAGTTGCCCCCGGTGAGAGGCGCCGAGCAGGTGTGGGTATACTTATTGCCCCCCAACTTGGAGCCTGTACATTGGGGTTTACCCCGGTGGACGAGAGGGTAGCCTCCCTTCGCCTTCAGGTGGGGGGACGGGTCCTAACTGTTGTTTGTGCGTATGCACCGAACAGCAGTTCGGAGTACCCACCCTTTTTGGAGTCCCTGGAGGGGGGTGCTAGAGGGCATACCTTCTGGGGACTCCCTCGTTCTGCTGGGAGACTTCAATGCTCACGTGGGCAATGACAGTGAGACCTGGAAGGGCGTGATTGGGAGGAATGGCCCCCCCGATCTGAACCCGAGCGGTGTTTTGTTATTGGACTTCTTTGCTCTTCACGGATTGTCCATAACGAACATGTTCAAGCATATGGGTGTTCATATGTGCACTTGGCACCAGGACACCCTAGGCCTCAGTTCGATGATCGACTTTGTGGTCGTGTCGTCGGACTTGCGGCCACATGTCTTGGACACTCGGGTGAAGAGAGGGGTGGAGCTGTCAACTGATCACCACCTGGTGGTGAGTTGGCTTCGATGGTGGGGGAGGATGCCGGTCAGGCGTGGTAGGCCCAAACGTGTTGTGAGGGTCTGCTGGGAATGTCTGGCAGAGCCCCCTGTCAGAAGTAGCTTCAACTCCCACCTCCGGCAGAACTTCGACCACATCCTGAGGGAGGTGGGGGACATTGAGTCCGAATGGGCCATGTTCCGTGCCTCTATTGTTGAGGCGGCTGACCGGAGCTGTGGCCGTAAGGTGGTCGGTGCCTGTTGTGGCGGCAATCCCCAAACCCGTTGGTGGACACCGGCGGTGAGGGATGCCGTCAAGCTGAAGAAGGAGTCCTACAGGACCCTTTTGTCCTGTGGGACCCCGGAGGCAGCTGATAGGTACCGGCAGGCCAAGCGGAATGCGGCTTTGGTGGTTGCTGAGGCAAAAACTCGGGCGTGGGAGGAGTTCGGGGAGGCCATGGAGAACGACTTTCGGACGGCTTCGAGGAGATTCTGGTCCACCATCCGGCATCTCAGGAGGGGGAAGCAGTGCAGTGTCAACACTGTATATGGTGGGGATGGTGCGCTGCTGACCTTGACTCGGGATGTTGTGGGTCGGTGGGGGGAGTACTTCGAAGACCTCCTCAATCCCATTAACATGCCTTCCAATGAGGAAGCAGAGCCTGGGGACTCAGAGGTGGGCTCCCCCATCTCTGGGACTGAGGTCACCGAGGTGGTCAAAAAACTCCTTGGTGGCAGGGCCCCGGGGGTGGATGAGATACGCCCGGAGTTCCTCAAGGCTCTGGATGTTGTAGGACTGTCTTGGCTGACACGCCTCTGCAACATCGCATGGACATCAGGGACAGTGCCTCTGGATTGGCAGACCGGGGTGGTGGTCCCCCTCTTTAAGAAGGGGGATCGGAGGGTGTGTTCCAACTACAGAGGGATCACACTCCTCAGCCTCCCTGGAAAAGTCTATTCGGGGGTCCTGGAGAGGAGGGTCCGTCGGATAGTCGAGCCTCGGATTCAGGAGGAACAGTGTGGTTTTTGTCCTGGTCGCGGAACAGTGGACCAGCTCTACACCCTTAGCAGGGTCCTGGAGGGTGCATGGGAGTTTGCCCAACCAGTCTACATGTGTTTTGTGGACTTGGAAAAGGCATTCAACCGTGTCCCTCGGGGAATCCTGTGGGGGGTACTCCGAGAGTATGGGGTACCGGCCCCCCCTGATAAGGGCTGTTCAGTCCCTGTACGATCGGTGCCAGAGCTTGGTCCGCATTGCCGGCAGTAAGTCGAACCCGTTTCCAGTGAGAGTTGGACTCCGCCAGGGCTGCCCATTGTCACCGATTCTGTTCATAACTTTTATGGACAGAATTTCTAGGCGCAGCCAGGGTGTTGAGGGGGTCCGGTTTGGTGGGCTCAGGATTGGGTCACTGCTTTTTGCAGATGATGTTGTCCTGTTTGCTTCATCAGGCCGTGATCTTCAGCTCTCTCTGGATCGGTTCGCAGCCGAGTGTGAAGCGGCTGGGATGAGAATCAGCACCTCCAAATCCGAGACCATGGTCCTCAGCCGGAAAAGGGTGGAGTGCCCTCTCAGAGTTGGGAGCGAGATCCTGCCCCAAGTGGAGGAGTTTAAGTATCTCGGGATCTTGTTCACGAGTGAGGGAAGAATGGAGCGTGAGATTGACAGGCGGATCGGTGCGGCATCCGCAGTAATGCGGGCGCTGCATCGGTCTGTCGTGGTGAAAAAGGAGCTGAGCCGCAAGGCGAAGCTCTCAATTTACCAGTCGATCTATGTTCCCACCCTCACCTATGGTCATGAGCTATGGGTAGTGACCGAAAGAACGAGATCGCGAATACAAGCGGCTGAAATGAGTTTCCTCCGCAGGGTGTCTGGGCTTTCCCTTAAAGATAGGGTGAGAAGCTCAGTCATCCGGGAGGGGCTCAGAGTAGAGCCGCTGCTCCTCCGCATCGAGAGGAGTCAGATGAGGTGGCTCGGGCATCTGATCAGGATGCCTCCTGGACGCCTCCCTGGTGAGGTGTTCCGGGCACGTCTAACAGGGAGGAGGCCCCGGGGAAGACCCAGGACACGCTGGAGGGACTATGTCTCTCGACTGGCCTGGGAACGCCTTGGGATTCTCCCGGAAGAGCTAGAAGAAGTGGCCGGGGAGAGGGAAGTCTGGGCATCTCTGCTCAAGCTGCTGCCCCCGCGACCCGACCTCGGATAAGCGGGAGACAATGGATGGATGGATGGACAAAATAGTTGAAAAATTCGAAACATATTGCAACCCAAAGCACAATGTGACGTTTGAGCGGCACAAGTTTTTTTACATGTTTCCAGAAAAGCAGAGAAACAATAGACCAGTATGTGACGGAATTGCGTGATAGGAGCTGTTCGAAGAAGAAACCGTCAAAACATCAAAGGACCAATAACCTCTAATCAGAACACTAACACCAGCAAAACAAATATTAACGAGAAAACAAATATAAATCAGGAAAGAACATCTCAACTGCAAACACAATTAACCAGAATATCAGAACGTCAAGTAAAACCACCACAACGACTCATTGAGACATGTTGAGGATTAAAGGAACATTTTCAATTAAGAAATGCTGAATTCCTTTAACAGTTGTGCTTTTTATACATAGTTTGAATGCTGGATGTATGCCTGAAATGTTCTGGATAGTTCAGTTGTTTGAAGTGATAAAGAATTAAACGTGTGCATTTACGGGGTGATTTCTCAGGCTTAAATGCTCGCTTTTTATTAAAAGGGTAAATGCAAACTGTTTTCATTCTGAAGGGCACAAACCACGTTAGATTTCAGCCGTTAAACTCGCAAAAATGTTGGTACACCAGATAAATAAGCGCAACATATTATCAGTTGTATTGTATGCTTACAATACATATAGAAATGTGTTAATTGTTAACTAATAGTATCGGATGGTGTTTTTCGATTCGCGCCTTGATTTAAACGATTCCATGTCTTGGTGGGTTTGCGTAGCTTATTGTCAATATCTTTACACCTCTTTTTAAGACTTATTGACTGAAACGGGCTTTCATGAAAAAACTTAGGGCTTTGCTACAGGATACACCCTCCACAAGTTAAGGAAGTAAAAATAAAATATATATTTCTGTTTTATTTAAACCTTTTAAGTTCGTATGCATAGCCCCATTTGGCTGTTTTAGTTTTTTTTTTTTTTCTTTCTTCAGTAATATTTAATCTCCTTAAAGAAAAACAGCATATGCATTTTACTTTTTTTGTATCCCTTTAGTGATATTTTAGTGTAAAAGGATAACCAGTATTTAAACCTTTTATGTTACTTTATAAAGTTATTTTACACAATGTTGAATAATTAATAAGAAAGCTACATATTTTGGCAGCTGCTGCTTTAATTTTCAATGAAATGAAAAAAGCTCTCCAAGAGAAACCGTCAATGAAGAAGAAACAGTTTGCACTATCTAAAAAGGAGAAACCCTCATTTATAAAGGTTTGCTGCAGATGACTTAACTGAAAATAAATAAATAGTTCCTATGTGTATAATACATATTTATCTATTTGACTTATGCCTTTATTCCATCAACTTGCAACATCTGAGGTACAATTTGTTACATTACTTTTGTTTTTTGCAGCACAGTCAGGTGAAGTGACTTCCTCAGGGTCACACAGTGGTGTCAGTACCAGGATTTGAACTGACAAGCTCCGGGTTTACTGAAATATTACTGAAGAAAGAAAAAAACGAAAACGGGCAAATGGGGCTATGCATACAAATGTCCATCCATCCATTATCCATCCATCCATCCATTTTCCAACCCGCTGAATCCGAACACAGGGTCACGGGGGTCTGCTGGAGCCAATCCCAGCCAACACAGGGCACAAGGCAGGAAACAAACCCCGGGGAAGGTGCCAGCCCACCGCAGGGTGCACACACCCACACACAAGGGACAATTTAGAATTGCCAATGCACCTAACCTGCATGTCTTTGGACTGTGGGAGGAAACCGGAGTACCCGGAGGAAACCCACTTAGACACGGGGAGAACATTCAAACTCCACGCAGGGAAGCGAACCCGGGTCTCCTAACTGGCACCTTTCACTGCTCCACCATACCGCCCACATACAAACTTAAAAGGTTTAAATAAAACAGAAATATACACTTTTATTTTTACTTCCTTAACTTGTGGAGGGTGTATCCTGTAGCAAAGCCCTAACTTTTTTCATGAAAGCCCCTTTCAGTCAATAAGGCTTAAAAACAGGTGTAAAGCTAAACTTGCAGCACCGCTATTCAATTACACTTGCCTAACGCCTCTCCTAAGGGGACATACTGTGGGATCTGGGCATCAGTCAAAGCACCAATCACAGGCCAGATTAGAAAGTGGGAAGCTGTGATTTGTCGTCTCCCTCCCACGTAACAATCACAGCCCGTGTTACAACGCACTATGTATGTATATATGTATATATGTGTATGTGTGTATATATATGTTGATGTGTATGTATATATATGTGGATGTGGATGTGTATATATATGTATATGTAGATATGTGTATATGTAGATATGTATATATATGTATATAGATGTTTACATAACCTCTTTAACACACTACTTCTCCACTGCAAAGCGCGGGTATTTTGCTAGTATATTTTATATATATATCATAAACTGTGTATACACACATACAGTCATGGCCGAAATTATAGACACCCCTGGAATTTTCCCAGAAAATGCACCATTTCTCCCAGAAAACTGTTCCAATTACAGATGTTTTTGTATAGACATGTTTATTTCCTTTATGTGCATTGGAGCAACACAAAAAAAAAACAGAGGAAAAAAGCCAAATCTGACATCATATCACACAGAACTCCAAAAATGGGCCGGACAAAATTATTGGCACCTTTTCAAAATTGTGGGTAAATCATTTTATTTCAAGCATATGATGCTCGTTTGAACTCACCTGTGGCAAGAAACAGGTGCTGGCAATATAGCAATCACACCTGACGCCAGTTAAAATGGAGAAAAGTTGACTCCACCTTTCTGTTGTGTTGTCTGAGTGTGCCACACTAAGCATGGAGAACAGAAAGAAGAGCAGAGAATTGTCTGAGGACTTGAGAACAAAAATTGTGGAAAAATATCAACAATCTCAAGGCTACAAGTCCATCTCCAGAGATCTTCATGTTCCTTTGTCCACTGTTCGCAACATAATCAAGAAGTTCACAACACATGGCACTGTAGCTAATCTCCCTGGACGTGGACAGAAGAGAAAAATTGATAAAAGACTTCAACGAAGGATAGTCCGAATGGTGGATAAACAACCCCAATCAACTTCAAAACATACTCAAGCTGTTCTGCAGACTCAGGGTGCAACAGTGTCAGCTCAAACTATCCGTTGACATCTGAACAAAATGAAACGCTATGGCAGGAGAGCCAGGAGGACCCCACTGCGGACAAAGAAACATAAAAAAGCCAGACTGGAGTTTGCCAAAATGTACTTAAGGGAGCCAAAATCCTTCTGGGCGAACGTCTTGTGGACAGATAAGACCAAGGTAGAGCTTTTTGGTAAAGCTCATCATTCTACTGTTTACAGAAAACGGAATGAGGCCTAGGAAGAAAAGAACACAGTACCTACAGTCAAACATGGTGGAGGTTCTAAGATGATTTGCTGCCTCTGGCACTGGATGCCTTGACTGTGTGCAAGGCATCATGAAATCTGAAGACTAACAAAAGATATTGGGGCGCAATGTAGGGCCCAGTGTCAGAAAGCTGGGTCTGCGTCAGAGGTCATGGGTGTTCCAGCAGGACAATGACCCCAAACATACCTCTAAAAGCACTTAGAAATGGTTGAAGACAAAGCGCTGGACAGTTCAGAAGTGGCCAGCAATGAGTCCAGATCTAAATCCGATTGAACATTTATGGAGAGATCTCAAAATTGCTGTTGGGAGAAGGCGCCCTTCAAATCTGAGAGACCTTGAGCAGTTTGCAAAAGAAGAGTGGTCGGAAATTCCAGTTGAGAGGAGTAACAAGCTTGTTGATGGTTATAGGAAGCGTTTGATTTCAGTTATTTTTTCCAAAGGGCGTGCAACCAAATATTAAGTAGAGGGTGCCAATAATTTTGTCCAGCCCAGTTTTTGAGTTTCGTATGAAATTATGTCAGATTTGGCTTTTTTTCTCTCTGTTTTTTTGTGTTGTTCCAATGCACATAAAGGAAATAAACGTGTATACCAAAACATTTGTAATTGGAACAGTTTTCTGGGAGAAATGGTGCATTTTCTGGGAAAATTCCAGAGGGTGCCGATAATTTTTTCCATGACTGTACATACACACGCACCTTATTTTTATACTTGCGTGTAAATATACATGGGTGTGTGTGTATACATATTGTAAAGCTATATCAATGCAGTCAATATGTCACCTTTCTGTTTTCCACAGATGAACACACGTTACACGTGTCAGCCCGCACTCTAAGCACTTACACAAGGACGTCTGTGACAAGACACACAAAAATTAAATCACGCCATCCTACGTGCATCATGGCACAGCAGAGAAAATGCACATTTGGGCAGTAACTACAGCACTTATTATTCTTTCTTTCCATCAACCTTAGTACAGTACGGAAGTGGTGTATGATATTTCATAACTAACATCATAACTTTATACAGTGAATATCAAGTGCTGGACACTTTTTTTAGAACCACAGAAATGTTATTGTTATCTTTCATGCAGCGGGACATGAGCTCTCTAATTTCAAACTAACATGTGACCCGTTTTCACTTATTAAACACACAAGTGCACCCACCATTAGAACCTGGTTACGGGCTCAGCTTCACATTTCTATTTAATCACACTACTTACTTATTCCTGCACTCCTAGATGATTGCTGCTCTTCTTCTTCTCCCCCATTTCCTTCATCGATTTTCATTTCAAATTCAGAGAACTCAGATTTCACTTTGATGGAATTCTGCAGGGTTGCCAGATTTTCCTCATTACTGAACCAGGACGGTAAACTGGAATGAGATTCTTCCGAAACATCTTGGTTGAAAATGCTCCCAGCTTCATGCGTCTGCATTTCGAGACTAACCGAGAAATCCTTGGAATCCTCAACTTTAATGTCACCAGTCTCCTCCTCTTTAAAAACCGAAAGTCCTCCTTCACAATCCTCCAGCTTCACACATACCACCTCTGGTACACCGTACTCACAGTCCTCCTGTTTAATGTGTGCTGCTCCTTGATCCATGTCATCAACTTCAGCTGAGGCCACGCTCTGTGGAAAACTTCCCTCCGTCCAAAATGTCTGCTTCTTCTCTTCTAGGATTCCCTCCTCAGATGGACAGCCAAGGACTGGAGGCCATAAGACATCTCACTACATGACCATAAAGACTGGGAAGGAGGCTGCTTTATATCTGTAAAAATAAAGTGACAAAATTAGATAGATAGACAGACAGACAGAGACACATACGCATGTTTAGGGGACAACCAAAGGGCCTGAATAAATGTAGTTCCACGCCAAACCAGGGGGTGGCGAAGTGCGCCAATTCTCTCTCTCTCTCAATTCCTTGCAGACCATTCTCGGAAATCCCGTTCTGTTTTGGGGTAGCCAACGACGTCACTTCCAGTTCTGGTCCTGACGACATCAGTTCCCCTGTAAGGATTTAAAAGCCGCCATCTTAAGATGATACTCAGTTCTGTTTTGGACTCCATTATGTGAACAGGTCTTTGTTTTTGGGCAGATTTTGCAGTCAGGAAATTTTATACGGGTGGATGCCCCAAATCTTCCCAATGTTTCTGGGCTATTCCTGTTATAATAGAATACCATACCATACCATGCATAGGTTGGTTGGAATACACACCTGAATTACTACAAAACAAGAAAATTAAAAAGAAAGAAAACGTCTGTACTTGGCAGCCCCAGTCCCAGTGAGGCGCTATATGAGCATATTGCTGTTGGCATAAAGGAGCCTCCACTGTATTTCTTCATGCATTCCTGCTGAATCAATCATTGGCTTAAAGTCCTCATGGTGTTGTGTCACAGTGAGGATGTGTAGCATTGTTCATAATGGCACTCAGGTTTGTTTTCATCCTCTCCATCACTACGACTTCCAGGGGGTCCAGAGTGTGTCTCATAACTGAGCCTGCCCTTTTCATTAGCCTGTTGATTTGGTGGACCTCCCTTAAAGTGATGTCACCAGCCCAGCACACCACACTGGCCATCCCAGTGTTGTAGAAAATGTGAAGGATGTCACTTCCCACATTAAAGGAGCACAATCTCCAAAGGAAGAAGAGCCTGCTCTGTCCTGTCTCATATATGTAGTTCCTCTGTGTTCCGAGACCAACGTCACCGTAGGCGCGTCAGCCACACGACCATCTCCAGCATTACTGATCAGCTGACGCACATACCCAACTTTCCTTTTCGATCTCCACAACCCTCGTATCAAAATCGGAGTTCAATTCAGCACGCCAGATGTCATCCACGGAGCATTTTGCTTTCTGCATTCGCTTCGGTCTCTCACCAGATGCCGATGCCATCATTTACTGCATGCTACTCATGGAAGCGGAAGGACTCAGGATCAAATTATTGAAGCTAACTCCCCACTTCTAGCAGACAGAGTCAACCTGTGACGTAACCTGTGGCGAGTTCTATCGACATTAATAGCTGATTACCGCCCATTACTCCAGGAACTCAACCTTAGTCGATATCCACTTTCACCAGACGACATCCACCTTCAAAGTGTTAAGGAACGCACATATGGTGCCAATCTTTCCCATTTTGGACTGCCACCTGCTGGGTGGAGGTTCACAACTGAGCGCCTGCCAGTCCTCACTTTCAGGTACTGCAGAAAATGTAAAGTGGTACAGCCTGACTTCAGACCACAGGCATCTTCTTTTTGGCCATGTGCTGTTCCCACTATATATTATATATTACTAGGGGGCTCTGCCCCCTGCTCGCTTCGCTCGCCAACCCGTGTTTGGTTAATCGGATAATTGTTTCAATTACATTATTTGCACTTTTACTTTAAAGCTTCATTAAAAACAATATTTGGAATTACCTTTTCTTCAAGATCGCACAGAATTTTGATTCCGTTTTTGGAGACACATTGTGACAACGCAACATATAGCCGCCGCGAGTGAATATTGTTTCTGTTTCTCTAATAATCTGACTTTTTCTAATGTTTGTCCCTGCGATTTGTTAATTGTCATAGCAAACGCTATTCTCACGGAAAACTGTAAACATTTTAATACGAATGGCATATCACGGTCTCCTTTGGTGCCTCATGTTATTTGCAGAATATATAACTTTACCTTTCTTGTCGCCTGTTAAAATTTACATCGCTTATCCGTGAACATAAATATACACCTGACCGAATTATGTATTCTTTAAAATAAAAGTTGTCGTTGCTTTAACTGTTACGGGACCACAGATTCTCATAGCGTATGGTCCACTATTGTGTAAATCCACGTTTTGTGCAACAGACCCAACAATTCAGAAGAGCTGAAGGCCACTATCAGAGCAACATGGGCTCTCATAACACCTGAGCAGTGCCACAGACTGATCGACTCCATGCCATGCCGCATTGCTGCAGTAATCCAGGCCAAAGGAGCCCCAACTAAATATTGAGTGCTCTACATGCTCATACTTTTCATGTTCATACCTTTCAGTTGGCCAACATTTCTAAAAATCCTTTTTTTGCATTGGTCTTAATTGATATTCTAATTATCCGAGATACTGAATTTGGGACTTTCATTAGTTGTCAGTTATAATCATCAACATTAAAAGAAATAAACATTTGAAATACGTCAGTCTGTGTGTAATGAATGAATCTAATATACAAGTTTCACTTTTTGAATGGAATTACTGAAATAAATGAACTTTGTCATGATATTCTAATTTTATGACCAGCACCTGTATGTGCTGAGAGCACGGGATCTGTGTGCGCTACGTGCCTTTACACAACTGAGTTTTTTGCTGGCCATTGTGGTACCCGGATGGGGGTGGTACCCAGCCGGGATGCCCGAGAAGATCGGAGGAGGGCTTGTGCCTCCTCCAGACCTCGAGGGGGCGAGGGAAGCTCGACCCTGTAGGGCCCGTGGTCACCGCCAGGGGGACCCCAATACCTGGAGGACCCTGGACCTCAGCACTTCTGCCACACCAGGAAGTGCTGGGGGGGGGGAAGAGGAACAGGGACACCCGGAGTGCTTCCGAGGAGACAGCTGGCACTTCCGCCACCCTGGGGCATGTCGGTGGGAGATTGCCGGAAACGCACCTGGAGCACATCCGGGTGCTTATTTAAAGGGGCCGCCTACCTTCAGAGATGGACTTGAGTCAGGTGGAAGAAGGACAAGGTTTCTGGAGGAGAGGAGGCAGCGGTCTGAAGAGACACAGAGAGAGAGAAGGCATTGTGTTGGCCTGGACTGAGGGGTATTGGGGCTTGTGTGAGTGGTGAATTATTGTGACATGGAAACCCTAAATAAACGTGTGTGGGGTAATTGAAACGTGTCTGCCTGTCTGTGTCCGGGTCATATTCCACACCGGGCTCTTGATGTTGTTTGTAAGTAGGGCGTGTCTTGCAAGAATCTCATGTTCCACATCCCCCACGAGACGAGCCCTGGGATAATCTCTTGGCACCAAGTCTCATGTTTACGGTACCCGCGAGACGCTCCGTGGCCAGTCTCTTTTGTCTCGCAGGTCTTTTAAGTGTCTTCCGAGAACTTCTGAGAAGATCACACCTTGTCGCCCTGCTTTTCCTTTCCAGGATTTTTTTTTATAATAGAGAGATATATATACAGTATATAATATACATACAGATCTTTGGAGGTGATCTGTGGGCTGTCTGTAACCATTCTCACAATCCTGCTCATATGACGCTCCTGTATTTGTCTTGGCCTGCCAGACCTGCTGGGTTTAACAGCAACTGTGCCTGTGGCCTTCCATTTCCTGATTCCATTCCTTACAGTTGAAAGTGACAGTTTAAACCTCTGAGATGGCTTTTTGTAGCCTTCCCCTAAACCAGGAGACTCAACAATCTTTGTTTTCAGATCTTTGGAGAGTTGCTTTGAGGATCCCATGCTGTCACTCTTCAGAGGAGAGTCAAAGGGAAGCACAACTTGCAATTGACCACCTTAAATACCTTTATATCTCATGATTGGACACACCTGTCCATGAAGGCTTAATGAGCTCATCACACCAAGTAATCAGCATTGAGCAGTGACAGGCATTCAAATCAGCACAATGACAAGGGGACCCACATTTGTGCACAGCCAGTGTTTCACATTTGATTTCATTTCATACAACTAAATACTGCGTCACTAAAAATCTTTGTTCGGAAAACACCCCAGTACTCAGATGTTCCTAGGAAATGAAAGACATACCACTGTTATCTTTAATGTTGAAAGGAGAGTCAATTATTATGCAGGCTGAGTGGGGTTCCCAAAACTTTTTCATACGACTGTATATAGTTTTTTTTTATACGTTTGTCCAATTTATTGCCACCTGACGGTTGAGCGTGTCCTGTGATGGACTGGTGCCCCCTACAGGTTTGTTTCCTGCCTTACACCCCATGTTGCCTGTGGATTCTGTAATCCTGAACCGAGTTAAGTGGCTGAGCAAACGGACTTAGCAGTTCACAAATTGCTTGTTTTGTAGTGACGGGACTGAGGGACACCCGGCTGTGTGAATACTCACCATTTTAACTGACCTCCTCTGTGTCATGGCTGCCGTTTTCAAGATGACTCTTCCTCACACCTCTTCTCTTGCACCTTTCCTCTGGACACCTCTGTAGTCGACGACTGTTTTGGAAGTTCAATCCACCTTCTTCTCAGTTTTAATCTACTGGGGAAAGAAAAGGAAAAAAGACAATGAAACTTTTTGTCCTTATTTATAGGAAAATTGCTAATCTACAATGGAAGTCGGGAGTTTCTATACACTTCGGGCAAATTCCTTCAAACTACACTTCAAGGTTGCTTTATTTAGTGCTGTTTACTCAAGAAAACGTGAAATTTGCCTTCTCAGTTGCATCAAATAACAAAACAGAGAGAAATGAAACAAAACAAATAGAGACAAGACAGGTTAAGGTAAGGCAGTCTGATACACAAAAACTATTACAGGATGCATACACTATCAAACCTTAATTACTTTGTTATATTCCTTATTAAAAAGTCGTATGGCATTATGAAGAAAGGAAGTTTTGGGGCGATTTGTGTGGGTTTTCAAAGCCCCAGTTGACTGCAGTGAAGTTCTACATGTAATGGATGTCTGTTGAGATGATTTCCAGTTTCTTCAGCGTCGTCCTCTGACACACAGTGGCCAGATCATCTCCATCAGTCCCAAAAACGATCGATCGATCGATTGATACTTTATTAATCCCAAGGGGAAATTAGGAACCTGTGGGAGCTTGTTTAGATTTTGGTTTGTTAGACCACTAAACCAGGCAACCCAGCCACAGGGGAGGCACAAACCACTGGGTTTCTTCATGCCAGCCCCAAGCTCAGATAAATGGGGAGGGTTACGTCAGGAAGGGCATCCTGTGTAAAATTTTGCCAAATCAATATGCGGACAACTAAGATCTGCTGTGGCAACCCCTAACGGGAGCAGCCCAAAGAAGACGACCACTAAACCAAGCAATGAAACTAAAAAGTGAGAACAGACTGAATCAGACGGAGATAAAAGGGACAACATGAGGTCCTTGTCTACAGGATGGTCCAGATCTAATTATGCAACTATTGCATTGCATTAAAAGTTGCATAGTTAGATCTGGACCACCCCAATACTTTAAATAGTTTGAGTTTATGGAGGAGAAATAAATGCTGTTTGCATTTAGAGAATATTAGCATTCCAGTTAAGATTGTTATCTAAGCTAGTTCCTAAGTATTTATATTCATTCGTTATTTCTACCTCCTCCACCAAAAACAACAATGGGTGAACATACAGATTTCTGAATTTTCAAATCAAATATCCTTTCTTTGGTTTTTATCACACCAGTTTACCATCCAGTCCACTTGATTTAGATCGTGGCTTTCATCCTCCCCAGACTTCATAAGCCCTCCTCAGATTTTATACTAATAAACTATACATTTGACGTATCGCTTAAGACATCTGCTTTGTGCAGGGCAAAAGTAATCGTTTCCCACAATGTTCACAGACCTCTGAGTATTTCACTTTTTATCAACCATCTCACAATTCCAGTGGGTCACAGACTCTCTGTTCATATTTGGTAGCATTGCCTTTAAATTCTTTAACTTGAGCCAAACGTTTTGGGTCACCTTCCACAATCCCCTTGCTGAATGTTGGCCCATTCCTGCAGACAGAACTGGTGATACTGGGACAGGTTCGTAGGCCTTCCTTGCTCACAGATGCCTTTTTATTTGGATTGAGGTCAGGGCTTTGTGATGGCCACTCCAATTCCTTAACCTTGTTGTCCTTAAGCCATTTTGCCATAGCTTTGGTGGTCTTCTAGAGGTCCTTGTCTATCTGGAAGTCCGCCAATCAGTAGCGGACCTCACTTTACCACAGACTACCATATTACTATGGGATTAACAGCTGATGCCCCTGATAATAACAGCAGTGCAGTGAGTGGGCACCTGCTTTGGTGATGGGCACAGATTGGTGGGCTTATGCTGAACTAGTAAGTTTCTTTACATAAAGCAGCTATCCATATACATTTAAGGCTGAACATGTGGGGCGCTATAAAGCAGCTACATTAAGGCAAAATTCCACAACAATACACACCCCCTGTGTCTGCATGCGATTTCCTCCACTTACTCCATTCACAAAGGTGGCACAGTAGTGTGGTGCAGTGGTGGCACTGTTGCCTCACAGTAATGTGAATTTCCCATTGGGATTAATAAAGTATCTATCTATCTATCTAAGTAACCAGGGTTGGCATTCCGTGTCCTCTCTGCATGGAGTTTGCGTGTTCTCTGGGCGCTCTGCATTCCTCCCACAGTCCGAAGTCGCACAGGTTAGGTGGATTGGAGATACTAAATCGGCCCTGTTGTGTGCTTGGGGTGTGTGTTTGTTTTTGCTCTGTGATGGACTGGCACCCCGTCCAGGGTTTGTTCCTTCCTTGTGCCCTATAATAGCTGAGATAGGCTCTAGCAGACCCCCTGTGACCCCCACTCAGGACTAAGGAGGTTAGAAAAAGACCAGCTGTTTACATCTTACATGCAACATGGGTAAAAATTACCCACTCCCTGTGAAACATCCTACCAGGAGTCTGGGATTTTGGTGATTTCTATCAAATAGGAAATTCAGGCTGAATGCCCATCAGGGAAAAGGATTTTTTTTTTTTTACATTTATTTGGCTGATGCCTTTATTTTTTACTACATCGGAGTTTCAATTGGTTACATTAATTTCTTTATCTAGTTGGGGCACAAGCAGGTGAAGTGACTTGCTCGGGGTCAAACAGTGTCAGTGGTGGGAAGTCCAAAGCCTTAACCACTGCGTCACACTGCCTGTCCGAGTGGCTGATGTGGCAGTGTGAAGGGAAATGGCAAGTGGAAGTGTGCGACGGGCAGAGTGCCGATCACCACCACACTGATGAACTCTGGTGGGCAAGAAGAGCAAAGGGGGTACGCACTTCTAACAGTATGTGTACACGCATGTAGGGCATGTGCAAGAGGGTGGGCATTCAATGATAGAGGGGTGGTAAACCTAAGAGAGGGGAGGGTTGCGTTTAAAATGTAAAAGGGGGGGCAACATTTACAAGACAGCGTAGCATTTCTAAGATGACGTTTAGCAGAAATGACATCAGGAATAAAATGAGGAGAAGTCCATAAATATTTGGACAGAGACCACTTTTTTATAATTTTGGTTCTGTACAGTACCACAATGAATTTTAAATGAAACAACTCCGATGCAGTTGAAGTGCAGACTTTCAGCTTTAATTCAGTGGGGTGAACAAAACGATTAAAATGTGAGGCAACTAAAGCATTTTTTGAACACAATCCCTTCATTTCAGGGGCTCCAAAATAATTGGACAATTGACTCTTAGGCTGTTTCATGGGCAGGTGTGGTTAAGTCCATCATTATGTCATTATCAATTAAGCAGATAAAAGGCCTGCAGTTGATTTGAGGTGTGGTGCTTGCATGTGGAAGATTTTGCTGTGAACAGACAACATGCGGTCAAAGGAGCTCTCCATGCAGGTGACAGAAGCCATCCTTAAGCTGCAAAAACAGAAAAAACCCATCCGAGAATTTACTACAATATTACGAGTGGCAAAATCTACAGTTTGGTACATCCTGAGAAAGAAATCAAGCACTGGTGAACCCAGCAACGCAAAAAGACCTGGACGTCGACGGAAGACAACAGTGGTGGATGATTACAGAATCATTTCCATGGTGAAGAGAAACCCCTTCCCAACAGCCAACCAAGTGAACAACACTCTCCAGGGGGTCGGTGTATCGATATCCAAGTCTACCATAAAGAGAAGACTGCATGAAAGTAAATAAAGAGGGTGCACTGCAAGGTGCAAGACACTCATAAGCCTCAAGAATAGAAAAGCTAGATTGGACTTTGCTAAAGAACATCTAAAAAAGCCAGCACAGTTCTGGAAAAACATTCTCTGGGCAGATGAAATCAAGATCAACCTCTACCAGAATGATGGCAAGAAAAAAGTATGGAGAAGGTGTGGAACAGCTCATTATCCAAAGCATAGCACATCATCTGTAAAACACGGTGGAGGAGGCAGTGTGATGACTTGGGTGTGCATGGCTGCCAGTGGCACTGGGACACTAGTGTTTATTGATGATGTGACACAGGACAGAAGCAGCCGAATGAATTCTGAGGTGTTCAGAGACATACTGTCTGCTCAAATCCAGCTAAACGCAGTCAAATTGATTCATGATACAGATGGACAATGACCCAAAACATACAACCAAAGCAACCCAGGAGTTTATTAAAGCAAACAAGTGGGAAATTCTGGAATGGCCAAGTCAGTCACCTGATCTTAACCCAACTGAGCAGGCATTTCACTTGTTGAAGACTAAACTTCAGACAGAAAGGCCCACAAACAAACAGCAACTGAAAGGCCTGGCAGAGCATTAAAAAGGAGGAAACCCAACATCTGGTGATGTCCATGAGGTCAAGACTTCAGGCTGTCATCGCCAGCAAAGGGTTTTCAACCAAGTATTAGAAATGAACATCTGATTTCCAGTTATTTCATTTGTCCAATTACTTTTGAGCCCCTGAAATGAAGGGATTGTGTTCAAAAAATGCTTTAGTTGCCTCACATTTTTATGCAATCGTTTTGTTCACTCCACTGAATTAAAGCTGAAAGTCTGCACTTCAACTGCATCGGAGTTGTTTCATTTAAAATTCATTGTGGTAATGTACAGAACCAAAATGAGGAAAAAAAAGTTGTCTCTGTCCAAATATTTATGGACCTAACTGTATGTGTATGTGTATATGTATATATATATATATATATATATATATATATATATATATATAGAAGCGAAGGTCTGTGATACGGTTTGCATATTTGCTAGGATCCTTCATCAGAGGATAATGCTTAGACTTACAAGAATCAAAGGCAATATACAGTAAAAATTAAGTGGGGGGAGCTAGGTCAGTGTGTTGGGGGGGGAGTGGTCATAAAGTTTTATTTATTATGAACATGTTCTTCTTATGTTTGCATATGCTGGCTGGGTTTATGTCCAAATGTCTGTTAATGGTGTTTTTGTCCGATAGCCAAGATTCAGCCAGCTCTCTGGCACTTTTAGTACTGGCCTTAAATCTTTGACAATGTACAAGTAAGATTTAAGGCCAGTACTAAAAGTGCCAGAGAGCTGGCTGAATCTTGGCTATCGGACAAAAACGCCATTAACAGACATTTGGATATAAATCCACCCAGCATAAGCATTATGTTCTGATGAAGGCCCCTAGCAGGGGCTGAAAAGTCAGGAATAAAAACTACTTTATGTTACGCGATTCATTTTCTCCCTTTGTGGATCTCCAGCTGCAAATATATATAGAAACACACACAGTGTAGATAGATAGATAGATAGATAGATAGATAGATAGATAGATAGATAGATAGATAGATAGATAGATAGATAGATAGATAGATAGATAGATAGATAGATAGATAGATAGATAGATAGATAGATAGATATGAAAGGTGCTATATAATCAATAGATAGATAGATAGATCTGAAAGGCACTATATGATAGAGTTAGTTAGTTAGTGTGGGATATGGCCGGCCATTCATCACGGCCAATACCCCCAGGCCGCCAGTTGGAGCCCTCCCTGCAGCATGGAGGTTCCCCGAATGCCAGCAGGGAATTATGGACATTGGAGTTTTCCTTCACAGCCCTGCTGGATACCGTGGGGGCCGCCAGAGGATGCTGCAGGGAGGATCAAGGACTATTTTCCCTACACCCTGGAAGTACGTCCCAGTCACATGGACAGAAGAAATGACGTACTTCCAGGATGAAAAAGAAGAGTTTTGATCTGACCCAGAAGTGCTACGAAGTCACATGGACTGAGGGTTCAGAAGCACTTCCAGGTCATGGACTATAAAAAGGACTGTGGGAGATCCCAGGGTTGAGCTGACTCAGGAGGAAGGGTGGCAACGCGTCTGGGAGTGGAGGATTGATTATTGTAGTGATATTGTATTGGTGATTTATGAGTATTGTGGAGTTGAGGGTGCTTTGTGCACTGTATTGTCTAAATAAATATTATATTTGGACTTTTATCTGGTGTCTGGCATCCGATCCGAGGGTTCAAGGGAGCAAGAGCGCCCCCTATCTGTCACAATAGATAGAGGCACTATATAACAGACAGACATCCATGGCTTACATGGCAGTGTGGAGCCTCAGCCTGCGTGCAGGTAAATGGAAAGCGGCAGTGTGCAGATCACCACCACACTGATAAACTCTGGTGGGCAAGAAGAGCAAAGGGGGTACGCCTTGCTAACAGGACATTAACACTCGTGTAGGGCATGTGCAAGAGGGTCGTCATTCAATAATAGAGGGGTGGTTGAACCTAAGAGAAGTGGAGGATCACATTTAAAATGTAAAAGGGAGGGGAGAACTTTAAAAATGGGGACGGAGGAGGGCAGCATTTACAACTGCTAAAGCCTTAAAACTAATATACAGGAACATCACAATGCAGTCAGGAGAAAAGACCCACGGCCTCTTATTTACACACAT
This sequence comes from Erpetoichthys calabaricus, assembly GCF_900747795.2. NCBI lineage: Eukaryota > Metazoa > Chordata > Cladistia > Polypteriformes > Polypteridae > Erpetoichthys > Erpetoichthys calabaricus. The sequence continues at coordinate 19,087,461 of NC_041398.2, read as the reverse complement.
GCAAGTTCAACCCGACACACATTTAAATGGGACTCGGTGCAAGGAAAATTCAAGGCTAACACTAAGGGTGCCGGAGAGCTGCCTGAAACATGGCTATCAAATGAAAACGGCAATAACAGACGTGAACTCAGCATATGCAGGCTTAACATGAAGAACATTCACATATTAAATAAGACTTTATGACCAACACCCTCTGAACTGCACCTCATCAATCACACACCACCACCCCCAATCCCCCCCCCACCCCATATCCACTTATCTTCCCCTCTTCATCTGCAATATGTTGCCTTGGATTGCAGTAAGTCTCTTCATTTTACTCTGATGAATCCTGGAAGGAATCGAAATCTCAGGAATAAAATTGTAACATATGTGACTCATATTCTCCTTTCCTGGACTTTGTGTGTGTGTGTGTGTGTATATATATATATATATATATATATATATAGAGAGAGAGAGAGAGAGAGAGAGAGAAGTGAAGGTCTGTGATACAGTTGCATATCTGTAGCTAGAAATCAACAAAGATTAGTCATGTATTGTAAATTTTTTTGTATTTCTGAGCTTTCAACCCCCACAAGGAGTCATCATCAGAGGAAAATGAAGAGAAGCACAGGAATCAAAGGCAAAATATAAGCTGGGAGAGGGTGTGGGGGGGTGAATGGTTTCACAGCTGGAGGGGGGCCACTGACATTTTTACCTCCTCATCTGTTTTGCATTTGTCTACAGTCAGTGTCACTACTGGTAGCATGAGGCCACACCCGGACCCTACTGAGTTTGGTGGCACAGGTAGTCCAACTCCTCCAGGATGGCAGGCACATCAATACGTGCCTCCCATTGCCAGAAGGTTTGTTGTCTCCCAGCACAGTCTCAATGGCATGGAGGAGATTCCAGGAGGCGTACAGGCAGGCAGTTATTCGAGGAGAGCTGGACAGGGCACCTCATAGAAGGTCCTTAACCCATCAGCAGGACCCACCGGTATCTGCTCCTTTGGGCAAAGAGGGACAGGATGAGCACAGCCAGAGCCTACAAAATGACCTCCAGCAGGCAGGCAGAACACTGGGGTGAATGTCTCTGAGCAAACAATCAGAAACAGACTTCAAGACGATGGTCTGAGGACCCAAAGTCCTCTAGTGGGCACCGTGGAGCTTGATTGGCATTTGCCATAGAATACCAGAATTGGCAGATCCACCACTGGCACCCTGTGATTCTTACAGATGAGAGCAGGTTCACCCTGAGCAAATGTGACAGACGTGAAAGGGTCTGGAGAAGCCGTGGAGAACGTTATGCTGCCTGTGACATCGTTCAGCATGACCGGTTTGGTGGGGGGTCAGTGATGGTATATCTGGTAAGGCATATCCATGGAGGGACACACTAGACCTCAACAGACTAGACAACAGCACCGCAGGACTGCCATTAGGTATTGGGATTAAATTCTTGGACCCCTTGTCAGATCCTATGCTGGTGCAGTGGCTCCTGGGTTCCTCCTGGTGCACGACAATGCCTGGCTTCATGTGTCTGTGAGAGGAGGAAGGAATTGATCCCATTGACCGGCCCCCCCCCCCACTCACTCGCCTGACCTCAAATCAATACAACACGTCTGGGTGGGACATTATGTTTGAGTCCATCCGATGCCTCAGACTGTCCAGGAGCTCAGTGATGTCCAGATCTGGGAGGAGATCCCCCAGGACATGATCCATCATCTCATTAGGACGTTGTCAGGCAGGCATACAAGTGCGTTTGTGGCGGCGTTGGGCATACAAACTACTGAGTACCATTTGGAGTTGCTGCAATGAAATTTATACAAAATGGACTCTCCTGCCCGTTGCCTCATTTTTCCCTTTGATTTTCGGGGTGTCTTTGAATTCAGCCCTCTCTCTGTAGGTTCATCGTTTTCATTTCCATCCAATCCCTGCCCAGGATTTGTTCTTGCCTTGCACCCTGTGTTGGCTTGGATTGGCTCCAGCAGACCCACGTGACCATGTGTTAGGATATAGCTGGTTGGATGATGGATGTAAACTTCTTTTTTGTGTTGAACTTTGTGCTGTACTTTTAGGATACTCGTATTTTGTTTGAAATAAAAGAACTGATTAACCTTCCTTTATGTGGTGTCCTCGTTAGCTGGCTCATCCCTTCATCGGCGGTGGCGGGATGAAGACGCTCCCTGTGGGACCCGGTAACGTGGGGCTGACCCGCACCGTCGTACCATCTCTTTCTCAAACGGAGGAGCGCACCAACGTCCTGCGGCTGAACCGTGAGATAGCGGGCGTTTAGCGAGCGAAAACCCCTAGTTATCTTTAATACAATTTTAAACTGAAACCAGAAGGCTTTGCAAAATTATTGGTTTGGGATTTTATTCTAGCAGACAGTCATTCCTTAAACTCTTGTGAGAGGTATTGACTTCCCTAACTTAACATGACTTGCCATGTAGTCAGGGCTGACGATGACGACGAGGAACTGCTGCTGCAGCTCACAACATGGCGTGTCTGGTTGGGAACTACAAGGCTTAAACTTTAACAAGTGCCAGTTGATTTTGGAGGAAAGCTTTAGAAAAGGTCACGGCATTTTGAATCAAACTAATTGAATGAAAGCTGGGAAATTAGCATGGCTGCATTCGCAATTTAATAGAGCATAACGGCTTTAACGTCCATCAATAATAAAACATATTCGCAATTTACTGTAAATAACCGCGTACTGCAATATTCGATTACAAATGTCCTCCCACAAACCGATGACCACAATCCCAGCAACGTTAACGCCGCTCAGCCCGACCTGCTCAAGTTTTCCGCTGCCCTCGCGTCCACACCGCTTTACCGCACGTTTATTTTTTTTTTAACCGTCAACATGTGAACACACAACTGAGGTCGCCGCCCACTCCGTTACCTTAGCACAGTCGCTCGCCGTCCTCGTCTCACCGGGACTCCTGCTCCACTCTTCTCTGTGTGACTCGATTCTGCAATTGCTTACCTACACTCCACCTCGACGCCGCTCTTTGTTTTCATTCCGTTCTGTTCGTCTCCATCGGGCTGCAGTCACAATCCGATTTGTACCACGCATGCGCGAAATGGTCATTTCCGCTATTCTATTTTAGGGCTCGTGGCACTCACTCGGGCGCATGCGCACCCCATGTAGAAGTGGGCTCGTCACTTCTTACGGGGGAAAAAATGAAAACTTATGAATTTTATAACGTCTTAAACGAATATTTGTCACCTGAAAACGTTTAACTTAAGTCGAACGAAGAGGGAGGGAAATGAAATTTGACGAACTTTATAGTGTTACTTTCGTACTTAATCGTATTAATAAAACGGTGGATAAGGATTTCATTTTCAGTTGCAATGCGACCGTCGTAATCCTGTGATTTAAAGGTTAAAAAAACACATTGCGTCCCCGTATTAGGGATGGATAAATGTTATTTTTTTTCCGTAACACACTAATTAGTATTTGCTGGTATTTTTTTAACATTTGTTACAAAACTTTTGTCCTTAAGTTACACAAAGCAACGTAATGTGAATTTCCCCTTGGGATTAATAAAGTATCTATCTATCTATCTATCTATCTATCTATCTATCTATCTATCTATCTATCTATCTATCTATCTATCTATCTATCTAATCTAGGGGTCGAATAAAAAAAAGAATTAGGAGTGCATGTCTGACACTAGACTGGTGTAAAGGGTGATGTGTGTCAGATGCTGAGATCCTGCTGTTGTGACCTGTCAGCTTATCGTTTAAGCAGTTGGTTTACGACAAATACATACACACATACATCCATCCATCCATCCATCCATTTTCCAACTCGCTGAATCCGAACACAGGGTCACGGGGGTCTGCTGGAGCCAATCCCAGCCAACACAGGGCACAAGGCAGGAAACAATCCCGGGCAGGGTGCCAACCCACCGCAGGACACACACTCACACACCAAGCACACACTAGGGCCAATTTAGAATCGCCAATCCACCTACCCTGCATGTCTTTGGACTGTGGGAGGAAACCGGAGCGCCCGGAGGAAACCCACGCAGACACGGGGAGAACATGCAAACTCCACGCAGGGAGGACCCAGGAATCGAACCCAGGTCCCCAGATCTCCCAACTGCGAGGCAGCAGCGCTACCCACTGCGCCACCGTGCCGCCCTACACACATACAGTTAACTGAAATGTAATGTAGAGGGGTTCCTCATTAGTATTAATGCACTTATTGTTACAGTTAGAAAAGCAAAGCCCCATTTTGTGTGTGTGTGTGTAAACACTTTGAAAACAGATCAGATCTCTAAGGGAAAAAAAATCCTGCTGGCTCTCTCTGCTGCTATGGACTGACATGGTGATGTGTTAGGAACGAAAGGATGGAAATGAAAATGATGAACCAAAAGAGAGAGGGCTGAATTCAGAGACACCCCGAAAATCAAAGTCAAGAAATGATGATAGGGCAGGCAGGTGGGTCCATTTTGACAAAATTTCATTGCCACAACTCCAAATTGTACTCAGTAGTTTGTATGCCACCCAAAAGGTGCTTGTATGCATGCCTGACTACGTCAGGGGTGTGGGGTATAGGTAGGGAATGGCATGCTCCTAATGAGACGACGGATGATGTCCTGGGGGATCTCCTCCCAGATCTGGACCAGGGCATCACTGAGCTCCTGGACAGTTTGAGGCGTCGGATGGACTAAGCATAATGTCCCACCCAGAGGTGCTCTATTGGATTGAGGTCAGGCGAGTGGAGTGAGCGTCGGGGGGCAGTCAATGGGATCAATTCCTTCATCCTCTTGCAAACACATGAGGCTGGGCATTGTGGTGCACCAGGAGGAACCCAGGAGCCACTGCACCAGCATATGGTCTGACAAGGGGGCCAAGGATTTCATTCCAATACCTAATGGCAGTCCTGCGGTGCCGTTGTCTAACCCAGCATTTCTCAACCTTTAAGTATTTGTGACCCGAGTTTTCATAACAGTTTTAATCGTGCCCCCCTAACGTTTTTTTGAAACCCTAAAAAAATTTATTCCTATATTTTTTGCTGCTGATACATCACTACAAGTTTAAAATTTCCCTATGAAAAGCGAAATTACGCCACATATGGCAACATTCACGCCCCCTTTATTGTTACTTCACGCCCCCCTAGCCCCACAGTTTGAGAACCTGTAGAGTGAGTGGGGGGGGGGGGCAGTCAATGGGATCAATTCCTTCCTCCTCTCACAGACACATGAGGCTGGGCATTGTGGTGCACCAGGAGGAACCAAGGATCCACTGCACCAGCATAGGGTTTGACAAGGGGTCCAAGGATTTCATCCCGATACCTAATGGCAGTCAAGGTGCCGTTGTCTAGTCTGTAGAGGTCTGTGCGTCCCTCCATGGATATGCCTCCCTCCCCAGATATACCATCACTGACCCCCTACCAAACCGGTCATGTTGAACGATGTCACAGGCAGCATGATGTTCTCCACGGCTTCTCCAGACCCTTTCACGTCTGTCACATGTGGTCAGGGTGAACCTGCTCTCATCTGTGAAAAGCACAGGGCGCCCACCAGTGGTAGACCTGCCAATACTGGTATTCTATGGCAAATGCCAATCGAGCTCCACGGTGCCCACTAGAGGATGTCAGGCCCTCAGGCCACCTTAATGAAGTCTGTTTCCGATTGTTTGGTCACAGACATTCACACCAGTGTTCTTCCTGCCTTTGTAGGGCCATTTTGTAGGCTCTGGCAGTGCTCATCCTGTTCCTCCTTGCCCAAAGGAGCAGATAGCTGTGGGTCCTGCTGAATGGTTAAGGACCTTCTATGAGGGGCCCTGTCCAGCTCTCCTTGAGTAACTGCCTGTGTCTCCTAGAAAATCCTCCATGCCCTTGAGACTGTGCTGGGAGATGCAGCAAATCTTCTGGCAATGGGAGGCACATACTGATGTGCCATCCTGGAGAAGCTGGACTACCTGTGCCACCAAACTCTGTAGGGTCCAGGTATGGCCTCATGCTACCAGTAGTAACACTGACCGTAGACAAATGGAAAACGACAGATGAGGAGGGAAAAATATCAGTGGCCTCCCTCCAGCTGTGAAACCATTCATTCCTGTTTTGGAGGGTCATCTCATTGTTGCCCCTCTAGTGCACCAAAACATCTGAAACTGATGAATGAGCCCCTCTGCTACTTAACTGAGCAGCTCAATAGCCCACAAGTTCCACTGACTTGATACTGTACTCTCATTCAAAAGTGGGCCTTTCATTTTTTTGAGTAGTATATAATGTTATTATACTGGAAAACTAGTAGGCGTTATTGCTCTGTAGTGGGCACAGATCCTTTCTGTTTAACGATGGATGGTTTCTTGTTTTTGTTCAAATCAAGTTTTGACTTCGCGTGCATCTTGTGTTCTGACAGTTAAACAGGAGCGCTGTGATGAGAGGTGTGTACGTCTGGTGCATTGGTGATTAAAGTTATATATAATTCATTACATTTATTTAGCGCTATTCTCAGTACTCAAAGCACTATCCACACAGGGAGGAACCGAGAAGTGAACGCACAATCTTCCACAATCTCCTTTCTACAAAGCAGCAGCACTACCACTGCACCACCTGTGAGGACTTATACAGTGCATCCAGAAAGTATTCACAGCGCTTCATCACTTTTTCCACATTTTGTTATGTTACAGCCTTATTCCAAAATGGATTAAATTCATTTTTTTTCTTCAGAATTCTACACACAACACCCCATAATGACAACGTGAAAAAAGTTTACTTGGTTTTTGCAAATTTATTAAAAATAAAAAAACTGAGAAATCCCATGTCCATAAGTATTCACAGCCTTTGCTCAATACTTTGTTGATGCCCCTTTGGCAGTAATTCCAGCCTCAAGTCTTGTTGAATATGATGCCACAAGCTTGGCACATCTATCCTTGGCCAGTTTCGCCCATTCCTCTTTGCAGCACCTCACAAGCTCCATCAGGTTGGATGGGAAGCGTCAGTGCACAGCCATTTTAAGATCTCTCCAGAGATGTTCAATCGGATTCAAGTCTGGGCTCTGGCTGGGCCACTCAAGGACATTCACAGAGTTGTCCTGAAGCCACTCCTTTGATATCTTGGCTGTGTGCTTAGGTGTCGTTGTCCTGCTGAAAGATGAACCGTCGCCCCAGTCTGAGGTCAAGAGCGCTCTGGAGCAGGTTTTCATCCAGGATGTCTATGTACATTTCTGCAGTCATCTTTCCCTTTATCCTGACTAGTCTCCAAGTCCCTGCTGCTGAAAAACATCCCCACAGCATGATGCTGCCACCACCATGCTTCACTGTAGGGATGGTATTGGCCTGGTGATGAGCGGTGCCTGGTTTCCTCCAAACGTGACGCCTGGCATTCACACCAAAGAGTTCAATCTTTGTCTCATCAGACCAGAGAATTTTCTTTCTCATGGTCTGAGAGTCCTTCAGGTGCCTTTTGGCAAACTCCAGGTGGGCTGCCATGTGGCTTTTACTAAGGAGTGGCTTCCGTCTGGCCACTCTACCATACAGGCCTGATTGGTGGATTGCTGCAGAGATGGTTGTCCTTCTGGAAGGTTCTCCTCTCTCCACAGAGGACCTCTGGAGCTCTGACAATCTGACCATTGGGTTCTTGGTCACCTCCCTGACTAAGGCCCTTCTCCCCCGATCGCTCAGTTTAGTTGGCCGGCCAGCTCTAGGAAGAGTCCTGGTGGTTTTGAACTTCTTCCACTTATGGATGACGGAGGCCACTGTGCTCATTGGGAACTTCAAAGCAGCAGAAATTTTTCTTTAACCTTCCCCAGATTTGTTCCTCGAGACAATCCTGTCTTGGAGGTCTACAGACAATTCCTTTGACTTCATGCTTGGTTTGTGCTCTGACATGAACTGTCAACTGTGGGACCTTCTATAGACAGGTGTGTGCCTTTCCAAATCATGTCCAGTCAACTGAATTTACCACAAGGTGGACTCCAGTGAAGCTGCAGAAACATCTCAAGGATGATCAGGGGAAACAGGATACACCTGAGCTCAATTTTGAGCTTCATGGCAAAGGCTGTGAATACTTATGGACATGTGCTTTCTCAATATTTTTATTTTTAATAAATTTGCAAAAACCTCAAGTAAACTTTTTTCACGTTGTCATTATGGGGTGTTGTGTGTAGAATTCTGAAGAAAAAAAATGAATTTAATCCATTTTGGAATAAGGCTGTAACATAACAAAATGTGGATAAAGTGACGCGCTGTGAATACTTTCCGGATGCACTGTAGATGAAGATTGTTTAAAAATTTATAATAAACTTTGAATTATATTTGATGTTGTATGGACTTTGGTATTTGCTACTGTATATTTATTTTGTTTTATTCTCGTTTCAGATTTTAATGAAGTGTAGCGTATGGTCACATTTTTTCCCCCTTTTCCATCAGAGTGACTGAATAGGCTACAGGAAATGTTTGATTTATTAATTCATGAAACACATAAGTGAGTGGATTGATTTGTGTTTTTAAATGTACCCATTGTTCTTTATTTCATGATAAGTTTGTTAATGAACGTGTCCTGTTTTTACTTTGTTTTAATATTTTTAAAGTGTGTCTCGCCCGCTCTGACAGTTAAAACCTTAGCTCCCTGATGAGAGAGTGACTGCATAGGCTACACGACATGTTTTATTCTATTATTAATGCAGCGTTTCTCAACCTTTAAGTATTTGCAACCCGAGTTTTCATAACAGTTTTAATCGCGCCCCCTCTAACATTTTTTTGAAAGGAACCCACTAATACCAATTTGTTCTTTTTTAATTAATGATATATCATAGATTCGTATTTTATTATACCTACTTAACTTTTAACGACATTTATCTAACTCTATATTTATTTTTCTAGTATAAGAATGTAGTTTAAGTTAATTTGTTTTGGTTTCAATAGATGGATTTTTCATATGAGTTGCCCCACAGTTTGAGAACCACTGTATTAATGAAACGCTTATGTGAATGGAATGATTTGTGTTTTTAAATGTACCCATTTTTCTTTGTTTAATGATTACTTTGTAAATGAATGTGTTCCGTTTTTACTTTATTTTAATATTTTTAAAGTGCGTCTTGCCCGCTCTGACAGTTAAAACTTTAGCTCCATGATGAGAGAGGGACTGCATAGGCTACACAAAATGTTTTATTCCATTATTAATGCAGTGTTTCTCAACCTTTAAGTATTTGCCACCCGAGTTTTCATAACAGTTTTAATCGCGCCCCCCTAACGTTTTTTTGAAAGGAGCCCACTAATACCAATTTGTTAAAATATTTTTAAAGTGCATCTCTCGTGCTCAGATATTTAAGCTTTAGAGCTATGATGAGAGAGGGACTGAATAGGCTACTCGAAATGTTTAATTTAAATTTTATTTTTTAACTCATGATGCAGAATAAATAGATCACCATTTCAACTGTCGTGGTTCATACACAACGCAGAAGAACAGTGTAGTGAGACCGGTGTTCGTGTAGTGACGCTACAGTAATTTAGAAAGAATTAGAAATGGAAGTCAAAGAAGAGAAAGGGTGGAGCGGAGAGAGGGAACAGGAAAGAAAAAAATATTGAAAAAGAGGCTGAAAGATGCACAGAAAAACAACAGATTTGTTCAGCAAGATGTCAGGTAAGAAGCGTTCATGCTGGTGATGATTGCAAAATATGAGCGTTATTATTGGATGGCCGGACACTCAAAACAAAATGAATGAACTGGAAACCTATACATTTTATTTCCACTTGTAATACTGAATTGTAAAGTCATCTTTCCCAAGTGGTGTGTGTGCAACAATCGACTTCGTTAACATCAATTATCTCTCAACCACTAACGGCGCACTGCACGATAGCGTGCAGTGAATCCACTTGACATGAGCATTCCTAGTTTTTCTCCTCTTTCTCTGTGCGTTTACCATTCATTTGCTTAGAGGTTGATGCGCTTGCTGCTTCCTGAGCAGCTCTTCTATTCTCCACCCTAGCGGCCTGCTGCTTCTCTTCTTTCGTCAGCATCTTTTCGCGTTAAAACTGATTAAGTTAGTTTTTGTGTTGCAATTACTTACGTTTTCTTTAATTTTTCACTTAAGCTGGCACTTAAGTCTTCAATCTGCCTCAAGAATGATTAGCGAAGGTGGTAGGGAATGAGAACGGCGCCCGTACGCATGCGCTGCCGAGAGTTGATTCTACAATAAAATAAAATAAGTTATAAAATCATCACCCCGAAAGCGGATAGTAGATGTCACGTAGTATATGTGTACCAAATTTCAAGTCAATAGGTCAAACGGTTTGCGAGCTGCAGGCGATTTAAATCCTGGACAGACAAACAAACAGCCAGGATAGCATATTATCTACATTACTAATCCACAGTTTTAATTTATGCACGGAGGCACTGACACACATGCGCAGTGCGCCGCGACGCCCCAGAGTCAAACGCAGCAGCTTCCCAGAAGTCAGTAGGTGGCGCCCAAACACCACAACCCATAGTCAAATGCAGCGGCCTCCCAGAGTCAGTAGTATGTATGTGCCAGCAGTCTGTGTGGCATGTTTGGGATACAAACAATAAACGGAGGCACCTGCCACGCGCTTCACAAACACCACAAGCGAAGAAGTCACGGCTCCAAAATGAAACACCTCAAGTAACGGAAATACAAAAACGAGCCCATATGGATAAATAAAATGAACGAAGGCGCCTCCAACGCGCTTCTGAACCAGCGGACGCAAAGGAGTCACGGCTCCAACAACACAGAGCTCAAAGGCGCTTACAACGCATTTCTGAAACACCACATGCAAGAGAGGCACAGATCCAACACGAATAATCCACTGTGCCACCACTCAGTGTGTATAGGATGGAGTGTGCTTCCTAACAGTACAGTAATCCCTCCTCCATCGCGGGGGTTGCGTTCCAGAGCCACCCGTGAAATAAGAAAATCCGCGAAGTAGAAACCATATGTTCATATGGTTATTTTTATATTGTCATGCTTGGGTCACAGATTTGCGCAGAAACACAGGAGGTTGTAGAGAGACAGGAACGTTATTCAAACACTGCAAACAAACATTTGTCTCTTTTTCAAAAGTTTAAACTGTGCTCCATGACAAGACAGAGATGACAGTTCTGTCTCACAATTAAAAGAATGCAAACATATCTTCCTCTTCAAAGGAGTGCGCGTCAGGAGCAGAGACTGTCATAAAGACAGAGAAAGCAAACAAATCAATAGGGCTGTTTGGCTTTTAAGTATGCGAAGCACCGCGGCACAAAGCTGTTGAAGGCGGCAGCTCACACCCCCTCCGTCAGGAGCAGGGAGAGAGAGAGAGAGAGAGAGAGAGAGAGTGAGAGACAGAGAAAAACAAACAGTCAAAAATCAATACGTGCCCTTCGAGCTTTTAAGTATGCGAAGCACCGTGCAGCATGTCCTTCACTAAGCAGCTGCACAGAAGGTAGCAACGTGAAGATAATCTTTCAGCATTTTTAGACGAGCGTCCTTATCGTCTAGGTGTGCGAACAGCCCCCCTGCTCAATCCCCCTACGTCAGGATCAGAGAAAGCGCAAGAGAGAGAGAAAGAGAAAAGTAAGTTGGGTAGCTTCTCAGCCATCTGCCAATAGCGTCCCTTGTATGAAATCAACTGGGCAAACCAACTGAGGAAGCATGTACCAGAAATTAAAAGACCCATTGTCCTCAGAAATCTGTGAACCAGCAAAAAATCCGCGATATATATTTAAATATGCTTACATATAAAATCCGTGATGGAGTGAAGCCGCGAAAGGCGAAGTGCGATATAGCGAGGGATCACTGTAAACGACTTCTACCTAACGACACAGCCACAGAACAACAAAGACGAGACACAACACCACCTGTAAACTAGACTTAATGAACAAAGGCTCCCACACAAAGAAACCACTTTAGTTCAAATGGGGTTATTCAATTAAATGGAAACTTTAACATGCCTACGACCTGTGAACTAAACCTGAGGTGCAGCGTGCACGCCAGATTGTACAGCCGCCTGGGTAATGAACAAGCGCGCCCACAATGCGCTTTTGACACAGCACAGGCAAAGGAGGCACGTATCCAAATGTAGGGAGCTCAACGATTAGTGATACAAACACGAGCCCGTATGGCTACAACCTGCAAACGAGCCCGTATGGATACATGTTATTGAATTAAATGGAAACTTTACCATGCCTACGACCTGTGAACTAAACCTGAGGTGAAGCGTGCACGCCAGGTTGTACAGCCGCCCGGACGCGACCGCCCACACCACCGCATATACCTTCCGTGATATTTTATCACGCAGAAACTGATTGCCATTCTTGGATTTCCGATTCGCTGGCGAATCGCGGGCTTACTTGTAGAAGAAGACTAGGCTCACCCACCTTTTAAGGCGACCGACTTTTATCCTCACTTTGTGTGCGCTCCATGTGTACATCAGGCATGTAAGTGTAGGGAATGAGAACATCAAAGTGCCCATTCATAACATCTCCCGAAAACCAAAGTTTTTTTTATCCCCTCGACTGCCTGTCCAAACTTGGAGTGTAAGACTCCATAATATTATACTTGAAACTCATAGGGGAACAACTCTCCCACTGCCATTAGCTCCGAAATGGTACCATAAGTTTAAGACTTTGACATTTCAGTGAGATACTGAAGCTCATTTGTAGAAGAGATTCCTGACGGCATCATTGTAAATGGCTGAAACCTTGAAACATGTCGTACAATGTCAGCCTGAATCTGAGTTTCATGCACTAAATAAGCTATAGATGAGAATAAGCAAGCACCATCTGCCCTGATATTTACTACGCGGTGAGGCACTTGTACTCCATCAACATTAATTATTTCCAGAGACATAATTTTGTCTATTTCTCCAGCGCATGGCGCACAAAAGCAAGGGAACGATGGGAGCACCAGAACTCTGCTCACATCGCGTCGCTTCGTACCGCAAGCCGCAAGTCTGTGATAAGCGAATACCGCTACGCTTTGCACTCACGGGACAGAAGGACAATCTCGACCACTTTTATATAGTGTCTTGATGATTGTTTTCATTTTAATGATATGTACGTGAACAAAATTCACCTCGGCACTGCTGCTGTGTGGAGAATGCCAACTGGATAAAAGAGTCTGCTTAAAGTTTTCATGTAGTGTACATCGGTTTTTGCTCAATAATCAACGAATGCACGCATTAGACTAAATTCATTTTGCGCGTGGCCTTTAGCGTCGTCTTCAACAGTAGCAACGATGCTGTGTGAAGAATGCAAACTGGCCAGAAACAGTTACATTTTTACAAAATGCATACCTGCATAAAAACGTTATGGTTTAAGCTAAAACTTTCGCCCGGGGTCCTACTTAAATATTGAAGTCGTCAGGAAAAAAAAATGAAATGTAGATGTCAGGTAATTGGAAGGAACTACTCTGGGCGTCTCTCTCCTAGGAGGATTCATGTTGCCGATGTGCTCACCTCGCTTGTGCATTTGCAGCTAAGCGACTTTGTCTTTCTTCATAGGTTTTCTTTTGCCGGCGTACTCGCCTCACTTGTGTATTAACAGCGTAGGAAAAGTAAAAGGAATACCGTAAAAGGAAGTAAAAAGAATACCATTTACCAATGTGCTTACCCCGCTTCTGTATTAGCCACTATGTGAGTGACTCTCTCTTTTTAGAGGTTTCTCTTTGCTGGCCTCACTTGTGTATCCTCGGAGGCGGAGCCCTTACCCTGACTCCGCCTCTAACTTCCGGCCCAGACAGACAGACAGACAGATGCACACACTTCCACACGTAGACGTTTATATATTTAAGATAATGTTAATGTTTAAAGAATGAATGAATGCACAGAGTAAAACACGTTTTTGATGATGCGTTTTTCATAAAATATGTACTGATGAATAAATATAACTCTTGGTATCTGTGGCTTTTCAGCATTGGTTCAGTGTTTTATTTTTATTACAATTTTAATAGAATACATACAAATGTGGTTCATTGTTGAAAGGTAAACTACATTTCTATTAAGTTTTTCTGGGGCTCTATGTTAAAAAGAGTGACAATTAAATGCATTAGTTCATTCATTATTTTCATACAAAATTCCAAGACAAAATGGTGTTTGTTGTTGATTCTGTGCCTGTAGAAGAAAACTGATGTGTGGCCAGGGTTAGACTTGGGATTCCCGGCCTAAATGAGCTTCCCAGTCCGGCGCTGCCCGAGTAATTCCTTGTGATTCCTACTTTGATGATCCAGGCTGTTCTCCTTTGATGATTAAGCCTGTATTTCTGGATGTATATTTGTCTATAATTTGTGTGTCCCAAGTAGCTACCATCTTGTTGCTCTCTATTATTAATGATAGGGTGTAGGCAGCTAATGTTACTAAAGCTATGTAGCCAGCTGGTTTGTGGCCTGGATTCTATTAAGTGTTAGAGGAGGAACAACTTCAATCTGTCTATGTTCAAGGACATGCTTTGTATTCATTATACTTTATCATACAAAGTTATTGTCTGTCTGTATACCTGCATTTTTATCACTCTTTAATTTATTTTTTTATCAGTGTGCTGCTGCTGGAGTATATGAATTTCCCCTTGGGATTAATAAAGTATCTCCTCACAGGTGGCGCAGTGGTAGTGCTGCTGCTTTGCAGTAAGGAGACTGTGGAGGATTGTGGGTTCGCTTCCTGGTTCCTCCCTTTGTGGATAGCACTTTGAGTACTGAGAAAAGTGCTATATAAATGTAATGAATTATTATTATTATATTATTCCTGTACACTTGTCTGTATTGATAAGGGCGAGGCACACTTCTTTCATTTCCAGGACTCCTTCTCTCCAGTATGAACTTGCGTGTGCTTCTGAAGACTGCTACTGTCGAAGAATTGTTTGCCACATTCGGAACAGCCAAACGGCTTCTCTCCAGTGTGGATTCTTGTGTGTCTTTGCAGACTGCAGTTATGGGAGAATCGTTTGCCACATTCAGAACAGGAATATGGCTTCTCTCCTGTATGGATTCTTGCATGGCACTGAAGAGTGCTAATGGTGGCAAACCTTTTGCCACATTCAGAACAGCCGTATGGCTTCTCTCCCGTGTGACTTCTGATGTGATTCTGGAGGCTGCTCTTAAACGGGAATCTCCTGCCGCATTCAGAACAGCAGTATGGCTTCTCTCCAGTGTGAATCCTTATGTGCAGCTGAAGAGTGCTACTGTCAGAGAATCTTTTGCCACATTCAGCACAGCCGTACGGCTTCTCTCCCGTGTGGATTCTCGTATGTCTTTGAAGCCCATTCTTGTAAGAGAACTGTTTACCACATTCAGAGCAGCAGTGGGGCTTCTCACCCGTGTGAAGTCTTTTGTGTTTGTGAAGAGCACTACTGCTGGAGTACAGTTTGCCACATTCAGAACAGACGTATTGCTTCCGCTTTGGGTGAACAGACTCATTACAGTCAGGAGTGTTTTTGAAACATTTTCTCCATTGTCTGCGGGCATACAAGGCCTCTTCATCTGTACTGTGCACTTTTTGTTGATCGGGGTTGATAGCTGCTGTCTGATCTTGTTTGGCAGCAGAAAAGGAACTAAACTCGAAAGAGACTGGAGTCAAACCTTCCGATCCTCTTGTTGAGTTCTTCTCCTCCTCCTGGTCCTGTTGCACTCTGCAGTGAAGAGAGGGCTGAGCAAGTGAAGATGATGAAAGGCCGCCACTCTCATGTAAATCTGTAAAAACAACAAAAGTATAGTTAAATCGTTCTAAACAAACAAATAAATAACTGAGTTTCAGTTCCTGCTCTGTCCACTGTGTGTATGGACCTTAAATGTTCTCCTGGTGTCTGTTCAATTTCTCTATTTTTTCCTCCCATACCCGACAGATGCGTCTGTTGTGTTAATCGCCGTCTCTAAACTGACCTGTCGTGGCTGGGTGAAGCGTGTGTGTCAGTGTGCCCTGCAGTGGACTGGCATCCATTCTCCTGTGGATATTGTCCTTACTGCTAATGCTATCTGTGACCCTATTTGAAGAAAATGATGAAAGGGATCTGACAAGTGGAGAAGATGTTGTGAGACTTTCAAGTGGATTCAAGCCCCTTCCATGTTGAGTGGTCAATACTGTTCCCTCACTCTTTGTTAATTTCACCGCTCTCACAAAGCCTTGTTTTCTCAGAGTTGCCTTCCATCTGACCAAGCTATGCCTCCTAACATTTACTAGATCAATATTATGGTATGGCACATTAATATTGCACTCCTAAATGCATCCTGAGGCACTTGGCTTCCCCAACATATTTTGATACAGATAAGCAAAATTTGGAGTTGTAGGAATCCACTTTCTGAGTAAACACCGATCTGTGGTCACAATATGACACAGTGGACGTTGTCAGTGCCATATGGGATGGACGGGCATCCCAAAATGGAGAGGGAAAACCCAAGTGGAGGCCCCAGGTGGATGGATGGGCATCCCAACCAAGAAAAAGGAAGGTTCCTTACCCAGGTGGATGGACAGGAGTCCCAGCCAGATGCGTTTTCAGTACCTTTCCTGGCATTGGATGAACTGCATATTCCCCCAATATGCCTCCCTCTGGCAGATCTCCCATTCATACTCCTGCAGGGCATCTTGGGACATGTAGTCTCAGAGAACAACCCTGTTGGGGTGTGTGGGTGGCACCAGAGAGAGCTATAAGAAAGGTGCACACGTCAAAGGGGGTTCCGCCTGACCCGGAAGTGCTGCCAGGCAGAGGTCAACTGACACCGGAAGAACTCTAAGGCTCTGAGATAAAAGGAGCTGTCCAGCCTCATCCAGGTGAGCTTGACAAAAGCTTGCCTGGAGGAGAGATGCAGGATTTATTGTGGAAGAAATGTGTTGAAGGGGAACTGAAACGTGTATTAGGTACTGGATTTAAATAAACTGCTTTTATCAAAACCTTTTTGACTGTGGAACTGCGCTTGTGTTCTGGGTTTGTGGCGCTGCAGTGCCCACAACATGATAATCCAAACCAAACTGATCCAAATGAGCACCGGAAACTTCCAGAAACCCATGGAGTTGAGCAAAATCACTGCATCTGCTCAAAGATAACAATATTGCATTTTTGTTCATGCTTAGGTCCTAAGTAAAGTACAATTTAGGAAAAAATTAAAGATGATGTGAGTTATCTGTGGTGGGTTGGCGCCCTGCCTGGGGTTTGTTTCCTGCCTTGTGCCCTGTGTTGGCTGGGATTGGCACCAGCAGACCTCCGTGACCCTGTAGTTAGGATATAGCGGGTTGGATAATGGATGGCTGGATGGGCGAGTTCTTATTTTAGCCTAATACATTTGTATCCTGCAGTGTTTCACTACAAAAACAACACCTTTAAAGTTAAATGAGCAGCTGGTTTCTGTTCACATTCAATAAAATGTGTATCCCGCTCTTACGTACACTTTCTAAAAATGCTAACACTGCCGATATTACTATTCGTAAATGTTCTCCATTTCACTTTTTAAATTTTTTTTATCACTTTACTTACTCGTTCTAAAACTCCAAGGGCTCTTCTGCTCTTCTTCTTCTTCTCTGCCATGTCCCTCGTCGGTTTTCTCTTCCATCACAGGTAACTCAGATTTCAGCGCCACAGAATTTTGCTGTTGTCCAACATTGGTGAGACAGGGCAGTAAACTGCAGTGAGAGTCTTCGCAGATATCCTGTTTGAAAAGATTCCCAGCTTCATGGTTGTCCACTGTAAGTCTAAAGTAGAAATCCTCAATTTTAACCTCAACAATCTCCTCCTTGGTCTCCTCCTCCTCCTCTTTCAAAACTGGAATTCTTCTTTCAGGATCTTCCAGATCCTCTGGCGCGCCCCATTCACAATCCTCTTCTTTAATGTGCTGCAGACTACCATCACTACCGTCCTCTTTGTCTGAGGCCATGTTGTGTGCAAAACTATTCACTGTCTTCTCCTCTTCTTCTTCTTCTTCTTCTCAGATTCCCTTCTCACATGGACAGCCATGGCCTAAAGGCCAATAGGCACCCAACTGCATGACCATATGAACCAGAGATTTCTTATGATCTGTCAAAATAAAATTGACAAAAATAACTTCAGAACGTTTCAGGTTTACCTTCCAGATTTTACTAAACACAGAAAATTACCAAATATTTTTTAAGAGATTTAAAATGCTGGGAACCCTCCATGTCAGCCTAAGAAGGTCAAAGCAGACATGAAGTCAAAACTGACTTGATAGGAAGATAAAGTCCAACTGATTGAGACAAAGCCAAGCATAGGAAAAGGGTTTGGGGGGGAAACAAAAAGTGAGGCTTTTTTTAATAACTTTGAACTATTTTATACTGGCAGCGCTGTTCTAATCAAGCCTGGCCCATATGCAAAGTTTAAAGATCCAAAGGACAGGTCTACCTAAACAAAGACCACCATTTCAAACAAACGTGCCACACCTTAACTGCAATGAAAATATCAGGAAGACACCTGGAAGAAAAATCGTTCCACACAAACACATACTGGGTCACGTTTGACAGCCATTACAAGTATTAACAATTCAGCCTACAGCCTCGGTGGGCCTGCCTGAATGGCCCTTGACCACCTGCCTACTGCTCCGCTACCCAAAGCCTCCCTTCTTTTCATTCCCTCCAGTGGACCCCATGCTCCAGCCTCCCTTTCAACTCCAAACTCAATACAATTCTGGCCTGCAGACATCTCTTAATGTCTTCCAGATGTTATATCTGGCTTAGCCCTGAAATTCCTTTCTGGTCCGGTCAGCCCTCATTTCACTCCTTCGATGCCTCCCTAAAATCCCCCCCCCCCCCCCCCCCCCCCGGGTTTTCACTTGAGAGGCTCTTAAAGGACCATCTTGCTGTCTTCATCTTCTTTCTCCTCTTCTACGTGGCCTTAATCTCTCCAATCTAATGCAGACCTACAGTCAGTCCCTTAGATTCTTAAAAGTAATTTGGTAGAACTCCTCTGTTTTCATAATGTCAACAGAAATTAGACTGCAGTCATTTGCCTATAGCATGCTGATGCTCTGTAATTTGTCCTGCGACTGTCGGGGCGTAAAATACGCTGAAGATTCTCACCTTGAAAGAAGACTCTAGGAGTCAGAGGATGGGCAGACATTGCGATAGATAGATAGATAGATAGATAGATAGATAGATAGATAGATAGATAGATAGATAGATAGATAGATAGATAGATAGATAGATAGATAGATAGATAGATAGATAGATAGATCTGTAAGGCACTATATGATAGATAGATAGATAGATAGATAGATAGATAGATAGATAGATAGATAGATAGATAGATAGATAGATAGATAGATAGATAGATAGATAGATAGATAGATATGAAATGCACTATATGATAGATAGATAGAACTGTAAGGCACTATATGATAGATATGAAAGGCACTATATGATTGATAGATAGATAGATATGAAAGGCACTATATGATAGATAGATAGATAGATAGATAGATAGATAGATAGATAGATAGATAGATAGATAGATAGATAGATAGATAGATAGATAGATAGATACTTTATTAACCCCAAAGGGAAATTCGTATACTCCAGCAGCAGCATACTGATAAAAACAATATTAAATTAAAGAGTGATAACAATGCAGGTATACAGACAGACAATAACTTTGAATAATGTTAACGTTTAAGGTGGAGTTGAAGAGTCGCATAGTTTGGGGGAGGAACGATCTCCTCAGTCTGTCAGTGGAGCAGGACGGTGACAGCAGTCTGTCGCTGAAGCTGCTCCTCTGTCTGGAGATGATCCTGTTCAGTGGATGCAGTGGATTCTCCATGATTGACAGGAGTCTGCTCAGCGCCCATCGCTCTGCCACAGATGTCAAACTGTCCAGCTCCGTGCCTACAATACATGCAATACATGACAATACATGACACCAGTTTGTCCAGGCGTGAGGCGTCCCTCTTCTTTATGCTGCTTCCCCAGCACACCACCGCGTAGAAGAGGGCGCTTGCCACAACTCTCTGATAGAATATCTGCAGCATCTTATTGCAGATGTTGAAGGACGCCAGCCTTCTAAGGAAGTATAGTCGGCTCTGTCCTCTCTTGCACAGAGCATCAGTATTGGCAGTCCAGTCCAATTTATCATCCAGCTGCACTCCCAGGTATTTATAGGTCTGCACCCTCTGCACACAGTCACCTCTGATGATCACGGGGTCCATGAGGGGTCTGGGCCTCCTAAAATCCACCACCAGCTCCTTGGTTTTGCTGGTGTTCAGGTGTAGGTGGTTTGAGTCGCACCATTTAACAAAGTCTTTGATTAAGTCCCTATCCTCCTCCTCCTGCCCACTCCTGATGCAGGCAGTGTCGTTTGCACGTGGCAGGACTCCGAGTTGTATTGGAAGTCTGATGTATATAGGCTGAACAGGACCGCAGACTCAACCCAATTAGGCCAAACTGAGCTGAGCCCCGAACAAGCCAAAAAAATCACAATTTATATAATCATTTCTTATCATCTTCACCTCACTTGCAATAACTCATTTGCTGCTTATTCGGACTCCCTACTCCAGCTGGATTCTCACAGGCCCTTTCTTGGCCACGAATATTGTTCTCAGCTTCTCTCTTAATTTCATTCTTTGCATCTCCTATTTCCTAACTGGCCTTCAAACAAACAGGTGCTCCCCCTTCTCTGACCTCGGGCAGTTTCTGTGCGTCATTCTCCCCCTTCGCGGTCTTTCTGGGTTATCAAATATTGGCGGTTTCTCTCTGAACTTAATTAAAAATGAAATATGGTATATGACTTTATTTAACTATTTATTCGAACATACCTAATTCACACTAAGTTTAATGCTTACAGAAGTTCTTACTAAGTTTATATCTGTCCATGCCAATACATTAATTTTTTATTTTCTATAGGACCCTGTAATAAGAATACAAGTTTAATGTCACTGTGCTCTGTACAGGGGTGGCACGGTGGCGCAGTGGGTAGCGCTGCTGCCTCACAGTTAGGAGACCTGGGTTCGCTTTCCGGGTCCTTCTTGCGTGGAGTATGCATGTTCTCCCCGTCTCTGCGTGGGTTTCCTCCCACAGTCCAAAGACATGCAGGTTAGGTGCATTGGCGATTCTAAATTGTCCCTGGTGAGTGTGTGTGTGCCATGTAGTGGGCTGACACCCTGCCTGGGGTGTGTTTTCTGCCTCGCAGTTAGGAGACCCGGGTCCTCTCTGCGTGGAGTTTGCATGTTTCCTGCAGGCATTGGCGAGTCTAAATTGTCCCTAGTGTGTGCTTGGAGGTGGTTGTGTGTGTGCCCTGCGGTGGGCTGGCACCCGGCCCGGGGTTTGTTTCCTGCCTTGCGCCCTGTGTTGGCTGGGATTGGCTCCAGCAGACCCCCGGTGACCCTGTAGTTAGGATATAGCGGGTTGGAGATTGGATGGATGTGCTCTATACAAATATTTTAAATCTGTTTTTCTTTTTTTTTTCTACAGTGGAGTCAAATTTAGCACACAGGGGCTCCGCATTTAGAATTGCTAGGCAAGCATTAGAAGACGAGAAAGGGACAACTACAAAAATGGGCATTGTACTATTTCTGTGTGCATGAAATTAAATCCTCTCTGTGCCTTGTTTGGAATGGCATGATTTATCTAAGTGGAGGCCTGCACATGGAGAAATCGTATAAAGCCCGGCACACCTTTGAAGCCGACGGATGGATGGGAGATAACGTCATCCGATCTGGAAAATCCTTCCAACGCAGTGATGAAAAAAAGCAGACTCTACACAAGGTCTTGTCATTGGCTTCCTCGTCTGTTATGCCGCATAAATCGTCACTAAACAAAGCAAAGTTATTTTCTCTTATGTGATTGCTTACTGCTGTATCACTATGGGAGGGGGATCGCCTTTTACTATTATATCTAGAGAAAAGCCAAGCAAAATGACACCTTTTATTGGCTAACTAAAAAGATTACAATATGCAAGCTTTCGAGGCAACTCAGGCCCCTTCTTCAGGCAAGTAATCTTGCCTGAAGAAGGGGCCTGAGTTGCCTTGAAAGCTTGCATATTGTAATCTTTTTAGTTAGCCAATAAAAGGTGTCATTTTGTTTGGCTTTTCTCTACATTCATAATGGCTAACACGGTACAACACCCTAGTACTATTATATCTATATAGTTTCAGGTTACTTAAGATGCCACAATTGCAAAAGAACTTATTCCAACCAGGGAGTAGAGGAAAACAGACCCACTTTGTATTTTTATAATCTGCATATAGAGTTACATGTCCCTGAGCCACTCACTGACTGACTGACTGACTGACAAGAAATTCTTTCTAAACATTCTGCGGAAGAAGAGCTTACACTAAAAGGACTAGCGCTATGGCCCTGAACTCCACAAAACTGCAGACGCACCAAAGAAAACAAAATCAGAGAAAACTCCCATAAGGTTTTGGAGCTGCAATTCCAGGGCCAGTCTATAGACCAGTAGGCAACGTGGCGTAGTGGGTAAGGCTCTGGACCATAGTCTACCTCAGCTTGCGAGTTCAAATCCTATCCTGAAATAGCGGATGCCCTAAACTTACATTTTTCTGAGGTGTTTACAACTGAGCAAGTGGATAACCTCCCAGAGCAGTAACAGGGACTACTAAGGAGGTGCTGAGGGATTTGGAAATTGTAGAGGGAGAAGAGCTGCTCAGATTAAATAAGCTGAAATTAAACAAATCACCAGGAGCCTCATGTATAAACGGTGCATACACACAGAAATGTTGCGTACGAATGTTTCCACGCTCAAATCGCGATGTATAAAACCTAAACTTGGCGTAAAGCCACACACATTTCCATGGTACCTCATTCCTTGGCGTACACAATTTCTCTGCTCGCTTTTGCAGACTGGCGGCACCCAGCGTCACGGTAGTGCTACTGTTCCTGTGTGGTTACCCTTTCTTTCTTAGCTCCACATTCCTGACGCGGCTTTATAAATACACTGAAATTAACTGCATATTGTTTATTAGTGTAATGCATCTGATTGTAATTAACCTGTAGCAATATAATGGTCCAGGGAATAGCCATAGTATTCCAAATACCAGAACTGCTTTAGCGTTGTAACTCTCACTGCATCTTCTTCTTTCAGCTGCTCCCATTAAGGGTTGCCACAGCAGATCATCTTTTTCCATATTACTCTCACTGCACCACTCGGAGTATTTATATCACTGTATCTGAGTGGGGAATCACAGCAGCAGCTGATCGGAAAGAGAATTATCAGTACACAGCATGAAGCAGACGCTGCCTGAGCCACGGCAAAACGCGTCAGAGACTTCCCTGTACGGACTTCGCAGTTTAGAAAAAGTTTCATCGCAAGAACTCTAAACGCACTAAATCAGTCCATCAAGTGCTCCTTGCAGAACTGTTTGTACTTATAAGTACAATTATCTCACTGTAAACTTACACTACAGTTATAATATTGCACAACCTGCGCTACTTTATAAAGCGTGTATTTACATATGATGATGGTATTCATTTTTAAGATGAAATGCAGCAAAATATGTTGCTTATAGTATACAGATAAAACTTTAACTTCATTTAAATAATCTTTATTGTTAATAATTAAACATGTGAGGACACGGTGCTGCAGCGCTAGCTAGTTCACGGGTTGTTCCTGCATTGCGTTGTATTATTGCTGGTGCTGACGCGACACTGGAAAGATAGACGGATAGAATAATTAAACATGTACTACAAAGATATTTCAATGTTGCTTAAAAGTTTTGAAGAATCAAGCTTACAGATGGCTTAACGTCTATTACAGAGCTGATTGTGTGGCGATTGGGTATTTGGAGAAAGAAAAGTAAGGACAGGAATTGGAGGTTAGTACATTTGAAAGAGACAGTACTGCTGTGATAAATTATTTCATCGAAGGTCGCACATGGCGCCGCAAGCCTCTTGCGTGAGACATGAACAAGCACTGCGCCACCGTGTTCCCATGTTTAATAACATGCTTTCATTCCTATCATCATGAAAAAGATATCATGTATACATCTCAGTATTTTAATTATGCAGAGAGCTGTAATATCGCGAATGTAATGGATTATGTGTCCTGTCGGAGAAAGAGAAAGAACGGAAGCAGGTAGTGATTCACACACATAGAGCACATAGAAGATCAAACACAGAACAAAGCATTTAACGTGCTACTTTAGTTATGATGGGATTTGAGAAACTAGTAAAATAAACAATTTTAAGATGAAGTTTATGATGTTCTACTTTAATGACAAAATAAACTACGTGATTAAAGTGGAAATTTCGAGATTAAAGTTGACATTTCGTGCTTTTTTCCCACCGTGTGCCTATTTGTTTTGTCTGTACCCTAATAAGCTTTCATATGACACTCAGACGGTGGGCTACGACTCGCCTTTTCACGGCGACTTTAATATCTGACAATTTCTTTTTTATTTCGGGCACTGTGCGACTTTGTGAACTTGAGCTTTCGAGTTTCTCTGATGCTATGTCACTCGATCAACTTCCTTTTGTTGATTATACCACTGTTTAAACCAACAAATAGTACGTTTTTCCTTTGCTTCCACTTGGTATTCGCTGAAATTCTTATACAGGGTGTCCCACTCGGGAGTACAACTTTAACACCAGAATTACCAGAGTCTACGAAAAAACTCGTAGATCCGGCCCACCTTAAAACCGTTCTCACCTCTCTTTTGTCTTCTAAATGTGCCGATTAAGAGGAGCAGCGAGCAGCCGGCTATTCCATCCCCCACCGTCGCAGAACGTTCACTAAGTTTTCCCAGCTCATGGCTTGTTTGATTATCTGGGAGTGACTGAACTGCTGGAGTTTTAGAATAGAAATAATAGATCGCTATTTGGAATACATGCATTTCATGCGTGTTCCGTTTCTACAGTAATCTGTGTAAACACATTGCTAAAACAGAAACTTTTTCATATTTTAGTAATAAATGTTACAAAATGTAGAATGTGTAAAGCCCGAGTTCCTAAGATCAAATAAACACTTCCACAAAAGCTTCACACACCGTATGACAGTTTCCGTGGCGTAGCGCGCTAAGATTTGCTTCTCAGACCGAGTAGCTTTTCTCTGCCTCACAAACATGAGTTCAATTCCCCGCTGGGGATAAAGTGTTACTTCTTTTTTTTGTTTTTAACCTCAAACGGACATAAACTTTGTAAATTGGTATGCACTGTCAGTTAATGAGATCGTTATATTTTCATGTGGGATGCTCCTTTTAAAATATTTTTTTAACAATTGAGACTGCAATTAACATGAACAACTGTCCTTATAACTTATTTTTTTCAAGATCCATAACACACAGACAGACAGAGCACTGCGTAATACAGAGACAGACAGGCAGAGATATACAAACAAACAGGGAAGGCACATGTACTGACAGAAAAAAAAATCAACATGTGCGTTGTTTCTGCAGCACTGAATGAGCTCACGCGCTCTAACATCACAAACCCGATCTGACTCTCTAAGTAACAGCGCAAGTACAGACGCAAACCAAGTGTGATCAAGAGTCCTGATTCGATCCCCACTCCCTCCTATATTTGCCGTTTTCAGTAGTAAGCTGCTCTTTTTGTTAATATTATACAGTACACACATGCACTTGATTTGTGTCTGTACTTGTGCTGTTACTTAGAGAGTCAGATCGGGGGGAGGGGTGATGTTAGACCAGGTGAGTTTATTCAGTGCTGCAGAAACAACGCACATGTTGATTTTTTTTTCTTTCAGTACATGTGCCTTCCCTGTTTGTTTGTATATCTCTGCCTGTCTGTCTCTGTATTACGCAGTGCTCTGTCTGTCTGTGTGTTATGGATCTTGAAAAAAATAAGTTATAAGGACGGTTTGCTGACTTGGAGCACCACTGCCTTACTGTGCCACAGAGACGCGAGTTCGATTCCCAGCTTTGAAGAAAGTGTTTTTTTTTTTCCTCAAACGGACATTGAATTTATAAATTGGTATGCACTGTAAATCGTTAACTTTAAAATGTCAATCGTGGTTATTTCTGTTGATTAATTCATGCTTTTTTACTTAGAGTCAGAACAGGAGCTTTTTCAGCTTATTCAGCTTCTGATCTGACTCAAACAGCGCCAGTATAACTTCACACCCAACCTGACGCTGTTCGTTTTCAAATAATATTGCATTACTTCGACGATGTTTTCTGATTGGTACTATTCGCGTCATAAAATGATTTCTTCAAAACGTCACATATATTTGTCTCTTTTTTTAAAATGTGCGTTGTAGCACTCAGCAACTGGCCACCTGCATGTTCTTGCGCACACTAAACAAGACAGCGCTATATGCAATCATCAGATTCAAATGTTAACAGTTATATAGCACAGAATGGAAATCAGCAGTTCGTAGCATTCCACCACGCAAGCTGTCATATCAACCGCCTACTGTAACTTGCTTTCTTTTTTCTTCGGTTATAGTCTTGAATAAAAGTGCACTTGTTTTGTTATACTTTTACATCAACATATGTTCCTGTGTTTGAGCTACATGGGCATACTCAAAAAATACACGTATAATGCCACAAAAAGTGCATGCAGACACTTCAGTTCGCAAGCATTGGTACGACAATGCAGTCACAAGTACACTGCAGAGCTTTAGCGCGTCTTTATGTGAAAACAGCAGTGTCAGATGGGGAGTGTCTGATGATTGCATATAGCGCTGAAGTTACTGCTCTTTACTATGCTTTCCTCTGCATGTCCTGGAGTACAAAAGAAACAGCATACAGCAACACGTGGGGACTGGCAATACTGGGGAAAAAAAACACGCGGTCGTATGTATCGTGATACACTGCAGAACTATAGCGCGTCTTTATGTGAAAACAGCAGTGTCAGGTGGGGGGCAGTAGGGATGGATCCTGAACGCCACTGAGACAATGAAAAGTGAATTTTAAAAAAATAAAGCTAACCTTTACAAATATCATAAATTACACCAGCTGTTACAGACTGAAATCAAATGTATCTTTTTATTCTAAAATAGTGAAAATAAGAACACTTCTCAAATGGGAGTTGTGCAGGATCGAACTCATGACCTTCTGATTCCCAGTCAGTGACTGATACTGTTACGCCACAGAAGCAGTGATAGTTAAGTCATGTCAATGTCTCACACTAAGGCGGGTTTTTTTGGCGGTGGTTATTTTTTGTACCTTTTGTGAAAGTGTTTCTTTGATATTTGGACTTCAGGCTTCATACATTATATAGTTTATGCCTACATTTTGTCAATTGCTACTAGAATATATAACACGTTTCTGTTTTAACAATGTGGTTACACAGATTACTGTAGAAATGCAACACATATGAAATGCGTGTGTTTCAAATAATCTATTATTTCTACTCTAAAACTCCACTTCACTCCCAGATAATCAATCAAGGCAAGAGCTGGGAAAAGCTCGTTTACGTTCTAAGTCGTTGGGGGGGATGGAATAGCCGGCTGCTGGCAGCTTGTCTTTATCAGTACATTTAGATGACAAAAGACGCTGGCGGAGAGGTGAGAACGGTTTTAAGAAGCGATTTAAGGTGGGCCGGATCTACGAGTTTTTTCATAGGCTCTGGTAATTCTAGTGTTAAAAATGTGAATTACTCTGCAACGCGTGCATGTATCATCATGCAACAATATTCCTTATTTAATGAAGAATTGATTCTGTGTCATAAAGAGGCGGGCACTATAGCGGGCGCCGCTACGGCGGCCCCGGACGTGGCAGCGGCCGGGCTGTACCAGCCAGGCGCAGACGGCCGTCTAGCCCCAGACACCAACCCTGCAGAGTGGCAAAAGCAAGCATGCAGTATACCGTACCACAAAGAGTGTTCATTTTGAAGACCTACTGGGTCACCGGGTCAGCAAAACAGTGTCACAGGGAATATTTGAAGAAATTTGGAGGGAGAAACCCGCCTACCTTCAAAACCATCACAAAATTGGCCAAAAAGTTGGAGGCGATGGGAAGCCTGGTTGAATAGCATTCTGGAGGACGGCCTCAATTATCGGATGACATTATCAGCACCTTTTGTAATGTGGACTTGTTTTCCACTAAATACAGGTATGTTCAGTTCTTACAGCTCGCCTTTACGTTCAAGCGTAACGCGAGTAATTCACATTTTTAAAGCTGTACTCCTGAGTGGGACACCCTGTATTTTCCCCCGTGCTTTTCCCATTGTCTTTTCACAGAAGGCTATTTATATCGATTTGCATATTCAAAGAGGCGTAATTCTGGGAGGAGTTGGGGCGGGACAGAAGGTGCGTGCACGTGCATTACTTTTCACGCTGATCAGGATTTATGTAGTGGAAGAACGTGGAAGTTTGCGTGCGCACAGATTCCTGCATCTGGATTTTTCTGTGCGTACGCACATTCCCGCTTTTGTGCTTACGCCATGTTATAGTGTGAGTTCTACGCACGGCGTTATACATGAGGCCCCAGGACCAGATCATATTTACCCTCAAGTTCTTAAGGAGACTAGCGAGTACAGATAGAAACCCTTGACACATATTTTTAGGAAGTCGCTGTGCACTGGAGAGATTCAGAAGGACTGGAAAATGGCAAATATCATCCTGTTATATAAAAAGATTGACAGGGCAGATCCAAGCAACTATAGGCCAGCAAGCTTAATGTACATCACTGGAAAATTAAAGGAAGGAATTATTAAGGATACTGTAAGATTGAGCAACACATGGCAAGGTCTGGAGTTTACTGAACAGTCAGCATGGGCTCAGAAGAGGGAGGTCGTGTTTCACTAACATGCTGGAATTCTATGAGGAGGCAACAAAAGGATACCATCAAAGTGGAGCAGATGAGATTATTTATCTGGACTTTCAGAAAGCATTTGATGAGGTGCCACATGAGAGGGTGGGCATCAAACTAAAAGAAGTGGCAGTTCAGGGCGTGGTGTGTAGGTGGGTACAGAATTCACTCAGTCACAGGAAGCAGAAGGTGATGAATGTGTAAGGAACCAAATCTGAACTGGCTGATGTTAAGAGTGGTGACCAGCAGGGGCTAGGGCCTCTGCTATTTTTAATATATAGAAATGATTTAGATAGAAATATAAGTAACAAGCTGGTGAAGTTTGCAGATGATAGCAAGATAGGTGGATTAGCAGATGATTTGGAATCCATTATGTCATTACAGATGGACTTGGATAGCATACTGGCTTGGGCAGATTTGTGGCAGATGAAATTTAATGAAATGTAAAGAATTACACATAGAAAGGAGAAATGTGAGGTGTGAATACACAATGGGCAGTCTGAAAATCGAGAGTCCACCTTATGAGAAGGATTTAGGAGTCATAGTGGACTCTAAGCTATCAACTGCCAGACAGTGTTGTTCAGAAGCCATTAAGAAGGCTAACAGAATGTCAGGTTATATAGCGCCTTGATTTGTGGAGTACAAGTCACAGGAGGATCTGCTCAAGCTTTATAACACACTGGTGAGGCCTCATCTGGAGTCCTGGGTGCAAAAAGGACATAGCAGCACTAGAAAAGGTCCAGAGAAGAGCGACTAGGCTGATTCAGGGCTACAGGGGATGAGTTATGAGGAAAGATTAAAAGAGCTGTGTCTTAAGGAGATTAAGAGGAGACCTGACTGAAGTGTTTAAAATTATGAAGGGAATTAGTCCAGTGGATCGAGACGGTGACTTTAAAATGAGTTCATCAAGATCATGGGGACACAGCTGGATGGAATACAGGAAGGTAGTGGACAATTTTGTTGACTGGTGTGGTCCTGAATCAACCACAGATCAACACCAGTAAAACTAAAGAACTGGTAGTTCATTTAAGAAGATCGTGATCTCCAGCCACTCCCCTGTCTATTAAGGGTATGGAGGTGGAGATAGTTGAGGAGTACAAGTATCTAGGGGTGCATATGAGCAATAAGCTAGACTGGTCCAGGGCCATTGTGATGGATGGCAGGCATTTCAGCATGGCCTGGACGTCCCTCATCAGAGGAAAAGAAAAAAAGCAGCACGTTCAGGACACTACATCCCACGGGACGCTAGATGGCAGCTCCCCTGGACAGAAATGGTTCCTCGGATTCCTGCAGGGCAGCATGGGACATGGAGTCCATTTCTTCAGCCCTGTTAGGTGCCGTGGGTGCCGCCAGGGGGAGCTCACCAAGAACTTGGGGACTATTACGGTTACGTCAACCCGGAAGTACTTTGGGGTCACGTGGACGGAAGTCCGCAGTACTTCCGGGATACCTAAAGAAGGCATTTAGATAGATAGATAGATAGATAGATAGATAGATAGATAGATAGATAGATAGATAGATAGATAGATAGATAGATAGATAGATAGATAGATAGATAGATAGATAGATAGATAGATAGATAGATAGATAGATAGATAGATAGATAGATAGATAGATAGATAGATAGATAGATAGATAGATAGCATCCGGAAAGTATTCACAGCGCATCACTTTCTCCACATTTTGTTATGTTACAGCCTTATTCCCAAATGGATAAAATTCATTTTTTTCCTCAGAATTCTGCACACAACACCCCATAATGACAACGTGAAAAATATTTACTTGAGATTTTTGAAAATTTATTAAAAATAAAAAAATGTAGAAAGCACATCTCCATAAGTATTCACAGCCTTTGCCGTGAAGCTCGAAATTGAGCTCAGGTGCCTCCTGTTTCCCCTGATCATCCTTGAGATGTTTCTGCAGCTTCATTGGAGTCCACCTGTGGTAAATTCAGTTGACTGGACATGATTTGGAAAGGCACACACCTGTCTATAGAAGGTCCCACAGTTGACAGTTCATGTCAGAGCACAAACCAAGCATGAAGTCAAAGGAATTGTCTGTAGACCTCCGAGACATGATTGTCTCGAGGCACAAATCTGGGGAAGGTTACAGAAAAATGTCTGCTGGTTTGAAGGTCCCAATGAGCACAGTGGCCTCCAACATCCGTAAGTGGAAGAAGTTCGAAACCACCAGGACTCTTCCTAGAGCTGGCCAGCCATCTAAACTGAGTGATCGGGGGAGAAGGGCCTTAGTCAGGGAGGTGACCAAGAACCTGATGGTCACTCTGTCAGAGCTCCAGAGGTCCTCTGTGGAGAGAGGAGAACCTTCCAGAAGGACAACCATCTCTGCAGCAATCCACCCATCAGGCCTATATGGTAGAGTGGCCAGACGGAAGCCACTCCTTAGTAAAAGGCACATGGCAGCCCGCCTGGAGTTTGCCAAAAGGTACCTGAAGGACTCTCAGACCATGAGAAAGAAAATTCTCTGGTCTGATGAGACAAAGATTGAACTCTTTGGTGTGAATGCCAGGCGTCACATTTGGAGGAAACCAGGCACCACTCATCACCAGGCCAATACCATCCCTACAGTGAAGCATGGTGGTGGCAGCATCATGCTGTGGGGATGTTTTTCAGTGGCAGGGACTGGGAGACTAGTCAGGATAAAGGGAAAGATGACTGCAGCAATGTACAGAGACATCCTGGATGAAAACCTGCTCCAGAGCGCTCTTAACCTCAGACTGGGGCGACGGTTCATCTTTCAGCAGGACAACGACCCTAAGCACACAGCCAAGATATCAAAGGAGTGGCTTCAGGACAACTCAGTGAATGTCCTTGAGTGGCCCAGTCAGAGCCCAGACTTGAATCTGATTGAACATCTCTGGAGAGATCTTAAAATGGCTGTGCACCGACGCTTCCCATCCAACCTGATGGAGCTTGAGAGGTGCTGCACAGAGGAATGGGCGAAACTGGCCAAGGATAGGTGTGCCAAGCTTGTGGCATCATATTCAACAAGACTTGAGGCTGGAATTGCTGCCAAAGGGGCATCGACAAAGTATTGAGCAAAGGCTGTGAATACTTATGGACATGGGATTTCTCAGTTGTTTCATTTTTAATAAATTTGCAAAAACCTCAAGTAAACTTTTTTCACGTTGTCATTATGGGGTGTTGTGTGTAGAATTCTGAAGAAAAAAATGAATTTAATCCATTTTGGAATAAGGCTGTAACATAACACAATGTGGAAAAAGTGATGTGCTGTGAATACTTTCTGGATGCACTGTAAGCCAGAAATGAGGTATCCATAGTGGGAGCTGACATTCCATCAAACAAAGGAGAAGCTTCAGAGCCAGCAGCAGGGGTTCCTATAAAAAGCAGAAGCCCTGCAAAGTCGCTCACTTTTCCAGCTTAGTGTGGCTTAAAATATTAAACTATTAGAGAATAAAATGAGCAGGAATCCATTAGGTCAGCACTGCATAGCACTACGATATCCTTACTTTATAAACACTGGGCTGAAATCCCCAACTCGTGGTTACGATGGGAGAATCTCCATGTCTGTCAGACACTAAAGCCAAGCCTGGCATTGTAATTTGATATTCATGAATGCCAGTGCAAGTTTACATAAATGATAACTGGGCAACTACCAAATCAACAGAACACTGTTTACAATTTCTGTTCCTATTAGTATTTATGTATTTTATATTCTATTAAAGACAAAGGCAAGATATTGTCCACTTGAATGAGGGGGGTACTTTTCATGAAAAAAAGCTGGTGGAAGGAATTTCAATTTTTGACATTGCATCAAATAGATATTGAATATTGTAAAATCTCAGTGGTGTCAATATCAGATACAAACATTCAGGTATTGTGAGATCCTCAGTCTCCTGCAAAGCTTACAAAACATTTTCAAACCAACTCAACACACAGGGGCTGAAGAAAAAGCAGGAAACAGCCCTCAGGTGGGCACCAGTTCATCACAGAGCCCACTGATGCACATCAGACCAACACACTCAACTGTGTACAAAGGGAGAACATCGAGACTTTAAAACGGGTGTTGGATTTGAACTCAGGATGCCAAATACATCAGGCAGCAGTGCGTACCACCATACTGCCCTGCCCACCCCAATCCTTCCATTTTTAATTGCCTAGGTCCTTTTAGAATATTTATTAAAGAATAAAACAAAATGAAGCCTGCTCTGGGTCATCAGTATATACAAGACAGACAGAAAGATGTGAAGGGCACTATATGATAGATAGATAGATAGATAGATAGATAGATAGATAGATAGATAGATAGATAGATAGATAGATAGATAGATAGATAGATAGATAGATAGATAGATAGATAGATAGATAGATAGATAGATAGATAGATAGATAGATAGATTATAGGGCCTTTTACATCCATCTCTCTATCATATAGTGCCTTTTACATCCATCCATCCATCTTATAGTGCCTTTTACATCCATCCATCCATCGTATAGTGCCTTTTACATCCATCTATCTATCATATAGTGCCTTTTATATCCATCCATCTATCTTATAGTGCCTTTTACATCCATCCATCTATCTATCATATAGTGCCCTTTACATCCATCTATCTATCTTATAGTGCCTTTTACATCCATCCATCCATCTTATAGTGCCTTATCCCTCCATCCATCCATCTATCATATAGTGCCTTTTACATCCATCCATCTATCTATCATATAGTGCCTTTTACATCCATCCATCCATCTTATAGTGCCTTTTACATCCATCTACCTATCTTATAGTGCCTTTTACATCCATCCATCCATCTTATAGTGCCTTTTACATCCATCCATCTATCTATCAAATAGTGCCTTTTACATCCATCCATCTATCATATAGTGCCTTTTACATCCATCCACCCATCTTATAGTGCCTTTTACATCCATCCATCTATCTATCATATAGTGCCTTTTACATCCATCCATCTATCATATAGTGCCTTTTACATCCATCCATCTATCTATCATATAGTGCCTTTTACATCCATCCATCCATCTTATAGTGCCTTTTACATCCATCTATCTATCTTATAGTGCCTTTTACATCCATCCATCCATCTTATAGTGCCTTTTACATCCATCCATCTATCTATCATATAGTGCCTTTTACATCCATCCATCTATCATATAGTGCCTTTTACATCCATCCATCCATCTTATAGTGCCTTTTACATCCATCCATCTATCTATCATATAGTGCCTTTTACATCCATCCATCTATCATATAGTGCCTTTTATATCCATCCATCTATCTTATAGTAGCCTTTTACATCCATCCATCCATCTTATAGTGCCTTATCCATCCATCCATCTATCATATATTGCCTTTTACATCCATCCGTCTTATAGTGCCTTTTACATCCATCCCATCTATCTATCATATAGTGCCTTTTACATCCATCCATCCATCTTATAGTGCCTTTTACATCCATCTATCTATCTTATAGTGCCTTTTACATCCATCCATCTATCATATAGTGCCTTTTACATCCATCCATCCATCCATCTTATAGTGCCTTTTACATCCATCCATCTATCTTCATATAGTGCCTTTTACATCCATCCATCCATCTTATAGTGCCTTTTACATCCATCTATCTATCTTATAGTGCCTTTTACATCCATCCATCTATCATATAGTGCCTTTTACATCCATCCATCTATCTATCATATAGTGCCTTTTACATCCATCCATCCATCTTACAGTGCCTTTTACATCCATCTATCCATCATATAGTGCCTTTTACATCCATCCATCCATCTTACAGTGCCTTTTACATCCATCCATCCATCTATCTATCATATAGTGCCCTTTACATCCATCTATCTATCTTATAGTGCCTTTTACATCCATCCATCTATCTATCATATAGTGCCTATTACATCCATCCATCCATCTTATAGTGCCTTTTACATCCATCCATCTATCTATCTTATAGTGCCTTTTACATCCATCCATCCATCTATATATCATATAGTGCCCTTTACATCCATCTATCTATCTTATAGTGCCTTTTACATCCATCCATCTATCTATCTTATAGTGCCTTTTACATCCATCCATCCATCTATATATCATATAGTGCCCTTTACATCCATCTATCTATCATATAGTGCCCTTTACATCCATCTATCTATCTTATAGTGCCTTTTACATCCATCCATCCATCTTATAGTGTCTTTTACATCCATCCATCTATCATATAGTGCCCTTTCCATCCATCTATCTATCTTATAGTGCCTTTTACATCCATCCATCTATCTATCATATAGTGCCCTTTACATCCATCTATCTATCTTATAGTGCCTTTTACATCCATCCATCTATCTATCATATAGTGCCTTTTACATCCATCATCTATCATATAGTGCCTTTTACATCCATCATCTATCTATCATATAGTGCCCTTTACATCCATCTATCTATCTTATAGTGCCTTTTACATCCATCCATCTATCTATCATATAGTGCCTTTTACATCCATCCATCCATCTTATAGTGCCCTTTACATCCATCCATCTATCTTATAGTGCCCTTTTACATCCATCCATCCATCTATATATCATATAGTGCCCTTTACATCCATCTATCTATCTTATAGTGCCTTTTACATCCATCCATCTATCTATCTTATAGTGCCTTTTACATCCATCCATCTATCTATCTTATAGTGCCTTTTACATCCATCCATCCATCTATATATCATATAGTGCCCTTTACATCCATCTATCTATCATATAGTGCCCTTTACATCCATCTATCTATCTTATAGTGCCTTTTACATCCATCCATCCATCTTATAGTGTCTTTTACATCCATCCATCTATCATATAGTGCCCTTTACATCCATCTATCTATCTTATAGTGCCTTTTACATCCATCCATCTATCTATCATATAGTGCCCTTTACATCCATCTATCTATCTTATAGTGCCTTTTACATCCATCCATCCATCCATCTTATAGTGCCTTTTACATCCATCCATCTATCTATCATATAGTGCCTTTTACATTCATCCATCCATCTTATAGTGCCTTTTACATCCATCCATCTATCTATCATATAGTGCCTTTTACATCCATCCATCCATCTTATAGTGCCTTTTACATCCATCCATCTATCTATCATATAGTGCCTTTTACATCCATCCATCCATCTTATAGTGCCCTTTACATCCATCCATCTATCATATAGTGCCTTTTACATCCATCCATCTATCTATCATATAGTGCCCTTTACATCCATCTATCTATCTTATAGTGCCTTTTACATCCATCCATCCATCTTATAGTGCCTTTTCCATCCATCCATCTATCATATAGTGCCTTTTAAATCCATCTATCTATCTTATAGTGCCCTTTACATCCATCCATCTATCTATCTAACAAACAGACAGGTAGGCAGGGAGACAGATAATTTGAAAGGCACTATATAACAGACAGTTTGCAGTAACACATGTGGCAGTCCCACAGGTTTATCCTCCACACACTTCGTTGTCCTCTCATCTTCAGGGGGCTCATTTCTAACTCTGCACTGGTCACCTGTGGTCGCAGGTTTTTCATTTCCCTTTTTCCTCCGGCATCCCAAACACATGCGTGTCCAGTTCACTGGCTCCCCTAAACTGACTGGTGACGGACTGGTGCCTTCCCTCCAGGGTTGGTTTTTGCCATGCTGCCCGATGTCCATTGTTACCCTGAACTGAATTATTTGGCTCTCACCACGGAGGGCGTTCATCATCTGCTACAGAAGAGTGGCTGACCAGTCTGTGTTAATACCCACCATGTTAACTGACCTCTTCAATGTAATTTCTGCCACTTTTTGTCTTGCCTTGAATGTTTTACTTAAGCCTTCCGGGTGTCCGTGTGAATCGACGACTCTTTTGGAGTTTTTTTTTCACTCCGTATATAAAGCGACCTTGGGTTTGTGAAAGGCGCTCAATAAATGTTTTTTAATAATAATAATTATTATTAGATGAGTGTGACCTGCGATGGTCTGGCACTCTAGAAGGCACGCACGCGATTTTCTCCGGAACTCTATTTATATTACAAAAAAAAAGTTCTCGAAGTTCTCGTGGGGTTTCCGATTTGGAGTCCCAGATTTTCGTGAATCCCTACGTCCACTAAACTCGGGCTGAATGACAATCAGAAGACGGGACAAGCGAGCGGCTCACACAGCGGTCTGGGGTCCTGGGCCGGCGTGAACGGTAGAATGAAACGGGCTGCTGCTGACCACTAAACGGATGGACTTCAGCAGGCTACCGCGGCTCTCCTTTTCTCCTCGAATTCGTTTTCTCTATTCCATCTTATCTCGCTCTTTCCACATTCGTTGCTCTAACCATGCTTTGCCTTTCCGTTTCCCCGATATCTATGAGCACGTCCTGTCTTCTTCTCTCTCGCTCCCGGTGTTCTCGCCTTAAACGATTCTTCCGTTACTCACCGACGCCAGTCCGCCTCATTTTCCTCGTCTCTCTCACTTTATTTCTTTCCTCTTTTTCTGCCCCCGTTTGTCTCTGAAAGTGCAGACCCGCTCCTCGTATGTCAGCCCGATCCGTCAGCCGGAGAAATCGAACGAAGCGAAACAAGAAGCGTCATCAACGGGCGACTCGACGGAGAGAAGGCGTAGCTGAGCGGATCTGCTGATAAACACTGCCATCTACTGGACGAATGGAGGATCATTTATCAGGTTGTCGGCTCTCCGTTCTTCAGACTAGACCAGTTTCTATCGAACACCGTAATCAATGTAATAATTAGGACGGACATGCTGGCCAGCACTGATTCCAGCCTTACGCGTGATTCTGTCAGGATGGGCTCTGGTCTGATGTGATCCTCAACTGGATTAAACGGGTTCGAGTAGGACGATGATGATTATGATGAGCTTAATGGTGAACTTCTGCCTGACCGTCAGCACTTGAATTACATTAGGCGGGTTTGACGACGACAGGTTCAAGATATATATTTGTACTAAAGAACAAAACATATAAAGACGTGTTTAAAAAGTCCGTTAAGCAAATATGCGTTTCAAAATAATAAAATGGAGACCTTCGACATATAAAAAAATCTAAAGAGCAATAAACGATAAGCACCTCAACCCGATCTCTGTTTGGTGCGCCGAGTCTTTGCTTTTCAAAGCACATCAGTCCTCCCAGCTCTACTGTCTGTCCTACAGATGGCCCTTTGTCACAAGCCTCTTGTTCCCAGTTCATCTGCCCTCTTTGACTGCTGCCTTGCTTTCTTCTGTCCCTCAAAGTTAATCTCAGATTACCTCCATGATGTTCTGATCAGAGCACTGTATTTTTTGGATAGTTCTTGTCGGCCATGCGTTTGGGTCATGAAACTAGGACCTTTCAGATGTCCCACCTGTGACACCCCACTTTCCCGACATACCTTCCAATAGTTCGACTTGAGGTATGAAGTAATCATACTGAGGAAAAATCAGAGTGAGTGAGCGAGGCACAGACAGGATTTTTACAAAAATGGACAGTTCTTATATATATATCCATCCATTATCCAACCCACTATATCCTAACTACAGGGTCACGGGGATGTTCTGGAGCCAATCCAAGCAAACCCCGGGCAGGGCGCCAGCCCACCGCAGCGCACACACACAGACCCCCACACACCAAGCACACACTAGGGACAATTTAGAACCGCCAATGCACCTTTGGACTGTGGGAGGAAACCGGAGTACCCAGAGGAAACCCACGCAGACACGGGGAGAACATGCAAACTCCACACAGGGAGGACCCGGGAAGTGAACCCAGGTCTCCTAACTGCGAGGCAGCAGTGCTACCCACTGTGCTATATATATATATAAATAAATAAAAAAGATATAAGAGAAGGTCTGTGATGCGGTTTGCATATTTGCAGCTGGAGATCCACAAAGGGAGAAAATGAATCACGTATCATAAAGTAGTTTTTATTCCCGAGTTTTCAGCCCCCCTTTGATTCTTGTAAGTCTAATCATTATCCTCTGATGAAGGTCCCTGGTAGGGGCTGAAAGCTCAGGAATAAAAACTACTTTATGATACGTGATTCATTTTCTCCCTTTATGGATCTCCAGCGCAAATATATATATATTATATATATATATATATATATATATATATATATATATATATATATATATATATATTCATGGCATTCGTAGTCTGAATCACAATCTGATTGTATGGGTGGTTACGAGGTTCAATTCCCCGAGAGGGGGGTGCAGTGAGTGTGTACGCCTGATGAGCCCAGAATTAGGGCAAAACACGTGCCGCGTACTCTTTGCATTATTTGACAGTAAAACTACTTCAACCATATATACAGTAATATATATATATATATATATATACATTAATATATATATATATATATATATTTTTATATATATATATATATATATATATATATATATACATACATATATACAGTATATAGATATAGAGTGGACACTTGGGGGCGCTGTTGCACCGTGAAACCCAACAGACAGATACTCCGGACACAGGTTTAAAAGCACGAAGACGATTTTTAATTCTTTCCTGTGTTCGGATTCAGCGGGTTGGAAAATGGATGGATGGATTCACTAAAGTGCCTCCAAAGCACCACATCTACCAAACACAACAATGAAGAAACACAATAATTCTCCTCCTCTCAGCAAGCTCAGTCACACTCCCCATGATTTGGCAGAAATCCCCGTGTCTCCCTGCAGCGTCACCTGGCAGCACCCACGGTACCCAGCAGGGCTGTGAAGTCGAACTCCATGTCCCATAGTGCCCTGTGGGAATCCGGGGCACCACTATGCTGCAGCAACCTCACCATCTAGCGTCCTGGGTGTGTCGGTCGGGTTGAGCTGCCGGCCGTCCATCACTCTCTCTCTCTCTCTCTATATATATATTTTTTTTTTTTTTCACGGCATTCGTAGTCTGTGTCACAATCTGATTGTATGGGTGGTTAACTACCAGGTAACGCTTGGGCTTCGCCTCTGGCGCTGACGTCCGAGGTTCAATTCCTGAGAAGGAGTGCAGTGAGTGTGTACGCCTGTTGAGCCCAGAATTAGGGCGAAACACGTGTTGTGTACTCTTTGTATTATTTGACAGTAAACTATTTTCAACCATTCTATGATCTGCTTCTCACAACTGAGGGCACCGTGGCGGATGTTAGCTGACTTGCTGACCAACCACAAGCGTTACCTGGTAGGTAACCACCCATATAATCAGATTGTGACACAGACTACGAATGCCGTGAATGTAATTACCCTGATCTACATGCTGTCAAATAAATGAACCACATGCCGTGGCGCAACGTTAGGGGCTTCGCCTCTGGCGCTGATGTCCGAGGTTCGATTCCCGAGAGGGAGTGCAGTGAGTGTGTACACCTGATGAGCCAAGAATTACGGCGAAACACGTGTCGCGTACTCTTTGCATTATTTGATAGTAAACTATTTCAACCATATATATATATATATGTGTGTGTGTGTGTATCCAGTTTGTTTTCCTTGTGAGCAGAAAGAAAGAGAGACTCACATCCATAAGTCCAATCACTTCCAGGTACAAACAATAATAATAAGAAGAAAAAGAAACACAAAAACACCAGAACTCCAGTCTGTCTCAATTCTTCCTATTTAAATGGCACCAAAGGGGCTGTTCAGGACTTTCGGAATTCCCAGAATACAAGTCACTGGTTTTATTTCCCCTTTAGTGTTCGCCAGACTGCTCCAGGGGTCTTCAAGGGGGTCTTCCTCCATGCAGACAGAGCTCAAAATGAAACACCCAGCCGGTCCCGTATTTATCCCCACTCTCTCAGAAGCTCATGGGCAGAGGTTTTCAAAGTCGTTCCTGGGGGGCCCCTGTGGCTGCAGGTTTTTGTCCCAGCCAGATTCACATCTGCTGACATTTAGCTCATTTAATTAGCTGGTGTTTTTTCCTTTTCTCTTATTCTACATTGAGAAAAGCACAGAAGCACGAGTTTTATAAGACATTTAGAAATATTTCCATTTCTGCTCTACATTTAAATTTTTATTCTATTTTGCCCTTTCTCTGTGCGGTTTGCTTCCTTCATTGTATCTTAATAATGACGGGCAGAGCAGACAGCCAGGCAAACAACACTGAAAAATCAAAGGCTGACCCACTAATTAGTAAAGAATGGATTAATTAAACAATTAGAACACCTGGATATGTAAAATGAAAATCAAGATGAAAATATTGTTAAAAAGAAAAATAAATACATTATTCCCATATAACAGCTTCGTACATTTTAGTATTTATTTATATTGTTCCCAAAACACAGAATGTGGGAAATAACATCTCACTTAATTAGCCCAGGAGTCCAATTAAAAGCAGTAGCTGGTTGGAACAAAAAC
Source organism: Erpetoichthys calabaricus (assembly GCF_900747795.2). NCBI lineage: Eukaryota > Metazoa > Chordata > Cladistia > Polypteriformes > Polypteridae > Erpetoichthys > Erpetoichthys calabaricus. Next base: position 19,046,515 of record NC_041398.2, on the reverse strand, counting down.
CTGCAGCCACGGGGGGCTCCCCCGGATCGAGTCTGTAAACCCCTGCTCTAGGCCAGGGGTGGGCAACGGCGGTCCTGGGGGGCCGCAGTGCCTGCAGGTTTTTGTTCCAACTCAGTTTCATTGCTGATGAAGCCCTTATTGCTCAAGTGACATTTTGATGCTTCATCTTAGTGGTCTCGCTTGTTAAGGTTCCCCACCCTTAATTGCTTATTTCAGACTGAAAGAGCTGCATTCGCTGTGTTTTAATGGCTCCTTATTAGCAATAAGATGTAAATGACAAAGCAGCCAGCAGTTTTCCATCGAACTTGTTTCTATTTACATCACTGAGGGTTCATCACAAACCGTTTGATTTAATAAAACACCTAATGGAAAAATGTGAAAGACTGAAAAGTAAACGTTTTAGGCTTCAAATCCTTAGAAAGGAAAAAGTCTACGATATAAGAACATTACATTGCAGAATAACAAGCCATAAAATGAAATAAGGTCTGAGACTGGCATCTAATTAAGCAATTGGGTTGGAAAGAGAACCTGTAGCCAGTGCAGCCCTCCAGGACCGACATCACCCACCCCTGCTCTAGGCCAGGGGTGGGCAGATTCAGTCCTGGAGGGCCGCAGTGGTTGCAGGTTTTTGTTCCAACCCAGTTGCTTAATTAAAAACCAATCCTTGTCAATTATATAATTGCATGGCTTGCTAGTGCTTTAACTCTGCCATGTCAGGTCATTCTTATATCCTAGATTTATTTTCCTTCCTAGGATATCATCCAAATGATCTGAAGTCTAAAACAGATGAGTAATTCTCAGTGTTTCACTTTTTTTCTCTTCACTTTCCTTCCAAGTATTTAATTAAACCAAATAGTGCACGATAAATACACACAGGTGTAAATGGTAACAAGCTAAATGGAGAAATGCTGGTCTCTTTTGTCATTTGCATGGTATTGCTAATTAGGAGCAATTAAACACCAAGACTACAGCTGTTTAAGACTAAAATAAGCAATAAGGGTTCAAACTCTTAACGAGCGAAACAACTAAAGTGAAGCTGAAGTGTTACTTGAGCAATAAGGGCTTCTTATTAAGCAATTGGGTTGGAGCAAAAACCTGCAGCCACTGCAGCCCTCCAGGACTGAATCTGCCCACCCCTGCTCTAGGCGATAAAACCAAGAGTTCCGATTCCTCATGAGTGTCCCAGCCCCGGTCGACTCAACCTCAGTCATGCTCTCTTCACCCCGCCTTCTCTCATTTTATACGCCCCAAGGGATTCCGTCCACCACTCACATTAATCATCTCAACCAGCTCCTTAGAATCACCTCACATGACTCGGAAGTGGGCCTTCAGAGCTTGTGCTCAGGTTCGTGTGCACCTGTACCGACACCAGACCCTCTAAATAGGACCACTCACCGACAAGCACTCGCCTCTAACTCCTGGGCCCTATTCACTCATAATGAAACTTTTTCTCTTATTCCCCCCCCCCACCCCTTTTCTAGTACCCCTGTAATCGAGAAGATCAAAGTTTGGGTCAGGGTGTGTGCTGGCCAGACCTGAATAAACACACATGCTGAAGATCAGCCAGAGAGGCCCACTCAGACACAGATGGCCGATTGTCACCCTGACGGCCACTGCGCTGAGGCGGCTCATTGAGCTCACTTTCCCGTTCGTCGTTTTCCTCTGTTGCTCTGCTTGTCCGGCTGCCTTCATGTTACCAGACTGCCATGAAAGACTTTTGTATGAAACATCGCTAGGACATGATGTGGAGCTCACAGATTCAAGTCCTCTGTGGGAGCAGCACGTTCACTTTAAATTAATAGAAAAGACCCCCAAAACTGCACCTCACTTAAAACATATTGCCGAGGTTTGTATCCATGGCAACACACCAAACACACACATACAGTGTATCCAGAAAGTATTCCCAGCACATCACATTTTCCACATTGTGTTATGTTACAGCCTTACTCCAAAATGGATTAAATTCATTTTTTTCCTCCAAATTCTACACACAACACCCCATAATAACAACGTGAAAAAAGTGTACTTGAGGTTTTTGCAAATTTATTAAAAATAAAAAAATTTGAGAAATCCCATGTCCTTAAGTATTCACAGCCTTTGCTCAATACTTTGTCGATGCCCCTTTGGCAGCAATTCCAGCCTCAAGTCTTGTTGAATATGATGCCACAAGCTTGGCACACCTATCCTTGGCCAGTTTCACCCATTCCTCTTTGCAGCACCTCTCAAGCTCCATCAGGTTGGATGGGAAGCGTCAGTGCACAGCCATTTTAAGATCTCTCCAGAGATGTTCAATCAGATTCAAGCCTGGGCTCTGGCTGGGCCACTCAAGGACATTCACAGAGTTGTCCTGAAGCCACTCCTTTGATATCTTGGCTGTGTGCTTAGGGTCGTTGTCCTGCTGAAAGATGAACCGTCACCCCAGTCTGAGGTCAAGAGCGCTCTGGAGCAGGTTTTCATCCAGGATGTCTCTGTACATTGCTGCAGTCATCTTTCACTTTATCCTGACTAGTCTCCCAGTCCCTGCCACTGAAAAACATCCCCACAGCATGATGCTGCCACCACCATGCTTCACTGTAGGGATGGTATTGGCCTGGTGATGAGCGGTGCCTGGTTTCCTCCAAACGTGACGTCTGGCATTCACACCAAAGAGTTCAATCTTTGTCTCATCAGACCAGAGAATTTCTTTCTCATGGTCTGAGAGTCCTTCAGGTGCCTTTTGGCAAACTCCAGGTGGGCTGCCATGTGCCTTTTACTAAGGACTGGCTTCCGTCTGGCCACTCTACCATACAGGCCTGATTGGTGGATTGCTGCAGAGATGGTTGTCCTTCTGGAAGGTTCTTCTCTCTCCACAGAGGACCTCTGGAGCTCTGACAGAGTGACCATTGGGGTTCTTGGTCACCTCCCTGACTAAGGCCCTTCCTCCCCCGATCGCTCAGTTTAGATGGCCGGCCAGCTCTAGGAAGAGTCCTGGTGGTTTCGAACTTCTTCCACTTACGGATGATGGAGGCCACTGTGCTCACTGGGACCTTCAAAGCAGCAGAAATTTTTCTGTAACCTTCCGCAGATTTGTGCCTCGAGACAATCCTGTCTCGGAGGTCTACAGACAATTCCTTTGACTTCATGCTTGGTTTGTGCTCTGACATGAACTGTCAACTATGGGACCTTATATAGACAGGTGTGTGCCTTTCCAAATCATGTCCAGTCAACTGAATTTACCACAGGTGGACTCCAATGAAGCTGCAGAAACATCTCAAGGATGATCAGGGGAAACAGGATGCACCTGAGTGCAATTTGGAGCTTCATGGCAAAGGCTGTGAATACTTATGTACATGGGATTCTCAGTTTTTTTATTTTTAATAAATGTGCAAAAACCTCAAGTAGTCAGGATAAAGGGAAAGATGACTGCAGCAATGTACAGAGACATCCTGGATGAAAACCTGCTCCAGAGCGCTCTTGACCTCAGACTGGGGCGACGGTTCATCTTTCAACAGGACAATGACCCTAAGCACACAGCCAAGATTTAAAGGAGTGGCTTCAGGACAACTCTGTGAATGTCCTTGAGTGGCCCAACCAGAGCCCAGACTTGAATCTGATTGAACATCTCTGGAGAGATCTTAAAATGGCTGTGCACCGACACTTCCCATCCAACCTGATGGAGCTTGAGAGGTGCTGCAAAGAGGAATGGGCCAAACTGGCCAAGGATAGGTGTGCCAAGCTTGTGGCATCATACTTATGTACATGGGATTTCTCAGTTTTTTTATTTTTAATAAATTTGCAAAAACCTCAAGTAAACTTTTTTCACGTTGTCATTATGGGGTGTTGTGTGTAGAATTCTGAGGAAAAAAATGAATTGAATCCATTTTGGAATAAGGCTGTAACATAACATAATGTGGGAAAACTGATGCGCTGTGAAAACTTTCCGGATGCACTGTATAGAGTGTTGTCTGACCTTTTGTGTTAACCCCCCCCCCCCCCCCACAAACCAACCAGGGGGTCTCCAACTCCAGTCCCAGAGGGCCACAATAGCTGCAGCTTTTCATTCTAACCCTTTTCTAAATCAGTGACCCGATTTTGCTGCTAATTAACTCTTTGCCTTAATTGTAATTGATGCACATCTTAAGACTTATTTCGTTTTTTTCCTTAATTAGCAACCAAACAATATTAAGACACAAACTGAACCAACACATTAACAACAACCTGCATCCATCACGCAATAACTGAAAATCAAGGAAGGTGAAGGCCTCCTCAGTAGTGTTGATCTGTTCAGGTCCACAAAACATTTGGACAGCCAGCACGCCTAAAAAAGAAAATCAACAGTTCTGGAAATGTTTGCCATGGCAGAATGAGCACCATGGACATAAATAACGGGTTTAATTAACAGCAACAAGAATTGGCTTCAAATGAAGAAACTGAGTGAAGTGAAGTTGGTTGGAGTTTGAGGCCCCAACTTAGTTGCTCATCTGTTTGCTCACTTCACATCAAATTTATGCTTAGGTGCCGTTTAAGGAAAAAAGAATCACTCTGGCGTTCAGAGTCAATTAAAATAAAGGGAAATAGTTAATTAACTAATTAAGAGAAGAGTTACAATGAAAACTTGCAGCCCTCCAGGATTGGAGTTGGAGACCCCTGCCCTAAACGAACGTAAAAGGAATATAGCAACTAAACACAAGTTATTGGACATTATTTCAGTATTTTAAGTACTCGTCTGTTAACACGCCACTCAACCCAGACAGCACTTCTCCATTCGCGATGACCCTTTCGATGTTATACTTAACGACATTAGAAACTTCACGACACAAGGAATGTTCATCCAATCAAATTAATGGATTAGCCCAGGAGTCCAATTAAAAGCAGCAGTTGGTTGGAACAAAAACCTGCAGCTACAGGGGGTTCCCCGGATTGGGATATCCAACCCGCTATATCCTAACTACAGGGTCACGGGGGTCTGCTGGAGCCAATCCCAGCCAACACAGGGCGCAGGGCAGGAAACAAACCCTGGACAGGACGCCAGCCCACACCCATGGGACAATTTAGAATCTGCATTTTTCTCTTGCCTGTGGTGGGGTTATAAACACACAAGTACCAAGAAAACTATATGGCATACTTATACTCAATACCAGTTCCCCCAGCTCTCCCAGTTACACCCACACCCTGCTTTTCCTTGTCCATATCACCCAGTGTCTCACCATGCTGCTTCAAACTCGGTGACATTTTCGGTGTTTCAAGCTTGAAATGCTCACTTTTGAGTTTTACCACAACCTCTCAGTGGGAGCTGGCTTTGGCCATTCCAAAATTCTCTCTTTTCTTCACAACCGTAATTGTGGAGATTTGTATGCTTTGCATTGTCATCGTGATACAGATGCCGTCGGTCCTTCGGCGTCCTGCTCCTGACTAGGTGGCCTAATATCATCCCAAATAATCAAATCCTCTGATGCACAACTGATCATGCAACGGTAACAACACCCCCCCCCCCCCCCCCCCCCGTTGCAGTGAGGTTCTTATTGAGGAACGTATACAACATGTTTATACCGCATGAGGATTTTTGTTTGTCCAGAGGTTCCAGTTTGACTCCTCTGCCTATATGATACTTTTTCCTGACCTCCTGGGTCTCATTCAAGCATTCACAAATGTTTTTTCCAAGACGAACAGGGAGACACAGAGGTAAAATAATCTAAAGGTCATTTATTATTATAGGGTATCAGCTGGTCTGTCTTGTTCTGCATGGTATTAATTATAATATGTCCGTGAAGGGGGATGATTTGCGATGATATCTTTCGATATTTAGAATAATAGTTTTTTTCCCTCTGTGAGAACTCACATATGTTTTTAGTAAATCACTGCTATTAGAAAATAATTGCCACATTCAGAAAAGCAATGTGTGTTTTTTTTTGTTTTGCTTTATCTCCAGTGTGGCTCATAAGGCTTCTCGTTTGTGAGTACTGTACTGCCATTAGGATTCTCTAAATGGTTAGTATCTACATAAAATAATTATAGCTTAGACCCTTGGGAGAGGTTAATTTTCATAATGTATGGTATTGCTATTCTCTCAAATTTACCATGAGGGATTGGCCCAATTCCTTCATTAGATAGATAGATAGATAGATAGATAGATAGATAGATAGATAGATAGATAGATAGATAGATAGATTTCCATTATGTCTCCTTTTGTAATTCATAGGGCGTGGCATCATTGATGGGATTGGAAGTTTGTTTCACAACGCCACTGGTAGAACTTTGGTGGTTTCATTCCACATTGGGCAAAGTTCTGCTTGCAGCCTCTGTTAGTTTCATTCATTCATAACTCTCCAGTGTGAATTCTCAGGACGGTTGTAGTTTGTTAAACGCTTTGAACAACAACGAGGTCTCGCACCAGTATGAATTCTTTCGTGTCTAGAAAGGCCACTGCTGCCTGAGAGTCGTTACCTCATTAGGGAAAACAAAGTTTTCAGTTCATTTTTGCCTTCAGCGCTCCTGGTGTAGAGTGTTACGACAAGCTCACAGTTAAAATGCAGATACAAACCATACTAATTACATAATGACTTCACATAACACAGATTTGTTTAAACAGACAGGAAAACAAGGCAGTTCAAAACATTAATGGAATGTAACAACATCTGTCATTGAAATACACACGGAGAAAAACCGTAGAGCTGTTAAGCACCAGGTTTCTGTCCAGTATGAACTCTTATGTGTCGGTGAAGAACACCAATTTTGTTAGAATCTTTTCCCCACTTCACAACACCAATAAGTCAGGACATTTCTATCACACTGCCCAAACTGTTATTCCTGTAAACTTGTTGCAAGGGATTGATATAGAGCATAAAATGGTTTCTAACAATTCCTTTTTCTTTGCAGTTTGTACAGAGTGATGGTGACTGGTGAGAAGACAAGAAATCTTGGAAGTTGTTTTTGCAAAGACCTGCTCACCTCAGCGTTCCTGGACAGTTTCATTCGTTTATCCCACAGCCATCTCAGTACCGATTCTTTTCTCTCTGGAGTGAATGTCTGAATGGTAGTTAAGTCCTTTTCTGTGTGAAAACCGTTTACCACATTCAGGGCAGCAGTATGGCTTCTCACCAGTATGTGTCCGTGTGTGATACCGAAGAGAGCTATGGTCAGAGAATCGTTTGCCACATTCAGAACAGCAATACGGCTTCTCTCCAGTATGAATTTGTGCGTGGCTCCGAAGAGTACTACTATCGGTGAATCGTTTGCCACATTCAGAACAGCTATACGGCTTCTCTCCTGTATGAATTCGTGTGTGCTGATAAAGGTGGCTATGATCAGTGAACTGTTTGCCACAATCAGAACACCGATATGGCTTTTCTCCAGTGTGAACTTGTTTGTGCCTCTGAAGAGAACTACTGTAAGAGAATCTTTTGCCACATTCTGAACAACAGTGAGGCTTATCTCCAGAGTGATTTCTAATGTGCTGCCACAGGTCGCTTCCTCGTATGAACCGTTTGCCACATTCACTACAGCAATAAGGCTTCTCTCCGCTGTGAATTCTCGCATGGTTATGAAAATTACCTAAAGTTGAGAATCCTTTACCACATTCAGAACAGCAATAGGGTTTTTCTCCAGTGTGAATTTTTTGATGTTTTTCCAGATTGCATTTATAAGAAAATCCTTTACCACACTGGGTACAACTGTATGGTTTCTCTCCTGTATGGACACGTGTGTGCCTCTGAAGAGCACTGTTATCGGGGAATCGTTTTCCACACTCTTGACAGCAGTGGGGTTTCTCTCCAGTGTGAATTCTTTTATGTCTATGTAGACTGCTTCTGTATAGAAACAGTTTGCCACATTCAGAACACACATATGGATTCTGAGTTGAATGCACTGACTTACCTTTACAGTCAGATTTGCTTTTAAAGGCCTTTCCCCACTCTTGGCTAGCATATAAGGCTTCTTGGTCTGAATTATGCACATGATGTCGATCAGTGTTGATGTCTTCTGTCTGTGTTGGTTTCGCAACATTAAGTGAACTGCACTTCAAAGAGGTTGCTGTCAAATTACTGGATCTTCTTGGTGACTTCTCCACCTCGTCCTGTTTCTGCTGCCGTCTGTACTGAAGAGAAGTCTGAGCAAATGAAGACACAGAGAAGGCGCAACTCTCCAAGAAACCTGCAATAATACAAACAGTTTAGATGTTGTTTTTAAAGAAATTGTTAAAAGGAGATATAGGTCACACTGGTTGGTGCTGCTGCCTCACACGGAGGTTCCATCCCTGCTCTGTCCAATGTGTGCACGGCCTCTCAGTTTCTCCACCTTCCTCTCATATCATCCCACAGATGCATCTGCTGAGGTAATCACCGTCTGGTCTACCTGAATGTGGAGATTAGGTTAGATTAAAAAAAACCTGCACTAATCCCATGGGGAAATTCAAAGGTCATAGCTGTGTGTGTCTGTGTATGGGCTAATGTGCCCTGCATTCATTCTCAGGCTGATGCCTGCCATGCTTCAAAAGCTACCCAAGACCCCAGGTTAAGAATAAAAAAAAAAATTCAACTTGAGTGTCAGCAGGCTTTGCATTCTAGGAATCAAATTACCCGTACTACTCTAACATTTCTGTAATTATTTACTACTCTGATGCTGATCTTTCTAATCATAGGTCATTATGATAGCAATTGACAAGAAGAATTCATCATTAATTGCAGAATTAAAGCATTTGAGGGTCCCTCTAGAGCACCTCTTTCTCCTGCACGATTTGGCTCAAAAACGAATCAGCACATCGTCATCTCATAACAGGCTCAAGTTTCGAGTTTGGGATTTTTCTGTCCAACAGATTTCTCTCTAGACCATCCTCTAGGACACACAGACACCCATCAGCGAGATATCAAAGTTTTTGCTTTCAGGAGACCCTAAAATGTCAAAATCTGTCAGAAACCGGACATGGAAATCACTGACGAAACTAAAGCTTTCGCTCCTCCCCCACAGGCAAAAGGTTATGGTGGGGGAGGGCGCAAACCAAAAAAAAAAAATTTTTTTCAATTTAATTGTTCTTCTCATTTCTAATCCTCCTGATTTTTAAGAGGACCCTGCAGCTCCAATAATGGAATCAGTCCTAGAGCTTTGCTTAATTTTATTCTGTTGACAAGAGAGGGGATGGGTGGGCACATGACTTACAGTAAAGTCAATCTGGAGAGTGAATGTGGGTATTCTCTTCTTTTATGTGATGAATTTGATAAAATCTAAATGATACAAAAACCTAATTAAATGCAAGTACAGTTACATCTCGTCTCACATTAGTAAAGCCCAGGGGTTAGCACAGCCACTCATGGCGCTTGCTCTGTGCTTTGTAAAGCAGTCACAGGGGGTCTCTCTCTCTCTCTCGGGGATGGGCAGTTGACCGAGAGCAACTGGAACTTGGCAGCTCAGTTTGGTTTTATCTGCTGTCACACAAGTCCAGCATCCGGTGGTCAAATTCGGCCCCCAAATTCGGTTCACCTGTTCTCTAGATGTAGGAGACGTTAGGAGTTCTTACTTTATATCCTCACAAACATGTAGGTCAGACAGGTGGAGGGGGGGACCTAAACTGGTCAAAACTTTATTCTCGACTGTAAATAAAATCCTCCAGCCACCTGACACTCACGTTTACTGCACTGGTCAATGTAACTCTTTTATGACCTTCTTTTAATATGAAAAATCCACCAGCAGTTGACTAGTTTTGGAAATCCCGTACATGGGAGTATTTTATGTTCCCTCACTTCTTCTTAACAGTTTTAAACCCCCAACTGTGGAAGAAATATTTGGTATTATTAGCCCGGATAAATGGGGAGGGTTATGTACAGGAAGGGAATTCCGGTGTAAAATTTTGCAAAATCAATATGCGGACAACAATTTTGGATGATCTGCTGTGGCAACCCCGAACAGGAGCAGCCGAAAGAAGAAGATGATTAGAAAATCCAATCCCACTACCTATCACAGCTGGGTCCAATTCCTACTTATTTTATTTAAATTTTGTTGGTCTTCTCTGTCCTCTCTAATAACTAACCTCATACATTCCTCTCTTATCTCTGGACTTGTTCCTTTATTTTTAAAAACGGCTGTGATAACTCCCAATTCTCAAGAAATCTGGCCTGGATCCCCACAACTCTTAATAATCATCGTCCAATCTCAAATGTACCTTTCCTTTCAAAAACACTTGAAAGAACGGTTGCTGAGCAGGTCCACTCTTACCTTCTGGACAATCGCTTGTTTGAACGATTTCAGGTCATTGGCTGTCGTCCACTTCACAGCACAGAGAAAATCACCAATGACCTGCTGGTGGCAGCCGACTCCACCATACTTGTGCCCCTTGATCTGAGCTCTGCCTTTGATACACTCTCAAGCAGAATATCACGAGAGAGTGTAAAATCGATTGGTATTATTGGCACTCCACATGCCTGGTATAAATCTCATCTCTCAGATCGTACAGTTTGTACAATTAAAAAAAAAATGCAGATCCCAAGTTTGCCCAGTTGTTAGTGGTCTGTCTCAGGACCCATTTCTATTTATTATTTACCTTCTGCCCCTTCATCATCTTCACTATACAATTGGACTTTCTGGCATTGCTTTCTAGTGGTTTGAGTCCTATCTAACAGAAAGGGTCAAGTATGTGGCCTTGGGGGGATGCTAAATCTCATACCCACACTGTCACCTGTGGGGTCCCACAAGGATCAGTCCTTGGGCCGACCCTCTTTAATATCTATGTCCTACCCCTGGGTCACATCATCCACAAGCATGGAGTTTCATTCCATTGCTATGCCGATGATACGCAGCTCTATGTGAGACTGGATTCGACTTCTCTTACACCTCCATCAACTCGTCCTCTTGCTTGATTGAGACTGAGGCCTGGATCTCCAAGGACTTCCTCAAGCTGAACAGCACCAAAACTGAAGCTCTTTTAATTGGTACCAACATCAGCTTCGTTCCTCTGTAAATTGTAGTTCCTTTTCTGACCGTACCATTACCCTCTCCCCTTCTGTTACAAATCTGGGTGTCACATTAGACTCCCGTCTGTCATTTGATACACATGTCCATCACCTTTGTAAAATTGCATTCCTTCATCTCCAAAATATAGCCAAACTCCGTCCCTACCTCTCCCTCTGTGATGCTGAAAAGCTGGTTCATGCCTTTGTCTCCTCCAGGATGGACTATTGTAACGCACTCCTCATCGGGATACCCAACAAGAGCCTTCAAAAGCTCCAACAAATTCAAAACAGCGCTGCAAGAATCCTGATGAGGGTGCAGAAATATGAACAGATCTCCCCAATCCTTCGGTCACTTCATTGTCTCCCTACCAATCTCCGTATTGAATACAAACTCTGTTTACTCACCAGTGTATCCATGGAAATGCTCCGCAATATCTTAAAGATCTCCTTATATTACAATCCAGTACAAGAAACCTCCGTTTTACAAATACCTACCACCTTTGCCCCCCGTGACCAAACTTCGTACAATGGGTGCAGTCGCTGCTCCATGGCTCTGGAATGCCCTACCAGAGAGCCTAGGAACACAGCAGATGGTGGGCTGTTTTAAAAAACAGCTAAAGACTTTTCTGTTTAGGAAAGCTTATTAACAAGATTGCTATAATTATTGTTTTATCTTGCTTTGCCTTTGTTTAAACTTTTTATGTTGCACTTTGAGATTTACTGCTAATGTAAAGTGCCCTATAAATAAAAAGCATTATTATTATTATTATCATCATATCTTTAGGAAATTTGATATTCAGTTTCACTGTTCTGCTGACAACACTCCCAGCTCTGTCTGTCTACTAAGCCCAATTGCACTCTTCCATCTTCTTCTCTCTCCGACTGTCTGCAGGATGTTGCTGCTAACTTTCTTAAAAGTAAATATTGATCAAACAGAGGTTCCCCTGGTAGGAACGAAATCGGTTTTGGATAAATGGGATAATAGTTCAATGACTATTGATAATTCTCTAATCTCTTCTTCCTCCCAGGTGTTATTCTGGATAGTACCTTAAAATTCGAGGCATATATTAATAATGTCACTCGGTCTGCATATTGCCATCTAGCTGTTCACGGCCATCTCTTTCAGCTCCCAGCAGTGCTATTCTTGTTCATGCTCTGGTGACGCCTCGTACTGATTGTTGTAATTCTACAAACTCCAGTGGGTTCAGAATGCTGCAGCAGCTCGTCTTATGACCAGAACCCTTTCCATGGAGGACATCACTACAGTCCTTCAGCAGCTTCACCGACTCCCTTCTAAATATCGCATTGATTTGAAGACTCAGCTTGTTACTTTCAAGACCCTCCATAATCCTGCACCTCCTTCTTCACATCTCCGTTCCTTCTCGTATCCTTAGATCTTCTTCCTCTATCAGTCTTATTATCCCTCCTGCTCTCTTGACTACTTAGATTTACAAGAATCAAAGGGGCGCTGAAAGCTCGGGAATAAAAACTACTTTATGATACGTGATTCATTTTCTCCCTTTCTGGATCTCCAGCTGCAAATATGCAAACCGTATCACAGACTTTCTCTTCTATATATATATATATATATATATATATATCTTTTTTATTTATATATATCTTTTATTTTTATATACAGTACTGTGCAAAAGTTTTTGGCAGGTGTGAAAAAATGCTGTAAACAAAGAATGCTTTCAGAAATATAAATAATGATTGTTTATTGTTATCAATTTACAAAATGCAAAGTGAGCGAACAAAAGAAAAATCTAAAATCAAATCAATATTTGGTGTTCCTACCTTTTGCCTTCAAACCAACATCAATTCTTCTAGGTCCACTTGCACAAAGTCAGGGATTTTGTAGGATTCTAGTCAGGTGTCTGATCAACCAATTGTACCAAACAGGTGCTAATGATCATCACTAGCTAAGTTTCCATCCAGTTTTTTGCGACGTTTTGTTATCGACAAACAGAATACACGTAAAAAAAATGTGCGAAATTTGCTGTCTCCAGCCTGTTTCCATCAAACTGGCTTTTTTATCGATAAAATGGTGTGCGTGATGACGTCATCCCCCCCCCCCCCCCCCCCCCAAAACGAACTGTCGCATAACTTTTGTTGTATCGCGAAAAAAATCTGCCCTTGAGCCGTTTCCATACATAATTTTGTGTATGTCGCAAATTATCTACCTTTTGTTTTCCACGTTACACCCCCTCCACTAAACAAAGAAACAAAGAAATGGAGAGATTATTCAGACAGTTTTTTGAAATTTGCCAGCTTACTGTTTCAGTTTCACAAATAATTGGTATTGTACATAATATCCGAAGACGACAGCAGAATGAAGCAGTTGCTTGTCTGATAGCCCTAGAGCTCGAAGAAAGTACCCCCAGTGCGACGAAACCCACGGGTATGGGAGAGACGACGGAATAAGACCTTCTGGGAGGAGGTGGTGGAGAGACACTTAACAGAAAATCTTTGGCTGCAACATTTTATAATGACACGGCCGACGTTTGAGATGTTGTGTGGATTCATCAGTCCTGATGTTGCGCCCATCACAGGTTGCCACCGACCACCGGTTCCAACCCAAAAGCGGATTGCCATCGCCCTTTACAAGCTGGCAACCTGCGCCGAGTATAGAGTAGTTGGAGAAACTTTCGGGGTTAGTAAAACTACCGTCCATCGATGTGTATATGCTGTGTGCACCGCTATTAAAGAAAAATTAATGCGGCGTTATATCAGACTTCCGACTGTAGCGGAGGCCAATGAAATTGCATACCGCAATTCCTTGGTGCATCTTGTGCCACAGATTTACGGTGCGCTGGATGGCACGCATGTGCCTATTCTTCCCCCGACGGAAGGCTACCGCGATTACATTAATCGCAAAGGGTGGCCATCTATTGTTCTCCAGGCCCTTGTTGATGATAGGTGCATGATACGAGACATTTGCGTTGGCACTCCTGGAAGTGCCCATGATGCAGCTGTGTTTGCAGCATCGGATCTGTACAGGTGAGCCTACCTTTCAACATCCCTTCTCAGTGCGATAACAACTGAATTAACCTGCTTCCCTTAAGGTTTTTAATTAAAACTGAAATTTGAATTAATACAAAATAACGACGTTTAATAAAAAAAAACTCTCTTCATCAGACCATGCGAACCGCTCCGTATTCTCGTTTTGATTGCACGTGATGAAAATGAGACATTTATTTGCGTTAAAGCCCTTTTTTCCGACAAAAAGTGTTTCCAATGTAGTTTTTGCGACATCTGAAGTATCGATATGGAATTTATGCGCTAAAGTTAAACGGAAAAATATTATGTCGACATTTACAACATTTTATCGATAATTAGCATTTCCATCAGCCATATCGGTAAAAAAATTTGAAGCGCTAAATATTTTTTCGCAAAAACTCCTTGGATGGAAACCTGGCTAATGTCACATGCAGGTTGAAACACAGTCATTAACTGAAACAGAAACAGCTGTGTAGGAGGCTTCAAACTGGGTGAGGAACAGCCAAACTCTGCTACCAAGGTGAAGTTGTGGAAGACAGTTTCATGTCATGGCAAGATTGAGCACAGCAACAAGACACAAGGTAGTTCTACTGCATCAGCAAGGTCTCTCCCAGACAAAGACTTCAAAGCAGACTGGGGTTTCAGGATGTGCTGTTCAAGCTCTTTTGAAGAAGCACAAAGAAATGGGCAACGTTGAGGATCGTAGACACAGTGGTCGGCCAAAGAAACTTATTGCAGCAGATGAAAGACACATCAAGCTTATTACCCTTCGAAATTGGAAGATGTCCAGCAGTGCCATCAGCTCAGAACTGGCAGAAACCAGTGGGACCCAGGTACACCCATCTACTGTCCGGAGAAGTCTGGCCAGAAGTGGTCTTCATGGAAGAGTTGCAGCCAAAAAGCCATACCTCCGACGTGGAAACAAGGCCAAGTGACTCAAATATGCACGAAAACATAGGAACTGGGTGCAGAAAAATGGCAGCAGGTGCTCTGGACTGATGAGTCAAAATTTGAAATATTTGGCTGTAGCAGAAGGCAGTTTGTTTGTCGAAGGGCTGGAGTGCGGTACAATAATGAGTGTCTGCAGACAACAATGAAGCATGGTGGAGGTTCCTTGAACGTTTGGGGATGCATTTCTGCAAATGGAGTTGGAGATTTGGTCAGGATTAATGGTGTTGTCAATGCTGAGAAATACAGGAAGATACTTATCCATCATGCAATACCATGAGGGAGGCATATGATTGGCCCCAAATTTATTCTGCAGCAGGACAACAACCCCAAACATACAGCCAAAGTCATTAAGAACTATCTTCAGCGTAAAGAAAAACAAGAAGTCCTGGAAGTGATGGTATGGCCCCCACAGAGCCCTGATCTCAACATCATCGAGTGTGTCTGGGATTACATGAAGAGACAGAAGGATGTGAGGAAGCCTACATCCACAGAAGATCTGGGGTTAGTTCTCCAAGATGTTTGGAACAACCTACCAGCCGAGTTCCTTCAAAAACTGTGTGCAAGTGTACCTAGAAGAATTGATGCTGTTTTGAAGGCAAAGGGTGGTCACACCAAATATTGATTTGATTTCGATTTCTCTTTTGTTCATTCACTGCATTTTGTTGATTGATGAAAATAAATGATTAACGCTTCCATTTCTGAAAGCATTCTTTGTTTACAGCATTTTTTCACACCTACCTAAAACTTTTGCACAGTACTGTACAAATTAGCTGAAAAATTTACATTTTTATTATTGTATTTATTCTGGTTTTACAGAGACAGAGTTGGTGGGGTCCACAGTACAGAGTAATGGGGATTGTGGAAGAGAGGCGAAAAAGAGAGTGCAGGCAGGTTGGAGAAGAGTGTCAGGAGTGATTTGTCACAGACGGGTATCAGGAAGAGTGAAAGGGAAGGTCTACAGGACGGTAGTGAGATCAGCTATGTTATATGGGCTGGAGACGGTGGCACTGACCAGAAAGCAGGAGACAGAGCTGGAGGTGGCAGAGTTAAAGATGTTAAGATTTGCATCAGGTGTGACGAGGATGTTCAGGATTAGAAATGAGGACATTAGAGGGTCAGCTCAAGTTGGACGTTTTTGAGACAAAATCAGAGAGGTGAGATTGTGTTGGTTTGGACATGTGCAGAGGAGAGATGCTGAGTATACTAGGAGAAGGGTGCTAAGGATAGAGCTGCCAGGGAAGAGGAAGGCCTAAGAGAAGGTTTATGGATGTGGTGAGAGAGGACATGCAGGTGATGAGTGTGACAGAACAAGAGGACGAGGACAGGAAGAGATGGAAGAAGATGATCTGCTGTGGCGGCCCCTAACGGGAGCAGCTGAAAGAAGAAGAAGAAAATTTAGCTGGATAGACATTTTTTTAAACCCCTAATTCGAGCATTATGGGTGGACTAAGTGGAACAAAAGCAGGACAGGTTTTACAAGATTTAGGAACCGACTTTCTGAGTAAACAGCTGCCTGTTTGTGTCATTATATGACATTGTGTGTGGACAAGATAACGGGAAAGAGAATCACACAATCCAAACGAACCATGACAGGAGCCTTTTGACCCAAATCACTCCAGTAGATTTAGCTGGATAGACATTATAATTTTTTAAACCCCTAAATTAGAGCACAATTAATAGAAGAGATCATTTTTAGAATAGATGATTGTTTAATATCACTAAACGTAATAACCGTCAAGTTTTAAAGCCAAAACGATAGCTTTATATAGGAAAGTTGTGACGCTGTGGTAAACAATATCATAACAAGACAGATTAATTAAAGTATTTGCCCCCTTCCTAATTTCTTTGTTTTTTTGCAAGTTTTTCCACAATGAAATGTTTCAGATCATCAAACACATTTAAATATTAGAGAAAGATAACCCAAGTGAACACAAAATGCAGTTTTTAAGTGATGATTTCTCTCTATTATAAAAGGAAATCGCGGGACGAGACTGTCTCAGAGATAATTTCAGGTCCCGCGAGATGAGGCTTTTTGCCATGAGATTCTGACAAGTCCCACCCTCCTCTCAAACATTTACAACCACACCCATGGTCCACTCACCTCTCATTCGTGTGAATGCTATGGTCAGCCACAATTCCTGTGCTCTCACCTCCAAGCGGGGTCGGAAATAAAAGACAAAGAGTAGAAGACCAAGTAGAATGTCGTAAACAGGTTCAAAAATGTTGGTGCGATACATGTGCAGAGAAGGTTAGAGATTATCCATCCATCCATTTTCCAACCCGCTGAATCCGAACACAGGGTCACGGGGGTCTGCTGGAGCCAATCCCAGCCAACATAGGGCACAAGGCAGGAACCAATCCTGGGCAGGGTGCCAGCCCACCGTAGGACACACACACACAAAGCACACACTAGGGACAATTTAGAATTGCCAATGCACCTAACCAGCATGTCTTTGGACTGTGGGAGGAAACCCACACAGACACGGGGAGAACATGCAAACTCCTCGCAGGGAGGACCTGGGAAGCGAACCCTGGTCTCCTAACTGCGAGGCAGCAGCGCTATCGACTGCGCCACCGTGCCGCCCTCAACGATTTTATGGCACGCTTTAAATCGGGCTTATTTTAAAACCCCACAGCAGGTTAGAGATTATGAAAGGACTAAAATTCGAAAGTCACAAAAACTGTTTGTTTGCGCTAATGCGATGTTTACTAACGGAAATTATTACTCAGTGAAATAACAAAACAGCGAAGAGAGATTGAATATATGGACATAGGTGATATGACAGATGTAGATATTGTAAGGCTTTAAAGTTTAAGTCGGAGACTTGTAGATGAACTAATTTGTGCTGCCATCAGGGAAAAGTAGTGTTTCTACCCAACGAAGAGGTGTATCCGCAAGTATTAAAAGTTTTGATGTTTGGTGAAAGTGAAATCCACTCACGCGAGCGGCAGAGACGCGAAGTTGCTGACATATAGTGCAGGCAGGGGGTTGCCGAGCGAAGCAAGCAGGGGGAAAAGCCCCCTAGTTATTTATTAAGGAAAAAAAACTATCCAAACCTACCCTGGCCCTATGTGAAAAAGTAATTGCTCCCCGTCTTGTTTAATTATGACGTAACTGTGGTTAATCGCATTTCTTGGAAAGCTGAGTTCAATTTCACTAGCCACACACCCAGGCCTGATTACTGCCAGACCTGTTGAATCAAGAGATCACTTACATAGAACCTGTCAGACAAAGTGAAGTAGGCCAAAAGAGCCCAAAAAGGAAGACATCATGCCGCCGTGATCTAAAGAAATTCAGGAAAAGATGAGAAACAAAGTAATTGATCAGTCTGGAAAAACAGTTACAAAGCCATTTCTAAAGCTTTGGGATTCCAGCGAACCACGGTGAGAGCCATTATCCACAAATGGAGAATCCTCTGAGGCGAAGGATCTGTGCTGGTATCCAGAAGGTTGCCAGTTTGAATCCCCGTCACTGCCAAAAGAGATCCCACTCTGCTGGGCCCTTGAGCAAGACCCTTAACCTGTAATTGCTCCAGGGGCGCTGTACAATGGCTGACCCTGCGCTCTGACCCCAAGGGGTATGAGAAAACTAACAAATTCCTAATACAAGAAATTTTATAAGGCGGAATAAAAGAACAAAAACATGGAACAGTGGTGAACCTTCCCAGGAGTGGCCGGCCAACAAGAGCGCAGCGACGACTCCTCCAAGAGGTCAAAAAAGAACCCAGGATAACATCTAAAGAGCTGCAGGCCTCACTTGCCTCAGTTCAGATCAGTGGTCAGGACTCAACCAGAAGAAAGAGACAAAGCAAAAATGGCATGCAGGGCAGAATTCCAAGGCGAAAACCACCGCTGACCAAAAAGAATATAAAGGCTCATCTCACTTTTGCCAAAAAACATCTTGATGGTCCCCAAGACCTTTCGGGAAAATATTCTGTGGACTGAGGAAACAAAAGTTGAACTTTTTGGAATGTGTGCATCCTGTTACATTTGGCGTAAAAGTAACGCAGCATTTCACAAGAAGAACCTCATACCAACAGTCAAACATGGCTGTGGCGGTGCAATGGTCTGGGGCTGCTTTGCTGCTTCAACAACAACATTTATTTAGATAGCACATTTTCATACAAATAATGTAGCTCAAAGTGCTTTACATAATAAAGAAAGAGAAAAAAAAGACAAAATAAGAGAACACTAATTAACATAGAATAAAAGTAAAGTCTGATGGCCAGGGAGGACAGAAAAAACAAAAAAAATTCAAGAGGGCTGGAAAAAAAATAAAATCTGCAGGGGTTCCAGGCCACGAGACCACCCAGACCCCTCTAGGCATTCTACCTAACATAAATGACCTCAATCAGTCCTCATGGTATTCTGGGTTTTTATGGAAGGACTTGATGATGACGGTCACATGGACTTCTGGCCTTTAATCCATCAATGTAGGACCTTCAGGACCTGGATGACTTGCTGTGATGGATGGAACCATGTATTCTGCTCTCTACCTGAAGGAGAATGTCTGGCCATCAGTTCGTGACCTCAAGCTGAAGCGCCCTTGGGTTCTGCAGCAGGACAATGATCCAAGAAACACACCAGTAAGCCCACCACGGAATGGCTTAAAAAAAATAAATAAAATGAAGGTTTTGGAGTGGCCTAGTCAAAGTCGGACTTGAATCCAATGGAGATGCTGTGGCGTGACCTTAAACGAAGTGGTTCATGCTCGGAGAAACCCTTCAATGTGGCTGAATTACAACAATTCTGCCAAGAAGAGTGGGACAAAATTCCTTCACAGTGATGTGAAAGACTCGTATGCCAGTTCTCGCAAACGCTTGACTGCAGGGTGGCACAACTAGTTATTAGGTTTAGGGAGCTAATTCTTTTTCACATAGGGCCATGTAGGTTTGGAGAGTTATTTTTTGTCCTTAATAAATAAAATTGCTCAAACACTGCATTCGGTGTTATCTTGGTCTAATATTTCAATTTGTTTGAAGATCTGAAACATTTAAGTGTGACAAACATGCAAAAAGATAAGAAATCAGGAAGGGGGCACATACTTTTTCACAGCACAGTACTAAAACAGGTGGCGCAGTGGTAGTGCTGCTGCTTTGCTGTAAGGAGACTGTGGAAGATTGTGGGTTCGCTTCCCGGGTTCTCCCTGTGTGGAGAGCGCTTTGAGTAGTGAGAAAAGCGCTATATAAATGTAATGAATTATTATTATTATTAAAAATGCAATGACAGGCACTGGTGGGTTACGATTACTTTTACATTTCATTACGTTACTTACTCATTTCCAAACGCCGTGGCATCTGCTGCTCTTCTGCTGCTCTCCCGTATCCTTCACTGATGTTCTCTTCAAACTCGGATGACTCCGATTTCAGTTCCACTGAATTCTGCAGGGTAGCTGCTTGTCCCGTACTTGTGACCAACTGCCGTACACTGGAATGAGATTCTTCTTGTTTGAGAGTATTCTCAGTTTCAAGGTTCTGCAGTTCAATGCTGACCGAGAAATATTCCAGATCCTCCACTTTAACTTCGACAATCTCCGCCATGCCCGCCTCCTCCTCTTGAAAAGCTGGACGTCCTCCCTCACGGTCCTCTGACTTGACGCACAAACCCTCGGGTGTGCCCCGCTCACGATCCTCTTGTTTACTGGGCGCCCGCCTTTCATCCATGCCGTCTTCCCCGCCCAAGGCCATACGCTTTGTACAAACTCTTCTCTCTCTCCTTCGAGAGGGGCTGCTCTCCTCTTCTAAGATTCCCTTCCGACGTGGACAGCCCTGACCTGGAGGCCAATCGACAGCTTTCTGGAGGAGCATATGAACTGGGATGGAGGCTCCTTGTTATCTGACAAACTAAAAGTGAAAGGAATACTACATAGAGTCACCAAAAATAATCAAGCGCATTTCAGAGATAACTTTGGGTATTTTTAAACAGAAAACTACTAGCGAGGTTTTGTAGAAGATTTAAAAAGCTGTGAAACCTTCATGTCAGGGTAAGAAGCTCTCGGCAGATCTGGAATGAAAACCTACTTGATAAGATAACAATTTCCAGCTAACAAAGCAAAAAAGAAAAAACAGGGAAGGAGGAGAAAGCTTAAATGCTCTACCCCCCTAATCATCTGGCGTCTTTAGCTGGCTCTCTCATTCCTTCACCACCTAATAGCATAGTAACACAATAATGGCTGCTGTTGCATCATCCAGGTGGGCCCTACACATTGGTGGTGGCAGAAGTGGTTCCCCTCTGTCTAAGCACCTTCAGTAGTGAGAAAAACGGTATACAGTAATCCCTCGCTACTTCGCGGTTCACTTTTCGCGGATTTTATATGTAAGCATATCTAAATATATAATGCAGATTTTTCACTGCTTCGCGGGTTTCTGCGGACAATGGGTCTTTTTACTTGCTTCCTCAGTTGGTTTGCCCAGTTGATTTCATACAAGAGATGCAATTGGCGGATGGCTGAGAAGCTACCCAATCAGAGCACACAGTTAAGTTCCTGTGTGCTGCTGATTGGCTCAGCGACGGAGTGTTGCATTAACCAGGAAGTCTCATCTCACTCATTCAGCATTAACGTGCTACTATTTCAGGGGCCGTGTCCAAGCACCAACAGAAGATGCACATGATTGCAGAAAAGGTAAACGTTTTGGATATGTTGAAGGAAGGGAACAGCTACACCGCTGCAGGATACTGATTCTTTTTATTTAAAAAGGAGGAAAAGCATATAAGATCTACGGCCGCAGTGTCCTTTAACCAGGGTGCAAAACGAGTTGCAAGTGGACGTGATAAGGCAGTAGTCTGGATGGAATCTGCTTTAGGAATCTTTGCAACAAGGTCGACGACGTCATGACTGCCTACAAGCTGCTACGTGTACTTCGCTATACAGTAAGTGTAAACTTATCTACCGATTTCATATTGCTTAGCAGTTGTCCCTGTTATTAATAGAGTAAATGGTGGGTTGTAAACAATACAGGGAGGGTTTAAAAACGTCCAAATACACGTTAAATAATTAAATAAATATGGTGTCCCTACTTCGCGGAAATTCAGTTATCGCGGTCGGCCTTGGAACCTATCTCCCGCGATAAGTGAGGGATTACTGTATACAGTTAAGTCCATAAGTATTTGGACGATGACACCGTTTTCAAAATTTTGCCTCTAAACGCTACCACAATGGATTTGAAGTGAAGAAATCGTGTAGGCTTTCAGCTTTAATTCAAAGGGTTTAACAGAAACATCATACATGATGTGCTGTTTAGGAATCACAGCCATTTTTATATATAGCCCTCCCCCCATTTCCAGGGGCTCAAAGGTTTTTGGACAACTGACTGACAAGCAGGTCCCTCATTATTTCATTAGATATGAAGCAGGGAGAAGGTCAGAAGTTGACTCCAAGTGTGGAATTTGCATTTGAAGATGTCAATGTGAACTCTCGATATGAGGTCCATGTAAGTAGAAACAAGCCATTATTAGGGGGAGAAGATAAAACAAACCCATCAGAGAGACAGCAGAAACACCAGGAGTGTTCAACTCAACCATTTGGTCCATTTGTAAAGAGAAGGACCACACTGGTGAGCTCAGCAACACCAGAAGGTCTGGACAACCACAGAAGACAACTGTGCTGGATACAATACAATACAATTTATTTTTGTATAGCCCAAAAATCACACAAGAAGTGCCGCAGCGGGCTTTAACAGGCCCTGCCTATTGACAGCCCCCCAGCCTGGACTCTCTAAGACGACAAAAAAAAAAAAAAACCTTGTAGGGAAAAAAATGGAAGAAACCTCCGGAAAGGCAGTTCAAACAGAGACTCCTTTCCAGGTAAGTTGGGCGTGCAGTGGGCGTCAAAAAGAAGGGGGTCAATACAACACAATACACAAAACAGAACACAAGTAATCCTCAATCTACTCTCTCCCGCTATAATGTATATCCTCTTTAATAAAATCCCTGTGTGCATCCATGTGTCCGTGTGTGTGTGTCTTCTGGTGAAGTGCGCATGCGCGGGGCAGTCTTTAATAAAGGACATCATTGCTGGGGAGAGTGCTGCACGCCACACATTACATCAGTTGCTGGGGAAATTCTGTTGATTGCCCACTGATATGATAGAAAATTAAATGCATATTACGGACAAGGCGGAAGTACAGGGAAGGGCGGAATGAGTGGCAGAGTCACCGGCCTCTAGCAGATGCTTCAAAGGCCACCTGACGCGTCACACAAGACAGAGAGGGCAGGACCTATAAAATATAGCGCGGCTGATGTAGTCGGATTTTGGTAAATGAGATAAGACCTAAAACATAAGGCGTGAAAAATCCAATCGGGTACTGAGAGGCGGAGACCAGCTTTCCCAAAGAGGTGGGATTAGTGCTTGTTGTTGTGCAAGTGTTCACTCTGAGGATGTCAGCTTAGCCCAGTAAAGTGTAAAGTGTCAGTCGTTGAAGGGGTTTTCCTAAATATACGAATTTTCATGATATTACAATAGGACGACTTTTAAAAGTAGATTTATTTTCGCGCACATAAAATCCATTGCTGGGGAGAAGCCACACATACAATAATCAGCTGCAGGCCAGCACAGATTAAAATACTTGCTGGGGAAACGCCACAGCAAGCTAAAATAAACATAGGCAGGATAGGAGATCTTCAAACAGACACATCACATCAATCAACAGCCACAGAGGAGAGGATAAATGTAGTATTAATTATACTTACTGTATTGTCATATACATTTCTATTTTATTACTATTTTACTTTAGGCTTCTTGCAAAAATACTTTTGACAAAAAAAAAATTAAGACAAGAAACAGAATGAGGTCAAGGTCCCTTGCCATTTAATATTGACTGTTCCTACTACTGTTTATGCACTACTGTTCTAGCTCCCGTTATTGTAACGGGCTTAATGTCTAGTAATAATATAAAAGCCTAAAAGTGCAACGATTTTATGTCACGGTTTAAATCGGCTTATTCCAATAGGAATTTGCCAGGCTAATACAGTGGAGCACTTTAAAAAAACTGCTGAAAACACATTACTTTAACGTGGCCTTCTCCTAACTTCACTTTAATTTAATCCTGATACTCTGTACATTCAATTCATTATAATAACTATTCATGGTGGCTCTAAAATCCATACTAACCCCTACTCTCTCTTCTGTTTCTTTTTCCGGTTTTTTGTGGTGGTGACCTGCACCACCACCACCTAATCAAAGCACCGTGATGTTCCTACATTGATGGATTAAAAGCCAGAAGGCTGCATGACCGTCATCATCAAGTCCTTCCATGAGAACCCTAAATACAAAGTGGACGGTTTCATTTATGTTAGGTAGAATGCCCAGAGGGGACTGGGTGGTCTCGTGCCCTGGAACCCCTGCAGATTTTATTTTTTTCTCCAGCTGTCTCAAGATTTTTTTTTTTTGTCCTCCCTGGCCATCGGACCTTACTTTTATTCTATGCTAATTAGTGTTCCCTAATTTTAATTCATACTTATTTTGTCGTATTTCTCTTTCTTCATTATGTAAAGCACATTGAGCTTCATCATTTGTATGAAAATGTGCTATAGAAATAAATGTTGTTGTTGTTATCATCATCATCTTACGCAAGTGATCAGACTCTGTTATTGCTTAGCCTGTGTATGAATCCAGAATGAGAATATTAACTGGCCTGATGTCACGTGGGTTCACCATATTGTAAATGACAGACTGCATTACATTTGCTACTCAACAATACGATGGACCGCACACGCTTTCACTGCACTCCTCACATTTTAGGAGTTATACTAAAGAATATTAGTTTGCCTTCAAAAACCAAGAGTGATACAAATGTAGTGTTTGTGCAGATTGGTGTTCAGTATGCCGTTTTGCTCATACTGCTGTAACTGCTTGTCCTTGTGATGCATTTCCTTAATTACAAGCACATGTTGTGTAAGAGCCATTTGCTAGTTATTCAAGTTATATTAAATGTTTGCCTGTATATTAGTGCACAGTCTATGGGAAGTTCCTATAACCCCTATCAGTTGAACGGAATTGGTATTTCCTAACTATTTCTAGCCTCTCTGACTAAACATTATTCTCAGTTAGTGACCTGCCTTGCCAGGTGTAAGGCGTCAAGGGCACCTGGTTTTAAACCGTGACTTGCGTGTGTGGCTGAGTGAGTTTTATTATGTTTTAATTTTGTGAACATTCTCAATACTATGGACTTTTTAATACTGAAATGCTTCTCTTTTGTATATTGTGAATTTTGTTTAATGTGAATGCAATCAGGTTTATCTTTTGTATACTAGTTACTGGTTGCCTGTTGTAGCAGGGGGGGCTTTAATTAATGAAACACGCATAGGGTGCACTTGTAGCATAACAGCAGACTCCGGGCAAAAGCTGGATGATGCTGTTGCAGGCAAGACGCTTCTCGATGTTCTTTGTCTCTTGTGTAAGCTAACAAGTTTTAAAATTAGTGTATTCCGTTTCAAACTGCATGGAAACATCACGTCACATAGCTGTTGATGTACCTTAAGGTTCCGTCGGACTTTAGAAGTGTGTAATTTGACGGAGATCCAGCCTCATCAGCGTATTGCTTGGCTTGCTACAGGAGACTGAGAGACAGCCTGTCACTGGGTGTGTTGACTGTGCCCCTTGCTGCTTGTCTTATAGGTATGTTACAACGTTATTAATTCTTTGTCCTCCATTGTTATTGTTAATATGCATTTGTTAAAGTTGTATGGTTTTGAGCAGGTTAATTTGGATAACAAAAAGTATTTATTTTCACGGAAACATGCACTTTGGTTAGAGGGAGATATTTTACACTTGTTTTGATCTCTGTTGAAATGTATTTGTTTCATTTGGTGTTAATTTCATTATTCTTTTTGTGTAATTTTGTTTTCATTGTAAATTATATATATATATATATATAGATATATATATATATATATATATATATATATATATATATAGATATATATATATATATATAGATATATATAGATATATATATATATATATATATAGATATATATATATATAGATATATATATATATATATATAGATATATATAGATATATATATATATATATATATAGATATATATAGATATATATATAGATATATATATATATAGATATATATATATATAGATATATATAGATATATATATATATATATATATATATAGATATATATATATATATATATATATAGATATATATATATATATATATATATATAGATATATATATATATATATATATATATATATATATATATATATA
The DNA here is from genome assembly GCF_900747795.2 of Erpetoichthys calabaricus. Taxonomy (NCBI): domain Eukaryota; kingdom Metazoa; phylum Chordata; class Cladistia; order Polypteriformes; family Polypteridae; genus Erpetoichthys; species Erpetoichthys calabaricus. The sequence goes on along the minus strand of NC_041398.2, from coordinate 19,020,418 downwards.
GATATATATAGATATATATATATATATATAGATATATATATATAAATATATATATATAGATATATATATATATATATATATATATATATATAGATATATATATATAAATATATAGATATATATATATAAATATATAGATATATATATATAAATATATAGATATATATATATAAATATATAGATATATATATATAAATATATAGATATATATATATAAATATATAGATATATATATATATATATATAGATATATATATATATATATATATAGATATATATATATAAATATATAGATATATATATATATATATATATATATATATATATATATAGATATATATATATATATATATATATATATACATACACACATATATACACACACACAGTGGTGTGAAAAACTATTTGCCCCTTTCCTGATTTCTTATTCTTTTGCATGTTTGTCACACAAAATGTTTCTGATCATCAAACACATTTAACCATTAGTCAAATATAACACAAGTAAACACAAAATGCAGTTTGTAAATGGTGGTTTTTATTATTTAGAGAGAAAAAAAAATCCAAACCTACATGGCCCTGTGTGAAAAAGTAATTGCCCCCTGAACCTAATAACTGGTTGGGCCACCCTTAGCAGCAATAACTGCAATCAAGCGTTTGCGATAACTTGCAATGAGTCTTTTACAGCGCTCTGGAGGAATTTTGGCCCACTCATCTTTGCAAAATTGTTGTAATTCAGCTTTATTTGAGGGTTTTCTAGCATGAACCGCCTGTTTAAGGTCATGCCATAGCATCTCAATTGGATTCAGGTCAGGACTTTGACTAGGCCACTCCAAAGTCTTCATTTTGTTTTTCTTCAGCCATTCAGAGGTGGATTTGCTGGTGTGTTTTGGGTCATTGTCCTGTTGCAGCACCCAAGATCGCTTCAGCTTGAGTTGACGAACAGATGGCCGGACATTCTCCTTCAGGATTTTTTGGTAGACAGTAGAATTCATGGTTCCATCTATTACAGCAAGCCTTCCAGGTCGTGAAGAAGCAAAACAACCCCAGACCATCACACTACCACCACCATATTTTACTGTTGGTATGATGTTCTTTTTCTGAAATGCTGTGTTCCTTTTACGCCAGATGTAACGGGACATTTGCATTCCAAAAAGTTCAACTTTTGTCTCATCAGTCCACAAGGTATTTTCCCAAAAGTCTTGGCAATCATTGAGATGTTTCTTAGCAAAATTGAGACGAGCCCTAATGTTCTTTTTGCTTAACAGTGGTTTGCGTCTTGGAAATCTGCCATGCAGGCCGTTTTTGCCCAGTCTCTTTCTTATGGTGGAGTTGTGAACACTGACCTTAATTGAGGCAAGTGAGGCCTGCAGCTCTTTAGACGTTGTCCTGGGGTCTTTTGTGACCTCTCGGATGAGTCGTCTCTGCGCTCTTGGGGTAATTTTGGTTGGCCGGCCACTCCTGGGAAGGTTCACCACTGTTCCATGTTTTTGCCATTTGTGGATAATGGCTCTCACTGTGGTTCGCTGGAGTCCCAAAGCTTTAGAAATGGCTTTATAACCTTTACCAGACTGATAGATCTCAATTACTTCTGTTCTCATTTGTTCCTGAATTTCTTTGGATCTTGGCATGATGTCTAGCTTTTGAGGTGCTTTTGGTCTACTTCTCTGTGTCAGGCAGCTCCTATTTAAGTGATTTCTTGATTGAAACAGGTGTGGCAGTAATCAGGCCTGGGAGTGGCTACGGAAATTGAACTCAGGTGTGATACACCACAGTTAGGTTATTTTTTAACAAGGGGGCAATTACTTTTTCACACAGGGCCATGTAGGTTTGGATTTTTTTTCTCCCTAAATAATAAAAACCATCATTTAAAAACTGCATTTTGTGTTTACTTGTGTTATATTTGACTAATGGTTAAATGTGTTTGATGATCAGAAACATTTTGTGTGATAAACATGCAAAAGAATAAGAAATCAGGAAGGGGGCAAATAGTTTTTCACACCACTGTATTATACTGTACTTCTTATGTTTGCATATGCTGGGTTTATGTCCAAATATGCAAACTTAAGAAGAACATCCTCATAATAAATAAAACTTTACGACCAATACCCCTCCCAAATCCACCACATTACCTGCTTCCCTCCACCCCGCCTTATTTTGCTATATATTGCCTTGGATTCTTTGCCTGAAGAAGGGGCCTGAGTTGCCTTGAAAGCTTGCATATTGTAATCTTTTTAGTTAGCCAATAAAAGGTGTCATTTTGCTTGGCTTTTCTCTACATTCATAATGGCTAACACGGTACAACACCCTAGTGCCTTGGATTCTTGCAAGTCTAAGCATTATCCTCTGATGAAGGCCCCTGACAGGGGCTGAAAGCTCAGGAATAAAAACTACTTTATGATACGTGATTCCTTTTTTTTCTCCCTTTGTGGATCTCCAGCTGCAAATATGCAAACCGTATCACAGACCTTCTCTTCCATATATACACACATATATATACAGTACTGTGCAAAAGTTTTAGGCAGGTGTGAAAAAATGCTGTAAACAAAGAATGCTTTCAGAAATATAAATAATGATTGTTTATTGTTATCAATTTACAAAATGCAAAGTGAGCGAACAAAAGAGAAATCTAAATCAAATCAATATTTGGTGTTACTACCTTTTACCTTCAAACCAGCATCAATTCTTCTAGGTCCACTTGCACAAAGTCAGGGATTTTGTAGGATTCTAGTCAGGTGTCTGATCAACCAATTCTACCAAACAGGTGCTAATGATCATCAATGTCACACGAAGGTTGAAACAAAGTCATTAACTGAAACAGAAACAGCTTCAAACTGGGTGAGGAACAGCCAAACTCTGCTACCAAGGTGAGGTTGTGGAAGACAGTTTCATGTCATGGCAAGACTGAGCACAGCAACAAGACACAAGGTAGTTCTACTGCATCAGCAAGGTCTCTCCCAGACAAAGATTTCAAAGCAGACTGGGGTTTCAAGATGTGCTGTTCAAAAGCTCTTTTGAAGAAGCACAAAGAAACGGGCAACACTGAGGATCGTAGACGCAGTGGTCGGCCAAGGAAACTTAGTGCAGCAGACGAAAGACACATCAAGCTTATTACCCTTCGAAATCGGAAGATGTCCAGCAGTGCCATCAGCTCAGAACTGGCAGAAACCAGTGGGACCCAGGTACACCCATCTACTGTCCGGAGAAGTCTGGCCAGAAGTGGTCTTCATGGAAGAGTTGCAACCTCCGACGTGGAAACAAGGCCAAGCGACTCAATTATGCCGAAAACATAGGAACTGGGGGGCAGAAAAATGGCAGCAGGTGCTCTGGACTGATGAATCAAAATTTGAAATATTTGGCTGTAGCAGAAGGCAGTTTGTTTGTCGAAGGGCTGGAGAGCGGTACAATAATGAGCGTCTGCAGGCAACAGTGAAGCATGGTGGAGGTTCCTTGAACGTTTGGGGCTGCATTTCTGCAAATGGAGTTGGAGATTTGGTCAGGATTAATGGTGTTCTCAATGCTGAGAAATACAGGCAGATATTTCTCCATCATGCAATACCATCAGGGAGGCGTATGATTGGCCCCAAATTTATTCTGCAGCAGGACAATGACCTCAAACATACAGCCAAAGTCATTAAGAATGATCTTCTGTGTAAAGAAGAACAAGAAGTCCTGGAAGTGATGGTATGGCCCCCACAGAGCCCTGATCTCAACATCATCGAGTGTGTCTGGGATTACATGAAGAGACATAAGGAAGTGAGGAAGCCTACATCCACAGAAGATCTGGGGTTAGTTCTCCAAGATGTTTGGAACAACCTACCAGCCGAATTCCTTCAAAAACTGTGTGCAAGTGTACCTAGAAGAATTGATGCTGTTTTGAAGGCAAAGGTTGGTCACAACAAATATTGATTTGATTTAGATTTCTCTTTTGTTCATTCACTGCATTTTGTTGATTGATGAAAATAAATGATTAACACTTCCATTTTTGAAAGCATTCTTTGTTTACAGCATTTTTTCACACCTACCTAAAACTTTTGCACAGTACTGTATGTGTGTGTATATATATATATATATATATATATATATATATATATATGAATGGAAGAGAAGGTCTGTGATACGGTTTGCATATTTGCAGTTGGAGATCCACGAAGGGAGAAAAAACGAATCACGTATCATAAAATAGTTTTTATTCCTGAGCTTTCAACCCCTATCAGGGGTCTTCATCAGAGGATAATGCAAACCCTATTTAAACGAGTCCACACGCATTGTAATACCAAGGAAACAAAAATTAATGAGAGACGTTATCTGTTTCAACTTTTCACCTCGAACGGATACTCAAAATCATTCATTAATCGTAGTCTACACAGCAGACGCCAAAGGAATGAGCATACAATCGACGTAAATCAGAACCCCCACCCCACCTGGCATTCACTCCCGTATCACCATAATGTGTCAGAAGGCACGGCATACACCCTGACCAAGTGGGGCATCAGAATAGCACATAAACCCACGAACAATCTGCTCATGGTCCTATTTAATGCTAAAAACAAGAAATCGACAGCTGGAACACGAAACGCAGTTTATAGTATTCCATGCAATTCTTGCTCAGCTGTATACATAGGACAAACGTCAAAAAAAATCTCAACACGTGTACAGGAACATCGCAACGCCGTCAGAAGAAAGGACGCACTATCTTTGATATATGCACATACAAAATCGACAGGACACACATTCAACTGGGACAACGTGAAAGTAAAATTTAAGGCCAGTACAAAAAGCGCCAGAGAGTTGGCCGAGTCTTGGCTATCAGATGAAAACGCCATCAACAGACACTTGGACATAAACCCAGCATATGCCAACTTGAAAAGGACATATACACAATAATTAAACTATACAACCCCCCCCCCCCCTTGATCATACTGACTTAGTCACCTCCACCCACAACCCCCCCCCCATCCCATACTGAATGTGTTGCTATATATTGCCTTCGATTCTTGTAAGTCTAAGCATTATCCTCTGATTAAGACCCCTGATAGGGGTTGAAAGCTCAGGAATAAAACTATTTTATGATACGTGATTCGTTTTTTCTCCCTTCGTGGATCTCCAACTGCAAATTATATATATATATATATATATATACACACACACACACATTAATCTATTCCTGAGCTAATTCTGAATGGGGTGTTTGACCCTTATGATATTATATATATATATATATATATATATATATATATATATATATATATATATATATATATAAAAAGCTGGACAACGCTGTTGCAGGAGACTGAGAGAGAGCCTGTCTCTGTGTATGTTGACTCTGCCCCTTGCTGCTCGTCTTATAGCTGGATGACGGTGTTGCAGAATAAATGGCAGAATCTGGATATTGGTGTGTGTGCGTCTTCCTTCAAAACATCAGCAACCATTTTAAAGCCACTATACACGCATAAAGTGCCAAGCACCATGAAAGACAACGTGCTTTATTGAATGTGCAGTGCCGTACGTTTAAAGTGTACAGAAGAAGTAAAGCAACTTTAAATATAGAAACAGCTTTTCTTGTCAAACTTTAGTTAAGTTTAGAGCCGAGACATTTTTTCTAATGTTTTACCTTTATTCTTGTGTAGATTATTTGCTTTGAATTTTTCACTAAATCTTTAAAAACTAACTTTTGGACTGACAGATTTCGGCATGCATGTTACCCCGCCTTACACTCCTGCAGCTACATGTTATGTTACTAGACAGATGTGCTTTGAAGCATTGAAACCCTAAATAAATTTCATTCTGGTATTTAACCAGTGGTTAATATTGCTGGTGTAGATAAGCCAAATAGCCGCTTTGTTTCAAACTTGCCTCGATTTTTACTTGCTACAGCTGCTCTTAATGCGTCTGGTGGTGCAGCTTCCTCTTACGGTCCACAGTTCTGTACGTTTGATTCCGGACATACGTGAGGTGTTTCCCTGCAATCCTGACGTCGCTTAGAAAATGGATGGATGCTCCAACTGACATTTATTGACAAACAATCAAAGAATGAAAGCACACTGTCCATTACTTTATTGGGGTAGTTAATTATACTGCATTAAAAAGTGATTAATACCACCATTCTACTCCATTAGGCCCTTAACCTGCAATTGCTCCATCCTGGGTAGGACGTGAAGGTCCTTCAACTTGCAGATTGGCGGCAGGATTGGCATCTCACATCTATTAAGAGACATCATAGACTCTCAAAGCAAACATTAATCTGTTCCTGAGCCAATTCTGAATTGGGTATTTGACCCTTATGATTATTTTTCCAATGATAAGTATGATTTTGGCAATTGCATGCTGAACTTCTCCTACCGGGGTGGCACTGTGGCGCAGTGGTAATGCTGCTGCCTCACAGTTAGGAGACCTGGGTTCGCTTCCCGGGTTCTCCCCGTGATTGCGTGGGTTTCCTCCGGGTGTTCCGGTTTCCTACCACAGTCCAAAGACATGCAGGTTAGGAGATCCTAAATTGTCCCTAGTGTGTGCTTGGGTGTGTGTGCCCTGCCCAGGGTTTGTTCCTGCCTTGCGCTCTGTGTTGGCTGGGATTGGCTCCAGCAGTCCTCCTTGACCCTGTGTTAGGATATAGCAGGTTAGACAATGACTGACTGACTTCTACTTCAAACACAAAGCATTTCCAGACACGACTCCACCTGTTTTTCTTAATCTGATATGTGTAATGCAGTGTTGTGAGCCATTTTCACGTGTACTTTAGACTCTCGCTTTTATCACAGTGTTGTGACTTCTGAAGTAATACGTCTACTGGCAGTTTCTCATCCGTGCAGTACTGTAAAAAACTACTAGCCCTTGCATTTTTGGTATTGACTTGGTACTAAAGTGTCGGTTCTTGCAGCATCCCGAGTGCACAGTTTGCATGTTCTCCCTGTTACTGGTTAATCTTTAACCGGGAATCCCACAGATATCCCACTGGTGCCTCTAACAATTTCAAGCTGACAAATCAAACTTGTCACCGTGCAATGAACGCTGGACAAACGACGACTGTGTGAAGCTTTCTGCACTAAGTCTGCCATTTGTGAATTATCACAAATGCTTCTCTCTTTTGGTCGGATTTCTCTCTGACTCCACAATTCGCTGTTCTTATAATAAGAAAATTCAGTGTTGTTGTTTTTTTAAAGCGCATGTGATTTTTTTTTTTTTTTTATAATTTTATTGATTTTATTGAAATCACACAACATTCCATACAAATAGATCAATTTTACAAGAATGGGATTGAAAACAAATCAACCCCCACCACTATGATGTTTTGTTTCTAAATGTCATTTAACTTTAACGCAGTTTAAGCTGCCAAGGGTGTCGAATTCTGTGCACAAAACATTGAATAAAAGCTCACCTGTAATAAGTGCGCATGCTCTATAAATCCCTACGGCAGGAAATCGGCTTGTCGTTAGCGCTGTTCATTTTCTTGTCTGATATGTGCTTGCCCTTAAGCCTTATATTTATTATCGTCTTTTCGTGCAAAACATTCTACTCAATCTTTTAGGTTTATTGCCTAGAGGTGACATGTGCTTTTAAAAAAAAAAAATCAGTGAATTTATTTAACATGAAGAAGCGCTATAATATTGTGATTACTTAAAATTACTGCAAGAATAAGTGAAGCCATGCATGTGAGGAAATGAATGTCTACAATGAAGGTAAAACAGCTGTCTGGACAGAATGCAAGGATAAAAATCTGCGAGAGATGCTACTGAAGCCCTGCCTGCCATCAGAGCCGCCAGTCCACCCGCTTTCACGAACGAGTCGAGTCACCACTTTTAGATCCACCGAGTCAGACTGCAAGATCACGACCTCTGTACTGTCGCTATGGCTTTAAAGCACTCGGAAATGCATTAGAAATCTCAAAAGGCCCGATGCCTTTTAAGTCACAGCATATACGCCACTCCATTCTTTTGGCCGATACCTCATTTTTAAGCCCCTGAATTAATCCGGTCCTGTCCGCATGTTCACGTAGCATTTCAACAAGTGCTCTATTCGTACAGTAAACGCTCATTGGGAGAGAGTTATTGTGAAACGTCCAAGCTGTATACTCGGTTTTTATTTTTTTGTGAATTCCCAATTCTAATGAACACTAACTGACGAGCACGGAGAAGACGAACGAGGAACTTACACAACAACGATCGTCGTGAACAAAAACGGGAGAGTGGAAGTGTGCGGAATGTAGTGCACATGCGCAGACTGCCGCGACTCACTCTCGCGCTCTGGCTCTGTCTGTTCGCGCTCTTGTCCTTTTATACCCCTTTCTGGATTCATCACCTATACGCTGCCGTCGTTTGTTTTTCTTTTTTCGGTCCCCTGACATTTCCTGCTCCGGCCCACTCCTCTTCACACCTATTTACTTCCACGCTCGACGCCCCAGTTGCTTACCGACACTCTTCTCCGTCACCACTCTTTCTCTTGTCGCCTCTCATTTTTTTTCTTTCTTTTCTTCGCTTTTGTTTCTGAATTGCACACACGTGTCTCGTATGGCAGTCCGAGCTACTCCAAGCAGCCCGCCAGCGGAATTAAGCAACGATAAACATAAACGAGTCCTTAAGAGCGACTCCATTGAAAGTTTTTAGAAAAGTGATACCAATCGAGTAAACACTGCCACCTATTGGACGGAGGGAGGGAGGATCATTTAACAAAGTTGATTTTTTTCGCACATAGAAGCAAGCTGTGGACCGTTTAGGAGGTTGTCGCTTGAGCTACTTCAATCGATCAGAGGCGGCCTTTGGGGGTGGTGACTAGGGCAATCGCCCCAGGCCCCGCGATAGGAGATTCTTTTGTCACCGTCAGCTCATCACAAAATTATGTGGGGCCTCTGCAAGACATTCAAATCCGTTATAGACTGAAATACGGTACGTGGTGGATTTCTTCTAATTCCTGTGACCGTTGCGAGCGCGGAAAGAAGCTTTTCAAAGTTGAAACTTATCAAAAATTATCTACGATCAACAATGTCGCAAAACAGACTGTGCAGTTTAGCTATTTTGTCAATCGAAAAGGAACTTGCATCACCATTGGACTACGAGGATCTTATCAACGATTTTGCTCAGCGAAAAGCCAGAAAAGTGGACTTCTGTCTGTGACTGTCAAAACAGCTGTTTGGTAAGTGTTCGATTTATTACAAGTGTTCTGGTTCTCCATAATTAAATAAATTTGCCGACTCCAGCGGGTTCGGCAGAAACGACTATTATCTAGTTTGTTAATTTTGCGTGCAAAATGTTTCTGAATCATTAATTAAGTTGGTTAAAGGCCACTAAACCAATATAAGAACAATTACAATACATAATGTAATCAAACGGCCAATGGTACCTACTTAAGGCACCATGTTTTTTAACAATAATAAGGCGTACAGCATTAGAGGTTAACAAGCCCGTGAGCATGGTGGTACGGTATACGGGTGCTGGTCATAAAATTAAAATATCATGACAAAGTTGATTTATTTCAGTAATTCCATTCAAAAAGTGAAACTTGTATATTAGATTCATTCATTACACACAGACTGATGTATTTCAAATGTTTAATTCTTTTAATGTTGATGATTATAACTGACAACTAATGAAAGTCCCAAATTCAGTATCTCGGAAAATTAGAATATTGTGAAAAGGTTCAATATTGAAGACACCTGGTGCCACACTCTAATCAGCTAATTAACTCCAAACACCTGCAAAAGCCTTTAAATGGTCTCTCAGTCGAGTTCTGTAGGCTACACAATCATGGGGAAGACTGCTGACTTGACAGTTGTCCAAAAGACGACCATTCACACCTTGCACAAGGAGGAGGGCAAGACACAAAAGGTCATTGCTAAAGAGGCTGGCTGTTCACAGAGCTCTGTGTCCAAGCACATTAACACTAGAATTACCAGAGTCTACGAAAAAACTTGTAGATCCGGCCCACCTTAAAACCGTTCTCACCTCTCTTTTGTCTTCTAAATGTGCCGATTAAGAGGAGCAGCGAGCAGCCGTCTATTCCATCCCCCACCGTCGCAGAACGTTCACTAAGTTTTCCCAGCTCATGGCTTGTTTGATTATCTGGGAGTGACTGAACTGCTGGAGTTTTAGAATAGAAATAATAGATCGCTATTTGGAATACATGCATTTCATGCGTGTTCCGTTTCTACAGTAATCTGTGTAAACACATTGCTAAAACAGAAACTTTTTCATATTTTAGTAATAAATGTTTCAAAATGTAGGCATAAACTATAGAATGTGTAAAGCCCGAGTTCCTAAGATCAAATAAACACTTCCACAAAAGCTTCACACACCATATAACAGTTTCTGTGGCGTAGCGAGCTAAGATTTGCTTCTCAGACCGAGTAGCTTTTCTCTGCCTCACAAACATGAGTTCAATTCCCCGCTGGGGATAAAGTGTTACTTCTTTTTTTTCTTTTTAACCTCAAACGGACATAAAATTTGTAAATTGGTATGCACTGTCAGTTAATGAGATCGTTATATTTTAATGTGGGATGCTCCTTTTAAAATATTTTTTTAACAATTGAGACTGCAATTAACATGAACAACTGTCCTTATAACTTATTTTTTTCAAGATCCATAACACACAGACAGACAGACAGAGCACTGCGTAATACAGAGACAGACAGGCAGAGATATACAAATAAACAGGGAAGGCACATGTACTGAAAGAAAAAAAAAATCAACATGTGTGTTGTTTCTGCAGCACTGAATAAGCTCACCCGCTCTAACATCACCCCTCGCCCGATCTGACTCTCTAAGTAACAGCGCAAGTACAGACGCAAACCAAGTGTGATCAAGAGTCCTGGTTCGATCCCCACTCACTCCTATATTTGCCGTTTTCAGTAGTAAGCTGCTCTTTTTGTTAATATTATACAGTATGCTCTTTACTATGCTTTCCTCTGCATGTCCTGGAGTACAAAAGAAACAGCATACAGCAACACATGGGGACTGGTAATACTGGGGGAAAAAAACACGCGGTCGTATGTATCGTGATACACTGCAGAACTATAGCGTGTCTTTATGTAAAAACCGCAGTGTCAGGTGGGGGGCGGTAGGGATGGATCCTGAATGCGACTGAGACAATGAAAAGTGAATTTTAAAAAAATAAAGCTAACCTTTACAAATATCATAAATTACACCAGCTGTTACAGACTGAAATCAAATGTATCTTTTTATTCTAAAATAGTGAAAATAAGAACACTTCTCAAATGGGAGTTGTGCAGGATCGAACTCATGACCTTCTGATTCCCAGTCAGCGACTGATACTGTTACGCCACGGAAGCAGTGATAGTTAATTCATATCAATGTCTCACAGTAAGGCGGGTTTTTTTGGCGGTGGCTTTTTTTTTGTACCTTTTGTGAAAGTGTTTCTTTGATATTTGGACTTCAGGCTTCATACATTATATAGTTTATGCCTACATTTTGTCAATTGCTACTAGAATATATAACACGTTTCTGTTTTAACAATGTGTTTACACAGATTACTGTAGAAATGCAACACATATTAAATGCGTGTGTTTCAAATAACAATCTATTATTTGTACTCTAAAACTCCACTTCACTCCCAGATAATCAATCAAGGCAAGAGCTGGGAAAAGCTTTACGTTCTAAGTCGTTGGGGGGATGGAATAGCCAGCTGCTGGCAGCTTGTCTTTATCAGTACATTTAGATGACAAAAGACGCTGGCAGAGAGGTGAGAAAGGTTTTAAGAAGCGATTTAAGGTGGGCCGGATCTACGAGTTTTTTCGTAGGCTCTGGTAATTCTAGTGTTAATAGAGAGGCAAAGGGAAGGACAAGATGTGGTAGAAAAAAGTGTGCAAGCAATAGGGATAACCGCACCCTGGAGAGGATTGTGAAACAAAACCCATTCAAAAATGTGGGGGAGATTCACAAAGAGTGGACTGCAGCTGGAGTCAGTGCTTCAAGAACCACCACACACAGACGTATGCAAGACATGGGTTTCAGCTGTCACATTCCTTGTGTCAAGCCACTCTTGAACAAGAGACAGCGTCAGAAGCGTCTTGCCTGAGCTAAAGACAAAAAGGACTGGACTGCTGCTTTCTGATGAAAGTAAATTTTGCATTTCCTTTGAAAATCAAGGTCCCAGAGTCTGGAGGAAGAGAGGATAGGCATAGAATCCATGTTGCGTGAGGTCCAGTGTAAAGTTTCCACAGTCAGTGATGGTTTGGGCTGCCATGTCATCTGCTGGTGTTGGTCCATTGTGTTTTCTGAGGTCCAAGGTCAACGCAGCCGTCTACCAGGAAGTTTTAGAGCACTTCATGCTTCCTGCTGCTGACGAACTTTATGGAGATGCAGATTTCATTTTCCAACAGGACCTGGCACCTGTACACAGTGCCAAAGCTACCAGTACCTGGTTTAAGGACCATGGTATCCCTGTTCTTGATTGGCCAGCAAACTCACCTGACCTTAACCCCATACAAAATCTATGGGGTATTGTGAAGAGGAAGATGCAATACGCCAGACCCAACAATTCAGAAGAGCTGAAGGCCACTATCAGAGCAACATGGGCTCTCATAACACCTGAGCAGTGCCACAGACTGATTGACTCCATGCCACGCCACATTGCTGCAGTAATCCAGGCCAAAGGAGCCCCAACTACATATTGAGTGCTGTACATGCTCATACTTTTCATGTTCATACCTTTCAGTTGGCCAACATTTCTAAAAATCCTTTTTTTGCATTGGTCTTAATTGATATTCTAATTTTCCGAGATACTGAATTTGGGACTTTCATTAGTTGTCAGTTATAATCATCAACATTAAAAGAAATAAACATTTGAAATACATCAGTCTGTGTGTAATGAATGAATCTAATATACAAGTTTCACTTGTTGAATGGAATTACTGAAATAAATCAACTTTGTCATATTATTCTAATTTTATGACCAGCACCTGTAATACTACACGAATACACTCATGGCTAAAAGTTTTGAGAATGACACAAATGTTAATTTTCACGAAGATTGCTGCCTCCGTTTTTATGATGGCAATTTGCATTTACTCCAGAATGTTATGAAGAGTGATCAGATGAATTGCAAAGTGCCTCTTTGCCTTGAAAATGAAGTTAATCCCAAAAAATCCATTTCCACTGCCTTAAGCCACATCCCTTCCCACTCTGATGGCTTTTAAGATTCCACTCCTATAGTTGATTCATGGCTCAGGATCTGGGGGATCTCCAGTGCAGAGCTTGCTCAGGAATGGCGGCAGGCAGGTGTGAGGGAGGTGAAGACTTTTGGATGACGGCCTGGTGAGTGTCAAGAAGGGCAGCAAAGAAGCCAAGAAGAACATCAGAGACAGACTGATATTCTGAAGAAGGTACAGGGATTGGACTGCTGGGGGAAAGTCATTTTCTTGGATGAATTTCTTTTCTGATTGGAAAAAAGAAAAGGTGAGTGGCACTACCATCCGGCCTGTGTCATGCCAACAATAAATCATCCTGAGACCATTCATGTCACGTGGGGTTGTTCCTCAGCCAAGGCAGTGGGCTCACTCACAATTTGGCCTAAGAACACAGCCATGAATAAAGAATGGGACCAAAACATCCTCTGAGAGCAACCTCTCCCAACCATCCAAGAACAGTTTGGTGACCAACAATGAACAATCCAGCATGATGGAGCACTGGGTCATAAGGCAAAAGTGAGAACTAAGTGGCTCAGGGAACAAACCATCAAAATTTGGGGTCCATGGCCAGGAAACTCCCGATTGAGAACTTGTGGTCAATCCTCAAACAAAACCCACCAATTCTGACAAACTCCAAGCATTGATGATCAAGAATGGGCAGTTGCCATCAGTCAGGATTGGGCCCAGAAGTTGATTGACAGCCTGCCAGGGTGAATTGCAGAGGTCTTGAAAAAGAAAGAAGGGCCAACACTGCAAATATCAACTCTGTGCATAAACTTCATGGCATTGTCAATAAAAGCCTTTGAAACTTCTGAACTGCTTGTCATTCTACTTCAGTGTACCAGAGAAACATCTGACACAAAGATCTAAAAACACTGAAGCAGCAAAATTTGTGAAAACCAACACTTGGGTCATTCTCAAAACATTTGGCCACAACTGTACAAGCATCCCGTTTCCACTTCAGTATAAATAAATGTAAATTATGACACAGTAAATGCTAATTTCTGTCATGTTAAATTTTGTAATTAAATAGCACATTAATTACTTCAGAAGTACATTTATGTGAGGTCTTCGGATTTTGTGAGGCGGTGTCACTGTGAAGATTGAAGTCACGTGAATTAAACACACTGTCGAATTGAGGTAAGTATTCTATCGATCAAAGTGGCTCTATGGCTACGGAGTACAAAGAATTGTGGGAAATTGAGGTACAAAGCCCCGCCCATTGACCCACTCTATTTGCATATTGAGAACTTGAAAGTGAAAATGCAAGGTGGAAAGGAGTTTTTACTTTTCATTTTTTCAGCTTCATTGCTGCTCAGACAGAAAATGAAATGGCTAATGGAGTTATTTCATTTTAAGTTTAATTTCTGCAGCATTCTTACTTGTCGACTTTGAAATGGTGTAGCAACCTCCATGTCAGGTTTGAAAAGAAGAAAAAAAAAAAAAAAAGAAGGACAAAGTAGGCCAGGGGTCACCAAGTCCAGTCCTGGAGGTTTTCATTCTAACCCTTTTTTTTAATGAGTGCCCTGTTTGTGCTCCTAATAAACTTCTTGTGAATTCATTTTTATTGAATTGCTTTTTTAAGATTTGTTCCCCTGAATTTCATTTTCATTTCATCGTTCCTTTGAGTTGCTTCATCCATCCATCCATCCATTTTCCAACCCGCTGAATCCGAACACAGGGTCACGGGGGTCTGCTGGAGCCAATCCCAGCCAACACAGGGCACAAGGCAGGAACCAATCCCGGGCAGGGTGCCAACCCACCGCAGGACACACACAAACACACCCACACACCAATGACACACTAGGGCCAATTTAGAATCGCCAATCCACCTAACCTGCATGTCTTTGGACTGTGGGAGGAAACCGGAGCGCCCGGAGGAAACCCACGCAGACACGGGGAGAACATGCAAACTCCACGCAGGGAGGACCCGGGAAGCGAACCCGGGTCCCCAGGTCTCCCAACTGTGAGGCAGCAGCGCTACCCACTGCGCCACCGTGCCGCCCTGCTTCATCCATCCATCCATTATCCAACCCGCTATATCCTAACTACAGAGTCATGGGGGTCTGCTGGAACCAAACCCAACCAAAACAGGTTGCAAGGCAGGAAACAAACCCCAGGCAGGGCACCAGCCCACCGCAAATAATTCAACATGTATAACGAAAAATTTTCAAAGTTCTGAACACTCCGTGTGTTAAGTTCATAGCTAGCTTTACTTTCACAAAGACGTTTATCATGTGGTGATTGGTTATGTAAAGAAAGAAAAAGGAAGGCGGCATGGTGGCACAGTGGGTAGCGCTGCTGCCTCGCAGTTCGGAGATCTGGGGACCTGGGTTCGCTTCCTGGGTCCTCCCTGCGTGGAGTTTGCATGTTCTCCCCGTGCACTACATTCCGCACAGTTCCACTCTCCCCGTGTTTCCTCCCACAGTCCAAAGACAGGCAGGTTAGGTGGATTGGCGATTCTAAATTGGCCCTAGTGTGTGCTTGGTGTGTGGGTGTGTTTGTGTGTGTCCTGCGGTGGGCTGGCGCCCTGCCCGGTGTTTGTTTCCTGCCTTGGGCCCTGTGTTGGCTGGGATTGGCTCCAGCAGACCCCCGTGACCCTGTGTTCGGATTCAGCGGGTTGGAAAATGGATGTATGGAAGAAAAAGGAAGGATAGGAACTGGAGGTCTGGTATGTTAGATAGAGGCAGCAGGCCTGCAATAAAGAAAGCCCACTCAGAAGAACATCAGTTGAATTCTGTGTTTGTGTTTCCAACCACCAGATCACAAACCCAACATTTACACAATATTTCAGTTACCCATTCATACATCCAGTTTTTGGAGCCTCGTCACATCTGCCATAAAGGTGAATGTACACCTGACGACCCCATTACTGCAAGGGAGCAACGCTAACGCCATGCCACATGCAATCAATGGAATGTTCAAGCAAATTATGAAAAATAAATGTGTTAAGTACTCTCATGAAAAGTGGACAGACATACAAACGGGTCTAAAAAACTATGAGAAATTTCACCCTTGGATCACAAAATTTTTAAAACCGTTTCTTAGCGAGCACCAAGGATAACCTACATTCCAAATTTCAAGTCCCAAGTACTCATGGTTCGGGAGATTTTGTGATTAGTGAGTCAGTGGTATTTGGCTTTTATATATACAGCATACTGCGGTGGGTTGGCACCCTGCCCAGGATTGGTTCCCTGCCTTGTGCCCTGTGTTGGCTGGGATTGGCTCCCGCAGACCCCCGTGACCCTGTGTTCAGATTCATCAGGTTGGAAAATGGATGGATGGATGGATATACAGCATAGACAAGGCGCATTTGACATTATTAGGGTGGCACAGTGGCGCTGCTGCCTAGCAGTTAGGAGACCTGGGTTCGCTTCCCAGGTCCTTCCTGCATGGAGTTTGCTTATTCTCCCCATGTCTGCGTGAGTTTCCTCCCACAGTCCAAAGACATGCAGGTTGGGTGGATTGATGATTCTAAATCGTCCCTAGTGTGTGCGAGAGTGTGTGTGTGTGTGTGTGTGTACGCTGGCACTCTTCCCGGGGTTTTTGATTCCTGCCTTGTGCCCTGTGATGGCTGGGATTAGCTCCAGCAGACCCCCGTGACCCCGTGTTAGGATATAGCGGGTTGGATAATGGATGGATGGATATATAGATAAAGATAAAAATGGGTTTCAAAATAGAGAAAAAAACGAAAACCGTTTACAAATAATCCTCCCTCCAGCCTTTAGATGGCAGTGTTTACTCGACTGGTATCACTTTTCCCGTCGAGTTGCTCTTTGGTGAGTTGTTTTGTTTCTCGTTGTTTGATTCCGCTTGCTGACAGCTCGAATAAGACAAGACACTTGAAAGAAAAGAGAGCAGAAGAAGAAAGATCGGAGAAGAGGAGGAGGATGAGTAGTGTTGGTAAGAAAGAGAGTATCGAGTGGGGAGGGAATACCGCGGCGCATGGAAGAGGAGAGGACGGTGGAGCAGGATGTGGGCGGGAATGTCAGAGAATAGAAGAGCACGAAAACCGTGTGTGGGATATAAAGCAGGAGAGATAGAGAGAGAAAATGAGAAAGACAGACAGAGAAAGAAAGTCTCGTTAGTTTGCACAAGATCGTTTTGGTGCTGAACGGCCGGTTTCCTTCTTCCACATCAACCATAACGTTATATCCGGCCGAGTGTCCGGGCCGCAGGTAAATCGCTCGCTCGTCCCGTCCGTGCTCGTCATTCAGCCCGAGATCAGTGTGCGGAGGATGTCACAAAAATCCAAGACTCCAGGTGTCATAAGAAGTCCCTGCGAATTAACGTTTACAATACGAATAGAGCAGCGGAAGAGCTGCCATGGGGACGTACAGACAGGGCTGGATTAATGGAGTGGCATAAACGGGGACTTCTAAGTGCTGAAACAAATCTTAATGCTTTCAGTTGAAAGGCACAATAAAGACGCCTTTAACTTGCAGTCTGACCCAGTGGAGCTCAAACCAGCGGCGCCTGGAGACGCTTGACGTGGCTGTGACGTCAGGCAGGGCTTCAGTGGCGCCCATCACTTGAACGGCTTTATTCTGCCATTTTGTACCCACGGCGCTGTTACGTTCATTGTCGACATTAAGGCCTTTGTTTAATCTCCCGGCCAGAGCCAGTTCTCGGATTTTTTGCTGCCCAAGGCGAAGTTGTAAATGGTGTCGCACCACCCCGTTTGCTTTGTGAGGGATCACCACTGCCAGACCTGCACATTGAGACCTGGAGATAGGGAAGTATTTAGGACCTCGAATTCACAATTTGAGAATGTTGAGTAACAGCAACATCTGTTTATGAGACTGTCTTGGAAAAATATGCGCTTGAGGGGTTCCATTTCAGAGAGTTATTAGGAATCGGGCTGTTTTAGTGGTCTTTATTTATTGCTTTGAACTTTTCTCCAAAGAAAATTTAGAAAGACACATCCATCCATCCATTTTCCAACCCGCTGAGTCCGAACACAGGGTCACGGGGGTCTGCTGGAGCCAATCCCAGCCAACACAGGGCACAAGGCAGGAAACAATCCCGGGCAGGGTGCCAACCCACCGCACGACACACACAAACACACACACACACCAAGCACACACTAGGGCCAATTCAGAATCACCAATCCACCTAACCTGCATGTCTTTGGACTGTGGGAGGAAACCGGAGCGCCCGGAGGAAACCCACGTAGACACGGGGAGAACATGCAGACTCCACGCAGGGAGGACCCGGGAAGCAAACCGGGGTCTCCGAACTGCGAGGGCAGCAGCGCTACCCACTGCGCCACCGTGCTGCCTCAGAAAGACACAGTTATTGCTAAAACTATGCTTTAATTTTTATAGTTATCTTTTAAAACCACCAGCTTAACATGTGCCTTTTGATGATGGTGACATTCTACATATATACAGTGCACCCCCAAAATTCGTGGGGGTTACGTTCCTAGAGCACCCGCGACTTGTGAAAAACCGTGAATTTTGGATGTGGTTAAAAAAAATGCCTATTTTCATAGTTTAAACCCTAAATATGCTCCCAAACACTTTAATTTAATTTCTAACTTAGCTTAATACATTACCTAAAATAAAGAATGTAAAGGTAAGCCTGTATACTGCACTGCTATGTCTCCCGCAGTGCTAGAATGTAATTACAGATGTTACCGCTATATGTACTGTAATTCATGCAAGCGCATTTTCATTGCCAGAAGCCTTAGAAGGTGCAGGGCATTTCGACGGCATCTTAAGGCTTTAACCCTTAAACTGCCACATACTTGGGTGTTAATGCATCCCTGCACATCAAATACTTTTTTGCTGCACTTTAAGTAAATGTCACAATTAACAAAGAACAAGTGAAATTGTAATGAAACACATTTTTTTTCATGCAAAGAGCATCACAATTACTGCAACACTGATCATTTTACACACTGCTAATGAACTGTAAAAACTATTTTAAAAAATTACTGGAACAATATGTACAAAGTGCAACTGACGCCATGGATGTAAATCACCGAGCCAACTGCGCTTGAACTGGCTGCAGGCAAACACACAGAGGTAAGTGCTGACGCTGGCAGGCTAGTCTTAGTGCGGCTCAAACGTGGGTCACAGAAACACAGGAGATTGTAGAGACAGGAACTTTATTCAAACACTTCAAACAAATAGGTCTCTTTCAGAAGTAAAACGAGCTCAGTATGCAGTTAGTTATCGATTAAAAGAATAGGCAAACATCATAGGGGAGCACAACAGGAGCAGAGGATGTCTGGGGGACGAGAGAGAAACAAAGCAATCAGCCAAAAAGGACACGTGCTGTTCAGGCTTTTAAGTCAGCGGAAAACACAAGAACACTCAGCTGGAGATGTATCATAGTCAATCGGCAGCAAGGAGAAATGAATAATGCTGTAGCGGTCTGGTGCCGCTAAGATTCACACCGTCAATGGTGATTTATTTATTTTTATGGTGGAGATTCCATGGACGCAACCAGTCTTGACCAGACCCGCACGTACTCACAGAGACAAAAACAAAGCAAACCGGTAATCAAACCGCAAATAAAGAATGTAATGAAAACAAATGAAATAAGAAAACAAGGATACCACCCCTGTTCCCCTTACGGCGATTACACATTAAATACAACAAAGCACAAACAAAACACACAGAGTAAAACGTTAATGAAAACGGCAATGGATGAAATGCAATGATGAAAATAGAAAGTCCAGAGATCCGCACGTTGAATGGGAATGTAAAGATAGTCCTACTGCTAGTTCCTGAAATGGTGAAGACAGATGGACGGGTTCAGGAGCGCTCCTTTCTTTGCAGGATGGCCATGAATCCACTTACAGTCCTCATGTACACAGTCAGACGGCAGACAATCCAGACGCATGAAACAATCCAAAACCAAAACGAATAAGTACAGGTAACCCAACAGGAGGCAGAGAGACATGAACTTGAAACACAAATTACAAAAACTTTTTTTTTTCCTTTTGGTCACCGGCCACCTTTTTAAAAGCAGCGCCTTTGACCTCAACAGCCCCAGGACCCTCAGCAGAAGACCAATCAGAGTCACTGCAGGGACTGCTGGGAGTTGCAGTTTCAAATTCTATTGGCTACTTTCACTATCTCAAGCTGCAGTTCTCCCTACAGTACAATATTGCCAAGAAAAAAGGCATAAAAATTGCGGAGGATATTTGCGGTTTCCGCTAACAATTGTTAGTTAGGTTCTAAGGAAAAAATCTGCGAATGACTGAGGCTGCGAACTCTGAAGTGCGACTTCGCGGGGGTCTACTGTATATATATTTTTATACTAACACATTACCATATCATATAAATGTCCTTAGCGTTGAATTTTATTCCAATAAAACATGTAAAAAGCATTGTATTTTTTTAGAATGAAAAATTATATATTTTTTTATTTCTCAAAATATAATAATGATACAAATAACAATGGTAATGATGAACGAAAATAATAATATGAAATGAACAGTAATCCATCCATCCATTATCCAACCCGCTACATTCTAATTACGGGGTCACGGGGGTCTGCTGGAGCCAATCCCAGCCAACACAGGGCGCAAGGCAGGAAAGAAACCCCGGACAGGGTGTCAGCCCACCGCAGGGCGCACACACACACACACACACACACACACACACACACACACACACACAACAGGGACAATTTAGGATCACCAATGCACCTTACCTGCATGTCTTTGGACTGTGGGAGGAAACCCACGCAGACATGGGCAGAACATGCAAACTCCACGCAGGGAGGACCCGGGAAGCGAACCACAAGTCTCCTAACTGCGAGGCAGCAGCACAACCGTGCCGCCCATGAACAATAATAACAAGAGTAATAATAACAGTAATTATAAAACTACTAATGATGCCAAAACAGTATATTATTTCAAAATTAGTCCTTTGTGTGTTAAATCTTAAAGCACAGCCAAAGACACAATCCAGTGTCACATTCGGAACAATAATCCCGTGTTCCTTTTTGATTTTTCTTTCCAGATGTATCAGTTTTTGAACAGCACACTGCACAGGTACGGATTCTGTGTTTTTTTTTTGTTTTGTTTGTTTGTTTGTTGGAGGCATATAATCAATAAAATGTCAACCAATAAGATGTTCTGGATTGATCCATGATGTCCTGGGTCGACCGCATCTCTTGCATGTGGCATGTAAAGTTTGCATGAGATTCAGTTTCGCCAGCTGTTCATTTGTATGACATGAATGCACTCCACTTTTACTGTTCCACAGGATGACAAAATATCTTTATGTAATGTTTCTTTTGTTGCCTACGCATAACAGGATCGAAAGTTCATTCTTGATCCGCACGATCTACGCCGCCCGTCGTGCTATTGTAGTTGACCACAGCACAAGGCTTCGTAACCTGCTTGTTTCCTTTTGCCTGTCTAGTGACCGCAGCTCCATATTTTTGTGATTCCATTTCGGCACAAGCCCTTTACCCTTTTGCCAAGTTAGTAGCGCACCTCGCTGTCATTTAGGCCTGCCAAGTGGGTTGGGATGCACCGTTCCATATGCATCAGTCTTTCAAGATGCCAAATTGCTCTGGCGAAGTATAAAAATTGTCCAGGGCTACACGGTAACCTTAATCCAGCAGAGCATCTATCAAAGTCAGCACCAGTGACATAGCAACGCCGTACTGATCGTATGTCAGATCAAACATTGTCCCTTTCCCTGTGTACAGAACCAAATTCCAAATGTATCCCATTTTAGATTCACAAAGCTCATGAAACTTCATTACAGATCTTGCTCTATTTGATGTGATGTACTGTATCCATGACAGTCAGCCCTTATACAGTAAGCCATGATGCTGACGTCACAATCTGGGATGTAAACGTTCAGAAATTTTGCTACAGTGGCCTGGTATATCTCCCAAATTTTCTTCAGTTTGGATGCTGGATGGTTATTCTCATCAGAGTCTTCATTGTTGGTAAAGTGCAGTTGTGGATGATCAGCCCTGACACAGACAGACACAGAGCTGTCACAAGTAGAAGCGCACAAACGTTTTTGCAGTTAGGTCCATAAATATTTGGACAGAGACAACTTTTTTCTAATTTTGGTTCTGTACATTACCACAATGAATTTGAAATGAAACAACTCAGATGCAGTTGAAGTGCAGACTTTCAGCTTTCATTCAGTGGGGTGAACAAAACGATTGCATAAAAATGTGAGGCAACTAAAGCATTTTTTTAACACAATCCCTTCATTTCAGGGGCTCAAAAGTAATTGGACAAATTAAATAACTGGAAATCAAATGTTCATTTCTAATACTTGGTTGAAAACCCTTTGCTGGCAATGACAGCCTGAAGTCTTGAACTCCTGGACATCACCAGATGCTGGGTTTCCTCCTTTTTAATGCTCTGCCAGGCCTTTCAGTTGCTGTTTGTTTGTGGGCCTTTCTGTCTGAAGTTTAGTCTTCAACAAGTGAAATGCCTGCTCAGTTGGGTTTAGATCAGGTGACTGACTTGGCCATTCAAGAATTTCCCACTTCTTTGCTTTAATAAACTCCGGGGTTGCTTTGGCTGTATGTTTTGGGTCATTGTCCATCTGTATCATGAATCAATATAACTGCTGTATTTAGCTGGATTGGAGCAGACAGTATGTCTCTGAACACCTCAGAATTCATTCAGCTGCTTCTGTCCTGTGTCACATCATCAATAAACACGAGTGTCCCAGTGCCACTGGCAGCCATGCACGCCCAAGCCATCACACTGCCTCCTCCACCGTGTTTTACAGATGATGTGCTATGCTTTGGATAATGAGCTGTTCCACACCTTCTCCATCCTTTTTTCTTGCCATCATTCTGGTAGAGGTTGATCTTGGTTTCATCTGTCCAAAGAATGTTTTTCCAGAACTGTGCTGGCTTATTTAGATGGTCTTTAGCAAAGTCCAATCTCGCCTTTCTATTCTTGAGGCTTATGAGTGTCTTGCACCTTGCAGTGCACCCTCTGTATTTACTTTCATGCAGTCTTCTCTTTATGGTAGACTTGGATATCGATACGCCGACCCCCTGGAGAGTGTTGTTCACTTGGTTGGCTGTTGTGAAGGGGTTTCTCTTCACCATGGAAATGATTCTGCGATCATTCACCAGTGTTGTCTTCCGTGGACGTCCAGGTCTTTTTGCGTTGCTGAGTTCACCAGTGCTTGCTTTCTTTCTCAGGACGTACCAAACTGTAGATTTTGCCACTCGTAATATTGGAGCAATTTCTCAGATGGGTTTTTTCTGTTTTTGCAGCTTAAGGATGGCTTCTGTCACCTGCATGGAGAGCTCCTTTGACCGCATGTTGTCTGTTCACAGCAAAATCTTCCACATGCAAGCACCACACCTCAAATCAACTCCAGGCCTCTTATCTGCTTTGATAATGACATAACGACGGACTTGAACACACCTGCCCATGAAATAGCCAAAGAGTCAATTGTCCAATTACTTTTGAGCCCCTGAAATGAAGAAATTGGGTTCAAAAAATGCTTCAGTTGCCTCACATTTTTATGTAATCGTTTTGTTCACCCCACTGAATTAAAGCTGAACGTTTGCACTTCAACTGCATCTGAGTTGTTTCATTTCAAATTCATTGTGGTAATGTACAGAACCAAAATTAGACAAAAGTTGTCTCTGTCCAAATATTTATGGACCTAACTGTATTTCTTCTTTGGCCTTTACACAACACAGTGCACAAATCACCAACCAAATTGCTCAGTCCCTTTTCTTCTGCCACCTCCATTCCTCTCCTCGCTAGCTCTGTCCTCCACCTCCTGACTCTGGCTCCATGAACGGAGTGAGGTGGCCTCTTTTATACTACACCTGGAAGTTCTCCAGGTGCTCTTAAGTTAACTTCCAGCAGTACTCCCGGGTGTTGTGGAAGTGCTGCATGGGCACCCAGAAGTTCTCCAGGTGCACCCGATCACATTCCAAGACTCCCATACTCTCCAGGCACCCTCTGGTGGTGGGCCCGATGCAATCCAGGGGGGCTGCCCTCTCATGTTCCGGGGGAGGTATTGCTTCTCTCCCGGTCCTTCCATAATAAAGGTGTCCCGGCCAGTCAAGGGCCCCAGTCGTCCGCCACACTAGATATTTCATTATTAGTGAAAACCTACACTCAGATATATTTCTTCAAAGAACGGTTTTGCAATAATTTTGTTCTCAGACCAGTACCATCGCTGTTAAGGTTTAACTACAAGTCCTTGCAATATAAATTAGTCTGAAAAGGCCCTGATATCGTTGGCAGTTACTGGTTCTCTTTGAATGGGAAAACTGCTTAGGTGTACGGTTATTTGCCCAAAAACTGTTCAGAGTAACTATTGGTCTTGACAAGAATTCTGTCGATCACGTCATCACCCAGGAATGAATAGCATCACGTAAGTGAGTGCATCTTGACTGTCAATGTCCTCCTTTAATTCCTGGCTGAACCACAAAGTCAAAACGAGGTGGTGCTGGTTGTTTTTTTTTTTTTGAAGCCGGGTCAACACATGCGTGGGGCAATTTTAGGATTGACCAGAATCACTTTTGGGCTCCCTGTCCGTTTTCAGTTCCACCACGCGAGGACAGGTTCACTTCCTCTTCACTGCTGATGAGAAGCGCCTCGTCATCACTGCTCGTATCACCCGGGCAGCTGAGAAACGTTTCTTACAAGACGGCATTGTTACGGAGGGGGTTACTGATCACACTTACAGGTGAGAGGAGAAGACGCACCAACACCTCTGCACATGTGATGCTCAGACGTGACGCTTACACAAGACCCGCCTGTAACGTTTCACGAGTAGTGCTCAGCGGAGTAGTAGCGGAGTGGTGGCTCTGAGGCTAAGGATCTGCGCTGGTATCCAGAAGGTTGCCGGTTCAAATCCCTGTCACTGCCAAAAGAGATCCTACTCTGCTGGGCCCTTGAGCAAGACCCTTAACCTGTAATTGCTCCAGGGGCGCTGTACAATGGCTGACCCTGCGCTCTGACCCCAAGGGGTATTCGAAAACTAACAAATTCCTAATACAAGAAATTGTATAAGGCGAAATAAAAAACAAAATAAAAAAAAAAATATATATATATATATATATATATATATATATATATATATATATATATATATATTTCTATTGCTCTATTATATTGTAGTTGGGGGGCCAAGCCTTTAGCACCCAACCCTCAGTTGCTGCCCCATGATTTTCTTGATTTTTTTAGAGAAAAGCCAAGCAAAATGACACCTTTTATTGGCTAACTAGAAAGATTACAATATGCAAGCTTTCGAGGCAACTCAGGCCCCTTCTTCAGGCAAGATGTAATCAGGCCTGAAGAAGGGGCCTGAGTTGCCTCGAAAGCTTGCATATTGTAATCTTTCTAGTTAGCCAATAAAAGGTGTCATTTTGCTTGGCTTTTCTCTACATTCATAATGGCTAACACGGTACAACACCCTAGTACTATTGATTTTTTTATAATTTGAAAACGGCATAAGAATCTGAAAATCTAACAACATCACATTAACGTTCGATAGAGCAAAGCCCATCCATCCAACCATCCATTTTCCAACCCGCTGAATCCGAACATAGGGTCACGGGGGTCTGCTGGAGCCAATCCCAGCCAACACAGGGCACAAGGCAGGGAACCAATCCCGGGCAGGGTGCCAACCCACCGCAGGACACACACACACTAGGGCCAATTTAGAATCGCCAATCCACCTAACCTGCATGTGTTTGGACTGTGGGAGGAAACCGGAGCGCCCGGAGGAAACCCACACAGGCACGGGGAGAACATGCAAACTCCACGCAGGGATGACCCGGGAAGCGAACCCAGGTCCCCAGGTCTCCGAACTGCGAGGAAGCAGCGCTACCCACTGCGCCACTGTGCCGCCCCCAGAGCAAAGCCCTTAACCTTCAATTGCTCCAGGGGCGTTGTACAATGGCTGACCCTGCGCTCTGACCCCAAGGGGTATGCAAAAAGATGCATTTCACTGCGTGTTTACCTGTATAACTATGTATGTGACAAATAAATAAAGAATAAAAAATTATACTGATAGCACTTTTACAGCTCGAGTGATTCTCGATTCTACCACTTACACAGGACACATCTGTACAGTTTCCCGAGTGACACAACATTTTTAGAGTAACGCTCGGGGTCTAACGCTAAGGAGGTTAACCTCCATAGTGTTACATTTTTTCCATGAAAAAACTTGTTTGCATTTTTTTGCAAACAAAAATGCAAAGAAGAATCTCAAGTAGAATCTCATCTTTCTACTGTAAAATGTGCAAAACACTAAAAGTACAAAGTCAGCAGTGTAGAAAATATAATAGTGATACAAATCATAATAATCTTATATATAAGACATCAACGCGTGGAAGTGTGTGTGTGTGTCTGTCTGTCCGGCCCGAAGTGAGAGGCAGAGTCGGGGTAAGGGCTCCGCCTCCAAGGAAACAGAAAACTCGCTTAGCCGCTTATAACACAAGCAAGGCGAACACGTCAGCAAAACGAAACCTCAGAAGAAAGACAAAGTCGCTCACCCGCTAACATCGGCAGAACAGTATCCCTTTTACTTTTCCTCCCACCGCTAATGCACAAGTGAGGCGAGCACGTCGGCAAAACGAATCCTCCTAGGAGAGAGATGCCCAGAGTTATTCCTTTCAATTACCTGACATCTCTACATTTTAATCTTCTTTCTGATGATTTCAATAGTTTCTAGTACCCCGGGCTTTTTACAGCACAGGCTTACACAACTAGTAATGAATAATAATAATATTAATAAAAATAATGCTAATACCGTATATACTGTCAAAATGTGTTGTTTGTGTGGGATATCTTGAAGCACGGTGCAGTTCACAATCGGGGACAATAGTTGCACTATTCCTTGCAGATTTTCTTTCCAGACCGATAAGCTTTCTAACAGCCCAAGTGCGATTGACACGGGCGTCGCTTTCAGATTCATCAGAATCCTTTTCGATTTCACTGCCCGTTTCAGTTCCACGGTCTCAAGACAGGTTCACTTGGTCATCATTGCCCGTTTCACTGTGTGAAAATAATCAGCCTTGACACACAGAAAAAAGGTTTGAGGTAGCCACCCGTATACTTAATCCCTGGCTGCAAAAGGGCAAATACATGGAAAGTTGTGAATAAGTGCAAAACAGAACTGAGTACATGTGGAGGTTGTCTTGGTTTTATAGTAGGTCGGCAGAAGTGATGTCATTTGGGGGCCGGAACTGGAAGTGGAGCTCTTGTGGGCTTAACCAGAAATTACATCATGGAGTCAAGAAAAAAATGGAAGCGATGTCTTCAGGGCCAGACTTTCCCATTTTTGATCTGCAAGGATATAAGAGGAAAGATTAGCTCACCCCGCCACCCCCTGGCCTGGCGTGGAATTACCTTTGATTGGTCCCTCTAGCTGTCTCCTATGCGCACGTGTGTGACAACTGTCAAGAGCGTGCAACATCTGCGCTGCTGAAAAATGTTTCTTATGCGACGCCATTATGAGCCTCGGAGAAGGCGTGTCCACACCATTGCCTTGGTAACACTCTGGGTCGCCTCTACCGTTTCCCGAGCAACGCTTGAATCCCTTTCGGTTTCGCTGACCATTTCAGTTTCACTGCCAGAAGACGGAGTCACCCAGCCATCACTGCTGATGAGAAGCGTTTCTTACGAGACTCCACGATGAGGCTAGGAGAAGACACATTTGAAACGCTTAGTTAAGACACGCCTGTACCGTTGCCCCAGCAATGCTCGGCACTAACGCCGTTGCCACTTTTACAGCCCAAGTAATCTTTGGGTCTAACACTCACACGAGGCATGTCTATACAGTTGCCCGAGTGACGCACGAGTCTAACACTATGAAGGTTAATGTTAGCCCTGACATCATTTCATCTGGAGTGTATTGACGATATCAAACCTCTGGATGATACAAAATATCTTCCAACTAAATGAAAATAAAACTGAGGTCATTATCTTTGGCCTTCTTTTCTCTGCTAATGATATTGGCACTTAT
Source organism: Erpetoichthys calabaricus (assembly GCF_900747795.2). Taxonomy (NCBI): domain Eukaryota; kingdom Metazoa; phylum Chordata; class Cladistia; order Polypteriformes; family Polypteridae; genus Erpetoichthys; species Erpetoichthys calabaricus. Next base: position 18,992,338 of record NC_041398.2, on the reverse strand, counting down.
TTAGTCCCGCTGAGGGCAAAAATTTGTAATGATGTCAGGAACCTGGGTATCATTTTTGACAGACTAATCTCTGTGGTAGTAAAATCCAGCTTTGGCCAACTGAGGAGAATTTCAAAGTTAAAATCCTTCCTTTCTCAGAAGGATTTGGCAACAGTGAACCGTGATTTTATTACATCTCCGCACAATCGTATGTACGATTGCCCAAATTTGGCCTCCTGCGCCTTCAGTTGGTACAGAATGCAGCTGCTAGATTTCTGTCCAGCACTAATAGAAGAGAGCATATCTTGCCCGTACTGGCCTCCCTCCATTGGCTGCCGGTGAGATTTTGGATTGACTTCAAGGTTTTATTGAGGCCTTGAAGGCCTTGCATGGTTTCGCCCCTAAATATATCTGCGATCTCCTTCATCCCCTCTTGAGAAAAAAAGATTTGAGGTCATCTCCTCTATTACCTCTTGCAGTTTATACATCATTACTAAAGTTTACTTCAGTTCTTGCTCCAAGACTTTGGAATGACCTCCTGTTCCATATCAGATCTTCTTCAACTGAGGTTTTTAAGAATCGGTTAGAAACCCACTTTTTCTCCTCCGCCTTCTATGGTGGGTGAGGTCATTGGGAGGGGAAGGATAGATATTCAATCGTTTTGATCAACTTCTTCTTTTTTTCAGCTGCTCCTGTTAGGAATCACCACAGTGGATCATCTTCTTCCATCTCTTCTTGTCCTATGCATCTTGCTGTGTTACACCCATCACCTGTATGTTCTCTCTCACCACATCCATAAACCTTCTCTTAGGTCTTCCTCTGTTCCTATTGCCAGGCAGCTCTATCCTTAGCACCCTTCTCCCAATATACCCAGCATCTCTTCAATGCACATGTCCAAACCAATGCAATCTCGCCTCTCTAACTTTGTCTCCAAACCGTCCAACCTGAGCCGACCCTCTAATGGACAGGATTAGAAATGAGTGCATCCTCGTCACACCCAATGCAAAGCTTAATATCTTTACCTCTGCAATCTCCTTCATCCCCTCTCGGTAACAAGAGATTTGAGGTCATCTTGTCAGTTACCTCTTGGAGTTCCTACATCGTGGCTAAACTTTAAGGGTGAGAGGGCCTTTTCAGTTATTGCTCCAAGACTTTGGAATGACCTCCTGCTCCATATCAGATCTGCTTCTTCGACTGAGGTTTTTAAGACTCTTAAAATCCCACTTTTTCTCCTCCGCCTTCTACAGTTGGGTGAGGTTGACGGGAGTGGGAGGATAGATATTACAGTACATTGTTTTAATCAAAGTCTTCTTCTTCCTCTTTTTTCTGCTCCCATTAAGGGTTCACCATAGCAGATCATCTTTTTCCATCTCTTCCTGTCCTCTGTGTCTTCCTCTGTCACACCCATCACCTGCATGTCCTCTCTCACCACATCCATAAACCTCCTGTTAGGCCTTTCTCTTTTCCTCTTCTCTGTCAGCTCTATCCATATCACCCTTCTCCGAATAAACCCAACATCTCTCCTCCCCACATGTCCAAATCAACACAATCTCACCTCTCTGACTTTGTCTTCAAACCATCCAACCTTCTAATGTCCTCATTTCTAATCCTCTCCATCCTCGTCACACCCAATGCAAATCTTAGCATCTTCAACTCTGCCAGCTCTGTCTCCTTCTTTCTGGTCAGTGCCACCGTCTCCAGCCCATATAACATAGCTGGTCTCACTACTGTCCTGTAGACCTTCCCTTTCACTCTTGCTGATACTCGTCTGTCACAAATCACTCCTGACACTCTTCTCCACCCATTCCACCCTGCCTGCACTCTCTTCTTCACCTCTCTTCCACAATCCCCATTACTCTGTACTGTTGATCCCAAGTATTTAAACTCATCCACCTTCACCAATTCGATTCCTTGCATCCTCACCACCATTCCACTGACTTCCCTCTCATTCACACACATGTATTCTGTCTTGGTGGTCCTACTGACCTTCATTCTTCTCCTCTCTAGAGCATATCTCCGCCTCTCCAGGGTCTCCTCAACCTGCTCCCTACTCTCACTACAGATCACAATATCATCAGCAAACATCATAGACCAGAGGGACTCCTGTCTAATCTCATCTGTCAAACTTGTCCATCACCTTTGCAAATAAGAAAGGGCTCAGAGCCGAGCCGTGATGTAATCCCACCTCCGTCACTCCTACCACAGACCTCACCACTGTCTCACTTCCCTCGTACATATCCTGTACAACTCTTACATACAGTGGTGTGAAAAACTATTTGCCCCCTTCCTGATTTCTTATTCTTTTGCATGTTTGTCACACAAAATGTTTCTTATCATCAAACACATTTAACCATTAGTCAAATATAACACAAGTAAACACAAAATGCAGTTTGTAAATGGTGGTTTTTATTATTTAGGGAGAAAAAAAAATCCAAACCTACATGGCCCTGTGTGAAAAAGTAATTGCCCCCTGAACCTAATAACTGGTTGGGCCACCCTTAGCAGCAATAACTGCAATCAAGCGTTTGCGATAACTTGCAATGAGTCTGTTACAGTGTTCTGGAGGAATTTTGGCCCACTCATCTTTGCAAAATTGTTGTAATTCAGCTTTATTTGAGGGTTTTCTAGCATGAACCGCCTTTTTAAGGTCATGCCATAGCATCTCAATTGGATTCAGGTCAGGACTTTGACTAGGCCACTCCAAAGTCTTCATTTTGTTTTTCTTCAGCCATTCAGAGGTGGATTTGCTGGTGTGTTTTCTCGGATGAGTCGTCTCTGCGCTCTTGGGGTAATTTTGGTCGGCCGGCCACTCCTGGGAAGGTTCACCACTCTTCCATGTTTTTGCCATTTGTGGATAATGGCTCTCACTGTGGTTCGCTGGAGTCCCAAAGCTTTAGAAATGGCTTTATAACCTTTACCAGACTGATAGATCTCAATTACTTCTGTTCTCATTTGTTCCTGAATTTCTTTGGATCTTGGCATGATGTCTAGCTTTTGAGGTGCTTTTGGTCTACTTCTCTGTGTCAGGCAGCTCCTATTTCAGTGATTTCTTGATTGAAACAGGTGTGGCAGTAATCAGGCCTGGGGGTGGCTACGGAAATTGAACTCAGGTGTGATACACCACAGTTAGGTTATTTTTTAACAAGGGGGCAACTACTTTTTCACACAGGGCCATGTAGGTTTGGATTTTTTTTCTCCCTAAATAATAAACACCATCATTTAAAAACTGCATTTTGTGTTTACTTGTGTTATATTTGACTAATGGTGAAATGTGTTTGATGATCAGAAACATTTTGTGTGACAAACATGCAAAAGAATAAGAAATCAGGAAGGGGGCAAATAGTTTTTCACACCACTGTACTTCTCTGCCACTCCTGCCTTCCTCATACAATACCACAGCTCCTCTCGAGTCACCCTGTCATATGCTTTCTTTACCTCTCCAGGGTCTCCTCGACCTGCTCCCTACTATCGCTACAGATCACAATGTCCTCGGGCAACATCACAGTCCACGGGGACTCCTGTCTAATCTCGTCTGTCAACCTGTCCATCACCATTGCAAATAAGAAAGGGCTCAGAGCCGATCCCTGATGTAATCCCACCTCCGTCACTCCTACCACAGACCTCACCACTGTCACACTTCCCTCATACATATCCTGCACAACTCTTACATACTTCTCTGCCACTTCCGACTTCCTCATACAATACCACAGCTCCTCTCGAGTCACCCTGTCATATGCTTTCTTTACCTTTCCAGGGTCTCCTCGTCCTGCTCCCTACTCTCGCTACAGATCACATTGTCCTCGGCAAACATCATAGTCCACGGGGACTCCTGTCTAATCTCATCTGTCAATGGTTTTATAAAATGTATTGTTTTATAGTAGCACTCTGGTATAACTTCTATTGTTTTTAAAGATGCTTTATAAATAAATTTGACTGATTGATTGATTGATTGATTGATTGATTGATTGATAAGAAATGTTTGTTTCATTAATCTGTTGACACAGAAGACTGAAATTTTCTATGCTGTTTAGTTTGGTTTTTTTTTTTTTGTTATGTCTTATTAATTAAACCAAATTTCTTTTCCCCTTTGACTGCAGTTTGGTTTGTTATGGTGCGAATTGTTAAATAAATTAAACAAAATGTTAAATGGCAGTGATGAGTTTGTCCCCACTCTTGCACGAAAACATGGCATAAGCCACATTCCATTCACGAAAGTTGGAATTTATAATATGCTGACAGATTTATATCACTTTAGAAACCTGGGTTGGAATGCACCTATTTTTGGTATGTAAGCTTTATCTCGATTGTTTAGGAATGGCTTCAATATTCTAAATATTCAAAAAGAGCATAGCACATTCTCCCCTCTTTACATTTACTTTATTCATTAATTAAATAATTAATATTTTGTGGGCCGGAAGTAGTCCGCGTGCCACCAGTTGATTTTTTTCATCTTATACAATTTCTTATATTAGGAAGTTGTTAGTTTTCACATACTCCTTGGGGTCAAACATTGTACAGAGCCCCTGGAGGAATTGAAGAATGAGGGCCTCGCTCAAGGGCCCAGCAGAGTAGGATCCCCTTTGTCAGTAACGGGGATTCGAACCGGCAACCTTCCGGATACCAGCGCAGATTCTTAGCCAGCCTCAGAGGAAGTAGCCCCTGGGCCACCAGTTGATATTCTGTTTTCTCCTTTCCCTTGTGGTATTGCTGCTGTTCACATTTTTCTTTTTTCATCCCCACAATTTTGAGTCATCTGACCTAACGGCGGGTGGGTTAACAGTTGGACCTTTTCTTTCTATCAAGTAGGTTTTCACTCCAAATCTTCTGAGATCTTCTTAGGTGAACAGGTTGGCTTCACAGCATCTCCAATCTCACATTGCTAACTAACTTAAGCTGGTAGTTTTCTGTGTCTGTTACAGACTAGAAGTTTACCCTGAACTGTGTTTCTTTTTTTTGGTGACTCTGAAGCAATTCTGTCCTTTTTATTTTGACAGAGTAGAAGGAGACCCTTTCCCTGTTCTCATAGTCATGCAGTGAGGTGTCAAATGGCACCCAAGCCAGAGCTGTGCCTGTGAGAAACGAATCTTAGAAGAAAAGACCAGACACTTGCGGGGAGAGAAGAGTTTTACACGGAACAATGACTTCAGTCAAAGAGGATGTTGTGGATGAAAAACTGGCACACATTAAACAAGAGGACTTGTGTGTGAAGGTGGAGGATTGTGAAGAAGCAATTTCAGTTTTCAAAGAGGAAGAGTCCACGGGTGAGATTATTGAAGCTAAAGTTGAGAATGGGGAAGATATCTCCATTAGTCTTAAGCTGCAAAACCATGAAATCAGGAGCATCTCCAAACAAGAGATTTGTGAAGAATCTCCTTCCAGTTTACAGCCCTGGGTCAGGAATACGGGACACCGGAGTTCTACGAAACTGAAATCTGAATTTGAAGAGGATATCGATGAAGGAAACGGGAGGAATGGAGAAGAGCAGCAGTCAGCGAGGAGTGTGGGAAGAAGTAAGTAATGTGATTTACCTCCTTGACGTTAACCCTGAGCATGACTTGGGCTCAGTATTCAATGTACCCTAAGTTCTTGTCTATAAGCCGCGGCTTATCTAAGGAAAAAAGTTGTGAAAATGAAAAAATAGAATATCGGCTTATACATAAGTCCGGCTTATACACAAAATCAATTTATTAAAAAATGTTATACATTTTTAAAAATTAATTTTTATTAATCAAAGCCATCAAATTCTTCATCAGATTCAGTATTAAAGAGATCAAACATCTCGTTAAAAGATTCTGGAATTTCAGATTCGATTTGATCTTCGGATTCTTCTTCAGATTCTTCTTCACTATCAGTGGCACGAGATATCACAGTAGTTAGCACTTCGGTTGGATATTCGCAGATATTCGCGGCTTTAAATCCATTTTTAATGCAATCCGCGGTTACTTCACTCCAACATTCGTCGATCCATTGACATACTTCAGCATAAGAGGCCCTTTTGATTGATCCAGACTTAGTGAATGAATGGTAACCATTGACCATCCAGTCCTCCCATTTCTCACGCATTTTGATTTTAAAAGATTTATTAACGCTTAGATCCAGTGGCTGTAATTTAGATGTCAGTCCTCCAGGAATAACAGCCAATTGTGAATACTTTTTCACCTTTTCTTTGACTTCTTCTGTGATGTGAGGTCGAGCCGAATCGTATATTAAAACTGATTTCTAGCAAAAAAATGAATTCTTGCGTTTACGCCAAATGTTTTCTAACCAATAGCTGACCATATCCGCGTCAACCCATCCCTTTTCGTTTGCTGTGACAACAACTCCTTTAGGGAAGACATCTTTAGGAATAGTTTTTCGTTTGAAAATCACTAAAGGTTTGCATTTTCCACCATCGGCTGTAGCACACAAGACAACAGTAAAATTGCACTTTTCATTGCCAGTGGTAGTGATTCTGACATCAGTTGATCCCTTTGTCTCAACTGTGAAACCACTGGGCATATCGAAACTGATGGAGACCTCATCCATATTCCCGATGTGTTCGAAATTGACTCCATTGATCGCATTTTTGACAAAAACCCCAAAGACAGCCATTTTCTCTTCCCAATCCTGTGGTAACTTCTGTCCAATAGATGTAATGGCTCTTACAGATAAGTTGTGTCTTTTCATGAACAGAAAACACTAACATTTGCTGCCTTTGAAGTCATTGATTTTTAAATGTTTTGCCAATTCTTTTGCTTTCAAACGAATTCCAGTGGTCGACACTCTTCTATTTTCATTGCGTCTGGAGATAATCCATGTCTTCAATTGTGACTCCAATTCCGGCCAAAACTCTTTTCGGGACTGACGGCAGCGCTTCTTCGGATGCATTGCTTTTATAACAGGCTTTTGTTTTTTCCATCGCCGGATGTTTGACTCGTCTGTTCTGAACTCTTTAGCTGCTGCCGCCGCATTGCCATACTTTTCGGCATAGCTCACCGCTTCAAGTTTTCGATGATTGGGATAAGATTTTCGAGTCTTCTTTACATTATCCATTTTAACAAATTTCACAAAACAAAAATTTAACAAAATCACAATTTAAATGACCGCTACGCGCGTGTGTTGACTCGGCGATGCCCAGAGCAGAAAGAACGCGCTCCGGCCGCTCCAACCGCGCCATGCGGGGAGTGAGAGAGACGCCAATATCTCACACTCTCTCCCCCCTTAAAGAAATTAAATGGGTGCGAGTGAGACCACTGACCTCCCTCCCTTCTATTAGTTATAGGTTATAGTACGTTCGGCTTATCCATGAGTCCGGCTTATCTATGAAAAGATTTTATTTTAAAAATTCGTATGATTTTTGGTCTCCGGCTTATACATGAGTCCGGCTTATAGACAAGAACTAAGGGTAATTGTGGTTAACCATGAGTCAGATTTGTGTGATGTGCTTTACGTTTTTAACTTCCTTAGCATTACATTTTTTTTTCCTTCAAAAGAAATAGGTAATAAACGTTACATTTTTTGGCTTGAAAAATTACATATTTATTAAATCACATCTTTCTACTGTGAAACATTCCATACACTAAAAGTATGGAAAGTGTAGAAAGCTTAATAATAATAAATAGTAATAATCATTATTACTGTATTTATGAACCATACACATGTGAGTGACATGAGTGTTTGGTTTCGCTGACCATTTTAGTTTCACTACGTGAAGACAGAGTCGCCTCGTCATCACTGCTGATAAGAAGCGTTTCTTATGAGACACCATTTTGAGGGCAGGAGAAGACACGTTTGAAACGCTTGGGCCTGCCATCTAGTGGATGTAAAAACATCATACTTCAAAACAATAGCTGAATATGTCTGTGCTTTTTGTGACTCTAAGGTACAGTGCATCCGGAAAGTATTCACAGCGCATCACTTTTTCCACCTTTTGTTATGTTACAGCCTTATTTCAAAATGGATTAAATTCATTTTTTTCCTCAGAATTCTACACACAACACCCCATAATGACAATGTGAAAAAAGTTTGAGATTTTTGCTAATTTATTAAAAATAAAAAAATTGAGAAATCCCATGTACATAAGTATTCACAGCCTTTGCCGTGAAGCTCGAAATTGAGCTCAGGTCCATCCTGTTTCCCTGATCATCCTTGAGATGTTTCTGCAGCTTCATTGGAGTCCACCTGTGGTAAATTCAGTTGACTGGACATGATTTGGAAAAGCACACACCTGTCTATATAAGGTCCCACAGTCGACAGTTCATGTCAGAGCACAAACTAAGCATGAAGTCAAAGGAATTGTCTGTAGACCTCCGAGACAGGATTGTCTTGAGGTACAAATATGGGGAAGGTTACAGAAAAATTTCTGCTGCTTTGAAGGTCCCAATGAGCACAGTGGGCTCCATCATCCATAAGTGGAAGAAGTTCGAAACCACCAGGACTCTTCCTAGAGCTGGCCGGCCATCTAAACTGAGTGATCGGGGGAGAAGGGCCTTAGTCAGGGAGGTGACCAAGAACCCGATGGTCACTCTGTCAGAGCTCCAGAGGTCATCTGTGGAGAGAGGAGAACCTTCTAGAAGGACAACCATCTCTGCAGCAATCCATCAATCAGGCCTGTATGGTAGAGTGGCCAGACGGAAGCCACTCCTTAGTAAAAGGCACATGGCAGCCCATCTGGAGTTTGCCAAAAGGCACCTGAAGGACTCTCAGACCATGAGAAAGAAAATTAAATTAAAATTGTTCAGGCCACAGACATGCCACCCTCTCATGTGCAAGCAACAGAAAAACAAAGTGAACAAAGAAGCACACTTCTGCTATCCTGATGGCAACACCGGGCTATGCATTGGTCACTGTCTCAAAACACGTCACACAAAGGATGTGCGCTAAAATGTCCATCAGTACAGTAAAGGCCAATACACTGTTACACATAATATTTTTATTATTGGGGAAAAAAAAATCAACGTTTTTATGGGGGTAAAAATAGTGCTGAGGAGGTTAAATATAAAAGAAAGTGTCACTCTAGCGGTGTTTGTCTTGGTGCATTTCGTAGATATAAGCACAGAGACGAGCTGCCCGAGCGCATAATAACTAACAATAACCGACGTAGCAGGTAAGAAGATTTCTGTGTAGCCAAAAAAGCTGAAAGGGTCCAGCTCAAGACTTTCTCATATAAAGTTGTAAAACATCACCCACATTAGGTTGAATGAAATACAGTGGTGTGAAAAACTATTTGCCCCCTTCCTGATTTCTTATTCTTTTGCATGTTTGTCACACAAAATGTTTCTGATCATCAAACACATTTAACCATTAGTCAAATATAACACAAGTAAACACAAAATGCAGTTTGTAAATGGTGGTTTTTATTATTTAGGGAAAAAAAAAAAATCCAAACCTACATGGCCCTGTGTGAAAAAGTAATTGCCCCCTGAACCTAATAACTGGTTGGGCCACCCTTAGCAGCAATAACTGCAATCAAGCGTTTGCGATAACTTGCAATGAGTCTTTTACAGCGCTCTGGAGGAATTTTGGCCCACTCATCTTTGCAAAATTGTTGTAATTCAGCTTTATTTGAGGGTTTTCTAGCATGAACCGCCTTTTTAAGGTCATGCCATAGCATCTCAATTGGATTCAGGTCAGGACTTTGACTAGGCCACTCCAAAGTCTTCATTTTGTTTTTCTTCAGCCATTCAGAGGTGGATTTGCTGGTGTGTTTTGGGTCATTGTCCTGTTGCAGCAACCCAAGATCGCTTCAGCTTGAGTTGACAAACAGATGGCCGGACATTCTCCTTCAGGATTTTTTGGTAGACAGTAGAATTCATGGTTCCATCTATCACAGCAAGCCTTCCAGGTCCTGAAGCAGCAAAACAACCCCAGACCATCACACTACCACCACCATATTTTACTGTTGGTATGATGTTCTTTTTCTGAAATGCTGTGTTCCTTTTACGCCAGATGTAACGGGACATTTGCCTTCCAAAAAGTTCAACTTTTGTCTCATCAGTCCACAAGGTATTTTCCCAAAAGTCTTGGCAATCATTGAGATGTTTCTTAGCAAAATTGAGACGAGCCCTAATGTTCTTTTTGCTTAACAGTGGTTTGCGTCTTGGAAATCTGCCATGCAGGCCGTTTTTGCCCAGTCTCTTTCTTATGGTGGAGTCGTGAACACTGACCTTAATTGAGGCAAGTGATGCCTGCAGTTCTTTAGACGTTGTCCTGGGGTCTTTTGTGACCTCTCGGATGAGTCGTCTCTGCGCTCTTGGGGTAATTTTGGTCGGCCGGCCACTCCTGGGAAGGTTCACCACTGTTCCATGTTTTTGCCATTTGTGGATAATGGCTCTCACTGTGGTTCGCTGGAGTCCCAAAGCTTTAGAAATGGCTTTATAACCTTTACCAGACTGATAGATCTCAATTACTTCTGTTCTCATTTGTTCCTGAATTTCTTTGGATCTTGGCATGATGTCTAGCTTTTGAGGTGCTTTTGGTCTACTTCTCTGTGTCAGGCAGCTCCTATTTAAGTAATTTCTTGATTGAAACAGGTGTGGCAGTAATCAGGCCTGGGGGTGGCTACGGAAATTGAACTCAGGTGTGATACACCACAGTTAGGTTATTTTTTAACAAGGGGGCAATTACTTTTTCACACAGGGCCATGTAGGTTTGGATTTTTTTTTCTCCCTAAATAATAAAAACCACCATTTACAAACTGCATTTTGTGTTTACTTGTGTTATATTTGACTAATGGTTAAATGTGTTTGATGATCAGAAACATTTTGTGTGACAAACATGCAAAAGAATAAGAAATCAAGAAGGGGGCAAATAGTTTTTCACACCACTGTATGAGAATCATACCTTAAAAATACAGTCATATGAAAAAGTTTGGTACCCCCTCTTAATTCTTTGGATTTTTCTTTATCATTGGCTGAGCTTTCAAAGTAGCAACTTCCTTTTAATATCTGACATGCCTTATGGACACAGTAGTATTTCAGCAGTGACATTAAGTTTATTGGATTAACAGAAAATATGAAATATGCATCATAACAAAATTAGACAGGTGCATAAATGTGGGCCCCCCAACAGAGATATGACATCAATACTTAGCTGAGCCTCCTTTGCAAATCTAACAGCCTTTAGACCCTGTCCTCCTATAGCCTTTGATGAGTGTCTGGATTCTGGATGGAGGTATTGTTGACCATTCTTCATACACAATCTCTCCAGTTCACTTCAATTTGATGGACAGCCTGCTTCAAATCATCCCATAGATTTTCGATGATATTCAAGTCAGGGGACTGTGATGGCCATTCCAGAACATTGCACTTCTCCCTCTGTATGAATGCCTTTGTAGATTTCCAACTGTGTTTTGGGTCATTGTCTTGTTGGAATATCCAACCCCTGAGTAACTTCAACTTTGTGACTGATGCTTGAACATTATCCTGAAGAGTTTGTTGATATTGGGTTGAATTCATCAGACCCTCAACTTTAACAAGGGCCCCAGTCCGTGAACTCGCCACACAGCCCCACAGCATGATGGAACCTCCACCAAATTTGACAGGAGGTAGCAGGTGTTTTTCTTGGAATGCGGTGTTGTTCTTCCACCATGCAAAGCGCTTTTTGTTCTGACCAAATAACTCCATTTTTGTCTCATCAGTCCAAAGCACTTTGTTCCACAATGAATCTGGCTTGTCTAAATGAGCACTGGCATACAACAAGTGACTGTTTGTGGCGTGAGTACAGAAAGGGCTTCTTTCTCATCACCCTGCCATACAGATGTTCTTTGTGCAAATTGTGCTGAATTGTAGAACGATGTACAGATACACCATCTGCAGCCAGATGTTCTTGCAGGTCTTTGGAGGTGATCTGTGGGTTGTTTGTCACCATTCTCACAATCCTGCTCATATGCCGCTCCTGTATTTTTCTTGGCCTGCCAGACCTGCTGGGTTTAACAGCAACTGTGCCTGTGGCCTTCCATTTCCTGATTCCATTCCTTACAGTTGAAACTGACAGTTTAAACCTCTGAGATGGCTTTTTGTAGCCTTCCCCTAAACCAGGAGACTCAACAATCTTTGTTTTCAGATCTTTTGAGAGTTGCTTTGAAGATCCCATGCTGTCTGTCACTCTTCAGAGGAGAGTCAAAGGGAAACACAACTTGTAATTGACCACCTTAAATACCTTTATATCTCATGATTGGACACACCTGTCTATGAAGTTCAAGGCTTAACAAGCTCATCCAACCAATTTGGTGTTACAAGTAATCAGCATTGAGCAGTGACAGGCATTCAAATCAGCACAATGACAAGGGGACCCACATTTGTGCACAGCCAGTTTTTCACATTTGATTTCATTTCATACAACTAAATGCTGCTGCACTAAAAATCTTTGTTTGGAAAACACCGCAGTACTCAGATGTTCCTAGGAAATGAAAGACAGACCACTGTTATCTTTTATGTTGAAAGGAGAGTAGATTATTATGCAGGCTGAGAGGGGTTCCCAAACTTTTTCACATAACTGTATCTACAGTAGTGGCCAAAGGTATTGGCAGTGACATAAATGTTGCGTCTTGCAAAATTTGCGGCTTCAGTTTCTGTGGTGGCAATTCCCATTGTTCGGATGTTATTGATCAGAGTGATCAGATGCATTTTAATTCATTGCGTAAAAAGTTCACTTTATCACAAAAACCCATTTGTCATTTATTTTGTTGCTGGAACAAAATGATCCGCTAACAGTGCCCAGCCAGTGCCAGCAAAAACAGGTCACTAATTAAGAAAAGGGTTTGAGTGAAAACCTGCAGCCACTGCAGCCCTCCAGGACTGGAGTTTGAGATCCCTGAATTAAGGGGTCTGAGTATTCAAGAGCAAGTCAATTAAAAGGAATGTAAAAGGAGTTAATTAGCAGCAAAAACAGGTCACTCATTAAGAAAAGGGTTAGAATGAAAGCCACTGCGGCCCTCCAGGACCGGAGTTGGAGAACCCTGGCATTGTACTATCTATCTATCTATCTATCTATCTATCTATCTATCTATCTATCTATCTATCTATCTATCTATCTATCTATCTATCTATCTATCTATCTATCTATCTATCTATCTATCTAACCGATTATTTGGTTATTGCTGCTACCTGTTGCACTTCCCTTTTATGGTGTTTGAAAGTTTATGCCACCATTTATAAAGTATATTTTTTGTTAAAAAAATTGATAGATTTTTTTCAACTTCCTGTACTGTCATTTATATACATCATTTTAATGCAGATCTAAATACTCTATAAGAGAAATGTCTGTCCTTCTTTTTGATGGATAGAACATGTATATTGAGTTAAGTGTGAAGAATCTGTGGCCAGTTAAATCAAAGTAGCAGGAAATGACCAAAGCAGAGGCTGAGTTTAGCGGGTTAAAGAAGAATTGGAGTCTCCTGAGGAAAACTCGTGCAGATACACAGAAAACATGTGGAGTCCTTGTGGACAACCTCTGGGTGCACAATGTTCTTCATACTGGAGAGAAACCATACAGCTGTTCCGAATGTGGTAAAGGATTTTCACTTTTAGGTAGGCTTCAGAATGCTGGACCCCTCAGGCAGCATAGAAAACCAAACTGAACTGCAGAAACTCCAGTTGCCATTCATCAACTGCTGCAAGCACACTTTATGGTGACTCCACAAAATGTCGACTGGCTGTGTTAAACACAGGGCCATACTAATATAAGAGAAGATATACCTGTATTTATCCATCCATCCATCTATCTTCCAACCTGCTGAATCCGAACACAGGGTCACAGGGGACTGCTGAAGCCAATCCCAGCCAACACAGGGCGCAAGGCAGGGAACCAATCCCGGGCAGGGTGCCAACCCACTGCAGGACACACACACACACACACACATTAGGGCCAATTTAGAATCGCCAATGCACCTAACCTGCATGTCTTTGGACTGCAGGAGGAAACCGGAATACCTGGAGGAAACCCACGCAGACACAGAAAGAACATGCAAACTCCACGCAGGGAGGACCCAGGAAGCGAACCCAGGTCTCCTAACTGCGAGGCAGCAGCGCTACCACTGCGCCACTGTACCGCCCTAGCTGTATTTATTTATTTTTTAAGTTATCGCAATAGCAAGAAAGATGAGAAAACCTTAATTCACATGCCGGACTACCATTACTGAAGGTCATCTGCCCACCCATTCCTGCTTTATGAAGAGAAAGTCAACAAAATGAGACAATGTTCTGGAGCCAAGTCCATCATTATTAAAGACGTCGTGTCCACTGCAGGGTCAGGATGAGGAGGACAGACATGAGATTTTAGAAAATGAGGATTAGTTAGAGCAGTGAAAATAACAGAGAAGGAGAGGGCAGCCATAACCACTGGATGTAAAGGAGCTTGCACTTGAGTTTGCTTGAATTCACATGACCGACACACTTCATCAGCTGCCATGCATCCATTTTCTTCACCTGGAGTTTTTGAGACATCATCCTGAGAATGAATGCCAGTCGTCTAGAGGACACACTGGTGCACACATCCACACTCAGTCACACCAGAGGGTGATTAACACAGCAGGCCCATCTGTGGGATAGGAGTGGAAGAGGGAGAAACTGAATGGGCAGGAGGTAAGCAGTCAAGGTCCACACACACAGTGGATAGAGTAGAAATGAAACTGAGTGTTGAGGCAGGAACACCAACCAGTTTGACAGATAGAAGTTTTATAATGATTTATATATCAAACAAATGACTAAACTTTTTTCTTTTTTTTTTTAATTACTGCAGATTTCCAGGAGAACTACAATTTATCTACGTCTTCATTTGCTCAGACTTCTCTTCGGAGCAGACTACAACACAAACAGGACAAGAAGAATATGAGGAAGCCAACAAGAGGATCAAAGAATTTGGCAGCGGCCACTTTGCAGTGCAGTTCTCCTCAGGCAGGAGTCATTGACACCGATCAGCAACAAATTCATAAAACAGACCCAGAGGCTTTATATGAAGATGAGTCAACTCATTCACTTCAAAAACCACCTGCATGTTCTGAGTGTGGCAAACAATTTCTACATCGAAACAGTCTATACAGACATAAAAGAATTCACACTGGAGAAAACCCCCCATGCTGCACAGAGTGTGGCAAACAATTCCCCAGCAGCATTGCTCTTCAGCAGCACACCCGTGTTCATACTGGAGAGAAGCCATACAGCTGTTCCGAATGTGGTAAAGGATTCTCATTTTTAGGTAGGCTTCATATCCACTCGAGAATTCACAGCGGAGAGAAGCCGTATTGCTGTAGTGAATGTGGCAGACGTTTTGTACGAAGAAGCGGCCTACGGAGTCACATCAGAATTCACACCGGAGAGAAACCTCACTGTTGTTCAGAATGTGGCAAACGATTCTCTGATGGTAGCGCTCTAAAGAGGCACACGCGAGTGCACACTGGAGAAAAGCCATATGTCTGTTCTGAATGTGGCAAAGGATTTGCTGACAGTGGCAATCTTCAGAAGCATGCTCGAATTCACGCTACAGCAAAGCCATATTGTTGTTCTGAATGCGGCAAACGATTCAGTGATACAAGTGCTCTTCACAGCCACACAAGATGTCACACTAGAGAAAAGAAAACCTATTGCTGTTTAGAATGTGGCAAACAATGTCCTTCACCTAGCAGTCTCCAAAGACATATGCGAGTTCATAACGGAGAAAGGCCATACTGCTGTTCAGAATGTAGTAAAGGGTTCACTGATATCGGCGCTCTTCAGCAGCACATACGAATTCATACTGGAGAGAAGCCATATTGCTGTTCTGAATGCGGCAAACGATTCTCAGCCAGTAGCTCTCTACGACAGCACACACGGACCCATACTGGAGAGAAGCCGTATTGCTGTCCTGAATGTGGCAAAAGATTTTCAGAAAGAAGAAGCCTTAACCACCACTCAGACATTCATGCTAGAGAGAAAAGAATCAGATTGAAGCTAGGTGTGAAAAAACAACCACTGATACTGTGCCGGGGTGCCGAGGTTAACAATTCTGGTCAAACAAAACTTCCAGGAATTCTTCTGTCTGTACCGATTACCATCACTCTGTGCAAACTGCAAGATGAGGCGTCATCAGGGGCGATTCAGGTGCAGCAGCAAGGCCTTGCTGTAAATTTACAGAAACAAAGTTTAGGTTAATGCAACAGAAATGTGCTGCCTGCAGTGTGACCGTTAGCCCACGAAGCCCATTTGGAGAAATTCACCCTGAGAGAGTCCTCATTGGTGTTCCGAATGTGGGGAAGCGATTCTTACAAAAAGGTACACTTCTACAGCACGTGAGAATTCAGACTGTGCTCAGAACAGCTCCATGATTTTCTCCATAGCTCAACAATTAGTTAATGAACTGATATTATTAGGTTCCATTAATGTTTTTTCTGTCTTTCTAAACTAACCTGTGTCATTCTGTCTACTCATTATGTAATGTAATAAAGTTTGTGTTTTTGTTTTATCTGTGAACTTGTCACAGCTGTCTGCAATTACACCAAGCAAAGACTTCAAATCAAAAATGAACTGAAAACCTTCTTGTCGTCCCTAATGAGGTAACAATTTTCAGAGAGGTGGCCTTTGTAGCCATAAAAGACTTTATTCTGGCAAGAGACCTTATAGCTGTGCAGGATTTGGCCAACTTTTGTCAAACAACATCAGGGTTAATAGCCACATGATACAGGACATGTCCAATTAAAAAAATAAATAAGTAAGAGAAGGTGCACACTGACATTTTCCAATAAAACCCCAGCATGTAATCAGTGGTGCTGATACCAAGGGAGCTTATTCAGGGAAACATCCAAGCCATTTTAGATATTTTGAAAATTACCATCTTTCCCTATGAATAACAAAAGTAGACATACAATTAATGAAGAAGGTACTTGGCCAAGCCCTCGTGGGAAAGGTACGTGGATAACTATGATATAAATTATTGTGATCTAACACAGGGGTAGGCAATCTCGGTCCTGGAGTGCCACAGTATGTGCAGGTTTTTGTTCCAACCCAGTTCCTTAACGAGAACTCAATTATTGCTGATGAAGCACATATTGCTTAAGTGACATTTTAATGCTTCATTTTAGTGGTCTCGCTTGTTAAGGTTCTCCAACCTTAATTGCTTATTTCAATCTTAAACTGCTGCATTCAGTGTTTTAATTGCTCCTTATTAGTAATAAGATGTAAAAGACAAAGCAGCCAGCAGTTCTCCAGCTAGCTTTTTTCCAATTACATCTGTGTGTGTTCATCGTGCACGGTTTGATTTAATAAAACACTTAATAGAAAAATGTGACAGACTGAAAATGATCTGTTTTAGGCTTCAAATCATTTGGATGATATCCTTGGAAAGGAAAAAAATCTACGATATAAAAGCCTTACATTGCACAGACTAACAAGCCATAAAATTAAATAAGGTCTGAGATTGGCAATGATTGGTTTCTAATTAAGCAATTGGGTTGAATGAAAACCTGTAGCCACTGTGGCTCACCAGGACCGACATTGCCTACCCCTGTTTTACATCTTATTGCTAATAAGGAGCAATTAAAACACTGAATGCAGCAGTTTAAGATTGAAATAAGCAATTAAGGTTGGAAAACCTTAACAAGCGAGACCACTAAAATGAAGTATTAAAATGTCACTTAAGCAATATGTGCTTCATCAGCAATAATTGAGTTCTCGTTAAGGAACTGGGTTGGAACAAAAACCTGCACATACTGTGGCACTCCAGGACCGAGATTGCCTACCCCTGATCTAACACATGATATTAATTCTTGTCCAGACTCTAAGCAACTGAAACTATCCCTCAAGAGAATCCTAATGGCAATTCAGAATATGACAAACAATAGACACAAATGAGGAGCCTTCAGAGCCACACAGAAATCCACACTGCAGAAAAACCACATTGCTGGTCTGAATGTAATAAGTGGTGGTCTGACAGCAGTGGTTTCTAAACACACACAAGAGTTCACAAAGGAGAAAAGCCTTATTATTGTTCTCAGTGTAGTAAGAGTTTCTCACGAGCCAGCCCAGTCACACAGTAAATCACAATACCATACGGTACAAAACAGACCACCTAATACTTCATATTAGCATTGCTCTTCTGAATGTAATAAGTGGTGGTCTGAGAGCAGTGGGTTCTAAAAACACACAAGAGTTCACAAAGGAGAAAAGCCTTATTATTGTTCTCGGTGTGGTAAGAGTTTCTCATGAGTCAGCCTAGTCACACAGCAAATCACAATACCATACAGTACAAAACAGACCACCTAATTCTTCATATTAGCATTGCTCTTCGGAATGTAATAAATGGTGGTCTGAGAGCAGTAAGTTCTAAAAACACACAGGAGAAAAGTTTTATTATTTTTCTTAGTGTTGTAAGAGTTTCTCACAAGTCCGCCCAGTCACACAGCAAATCACAATCCATATGGCACAAAGCAGACCACCTGATACTTCATATTAGCATTGCTGTTCTGAATGTAATAAGTGTTGGTCTGACAGCAGTGGGTTCTAAAAACACACAAGAGTTCACACAGGAGAAAAGTCATATTCTTGTGCTCAGTTTGGTAAGAGTTTCTTACGAGTCTTCCCAGTCACACAGGAAATCACAAAACCATTTGGTACAAAACAGACCACCTGATACTTCATATTACTAATTTCAGGTATAATATGTTAAGATTGATTTACTTATTTAAGTTGAGTAAATCCTTTGTGGTTTCACGTTCTAGCAATTTCCTGATATTGATGTTATCTTGAGTGTAGTGTGCCACCTAGTGGATAAATAAACTACCCTGTTAATAAACTAATTGTTAACTGACACATTTAAGAGTAAGAAACTGTGAGAGCTAATTTATGGTTATTATTTTATTTAGATCATACCTTCACATTTGCATAACTTTGGAAGAAATTAATAAATATACTTTGGACATCTTCATCCATCTCTGACCGGATGTGTAATTTAATCCTGAACCAATTTAATGCTTCACTACAGGTAAATATAATTAACATTAGCCAAAGGCCCGTTTGCTCAGCAAGTGTAGTAGGCCAGTCTAGGAAAAGTTCATTGTCACAAGTGAAAAGATGTAATAACTAATACATTGACAAACATAGAAAAACAGTTGATAAAGCAATTCACCTTGATGTAACAACAGATCAACCAGCAGTAGGAAAAATCACAGAGTAAAGGTTTTTTTTTTCTTTCTTTCCATTTTTCCCAGAATAGGGGGTTATTTTTCGTACGTGGATTACTCGTTTAGCCGGATGTAATTGTTGACAATTTGGCCTGATCCTGGATCTGTCGGTTTTTTGAAACTCTTGCTGGATGTGTTATCATAGCAACACATCCTAATCCTCAGACCTGCTCGGAGCAGGTTTGTTCTACGTAAACAAGGATTAGCTCACACACTTAATCAGTGTTCGTGCGTGGAATTCATTCAGTCATAACTTCACTGTTCATGAATGAGCGACCAATTGATATCGGTACGCAAATTATAAGAAGAGAATTTCATATAGAGAGGGGTTTGCGCGATCGGCAAGATCCTTTATTACTCCCGGAGGAAATTCTTTTTGAAAGATACCGCTTTAACCGAGGGGGAATATTGTACCTCAAAGATTTATTAGCACCTTATATTTGAAGTCAAACTCGGTGAAGTCGGGCTCTCACAACCACACAGACAGTAGGCATTGCTTTGAGGTTTTTTACAAGCGGCACTTTTTTATATACTGTAGGCGATGTGGAAAATCTAACTAAAAGTGCAGTTTGCCAGGCAATTCGTAAAGTCTGTTTGGCTCTGAAATATTTCCTTCGGTTTTCATTGTGTTTCCTGGACACCTGCGTGTGCAGACAATAAAAGAGGCGTTTCATGCCATTGCAGGTAGGTAATACACAGGCTAAAACACACACAGCTCCATAAAGAATCTCACAATCAGCCTAACATTCTCATTACCAGGATTTCAAAATGTGATTGGGCACATGGGACTGATCAGAGTGGAGTTTGATCAAACATTATTTGGAAAATGTACCTCTCCTCCTGATGAATAATCAGACACAGTGTCTTCATCAAATATTTGACCTTCGTCAATATCTCGTTGGTCAGACACAAGTTCAAGGGAAATGACATTCCCTGCAACTGACCCAACAAAAAAAGAGGGCTATATGGAACATACCTATGGCACACATGGAGGACAAATCTATGCAATGACCATCCTTTACCTGAAATGAAGTGACCACTGCATCCTGCCACTGGTTCTGAGGAGGAGCTTCCACCTGGAATGCCCTCAGAAACAGGGCGATGGGCATTTTGCTGGAGAGCCAACTCTTCTGCAGGGGTTAGGTCTGGACCACGTGGACCTCCACCTGTTTTTTGCTTGTCTGCCTTCTTATTAGCTTTAAAATTAATGTTCTTTACATTATATATGATTCTTTATGTCATCAGTTCTTTAAATAGTTATATTCCAATATTTACCAGTTTGAAGTATATTCTTGTACTTCACTTTCACCTGTTCCCGTGTTCTCCTTGTGCTCACGTTTGATCTGGAATTATGACATATTAAATAATAATTAATCTGACACATAGGGAATGAAACACTGCGTTCAGTAAGTACAATGCACACTACTTTTAGTACGTTTAATTTCTCGGCCACTTTTTGCCAGCCGTCTTTTCCGGTTTGGGCTGCTTTTGCAGTGTTACCCCCCTGTACATATTAAATCTTGAAATGTCCTTCGAATGAAAGATCTTGCTCCGCTTGTGTGGAAACAAAATGCGCCCGTTCTTTTGTCATTTTGTTACAGCCTATCAAAGACTTGCTGATCATGTTTTCTAGACTCAATATATATGGGCTTTTCACTCAGCGCGGGCGCGCACATTCATCTCGGATGATTAGACCCAACTCGACTAATCTAACACACGGCTGCATTTGAAAAACCGATTTATCCCGGATGAGTTTCACCGGCATTAACTTATCCAAGATGAGGCACCTGATCTCGGATGATTTAAGTGACATACGGAAAATACCCCGCAGCACTCCATGTTTGTAACTGTGGTGTAGCTCGAGTTCGTTCCGCTCCTCGGGGCAGGGCAGTGCTTCAATTTGTCGCCCTCCAACATATCTGAATAAATAGAAAATAAAAATGACACATAGAGAAAAATAAAGATACATTTTGCATAGATTTATTCATATACAGAGAAACAGCAACAATGCATAAAGTTATTTATAAGCATCAACTAGACAAGAATCTAGTACAGACGCACTGATAAGCCATGTTTTAATTATTAGTTTAATAAAATTATGCTTCAAAAACCAGAGCCAGTGTAGTACACAAGTGATGGGTGGGGATGTTTCCTGCGCGGACCAAGAACGCATTCGGATTGATAACGAAACGAAATTGTAAATTAGTTGTTTATCTTCCTAGAAATTATTATCGGTGTAATGTTTATTTTTGTTATTGCCTCATAAATTTCAACTGCTGTGTCTGATGCCGTCAGTGTGAAAATTATTTTGGAAGCATTTGTGGATAAAAAACAGAGAATTTTACTTTCATCATTCATGAGTGATATTTTATGAACCCTGCTGTATACACACGAATTGTACTGAACCCAAAAATGTGCCTCGCGGTGGACCACCCCCTAGCTACGCCATTGATGTTGTGACCTGAAGACAGGAGTGACATGCGCCTGTTTCTGCTGGTTAAATACAAGACGGGCCGCTGCATTCTGGACCATATGCAGTGGCTTGAAAGCACACCAGGAGACCAAAGCCTGGACCAGAAGTTGTGCTGCATATTCTGATCTTGCAGATAGATAGATAGATAGATAGATAGATAGATAGATAGATAGATAGATAGATAGATAGATAGATAGATAGATAGATAGATAGATAGATAGATAGATAGATAGATAGATAGATAGATAGATAGATAGATAGATAGATAGGTACTTTATTAATCCAATGGGAAATGTTGTACAGTATGAACCTGCAGGAACGAGAAACAGTAGAAACGTGGTAAGAAGACAGCTGCTCATCAACCACCACCCCAAGGTTGTGTCCTGACTTGGCAGGCATTGTGAGCGAAGCTGTACAGTGATGGGGAGTTGTTCAGACTGGCTGGCTAGAATCACAAGAAGCTCAGTTTCGTATTCATTACTGTTGTAAGAGTCAGTCTTAGAAAGTTGCTGTTCATATTCACATAGCAGTTTGCTTAATTTGAATTCCATCCAAGTTTCACGTATATGCAGGGTTTCACTTGAGAGGTTTCATGGAAAGGCTAAGAAGGGTCAGGCATGTGAGACACAGGTCAGTGTGATGGTGGCCTAGAGCAGGCAACCAAACCTGTTAAAGTTTCAACACCGGTGTACTCTTGGTAACTACAGGGTGGACCTTAAGGGTCCTGATGTCACCATGACCTCCACAGCTCTCACCCCTTAAGCCTGGGAAAGAAAGATGCTGAACCAGGGCATCCCTCCAAGCCCAGATCTGGACACTGCCTCATGCACTGTATATAGGTTGATGTTTTACATTTAACGGTTAATGTTAACCTTTGTTGATTTCTTTATAATCTTTAATAATAATAATTCATTACATTTATATAGCGCTTTTCTCAGTACTCAAAGCGCTATCCACACAGGGAGAAGAACCGGGAAGTGAACCCACAATCTTCCACAGTCTCCTTACTGCAAAGCAGCAGCACTACCACTGCACCACCTGTAAGGACTTTCTACTTGAATTTATTGTTTAATTGGTTTGATTTAATATCAAGTGTCAGAACCTTGTGTTTGTTTGTCCTCTCCTTTAATTCTGTCATGAAGTGTCCAGATGATTCCTCTCATCAGTTCGTTGTCCTCAGGTGTTGTCATTGTCTCCAGCTGCAACCCTGAAGGCTATAAAAACCTTTGTTTGGCACATCACAAGGTCTCTGTTGACCTTTAAAACTCCTGGAGCCTCATGTATAAACGGTGCGTACGCACAGAAATGTTGCGTATGAACGTTTCCACGCTCAAATCGCGATGTATAAAACCTAAACTTGATGTAAAGCCACACACATTTCCACGGTAACTCATACCTTGGCGTACGCAATTTCTCCACTCGGTTTTGCAGACTGGCAGCATCCAGCGTCAAAGCAGTGCTACTGTCCCTGTCGCCCTTTCTTTCTTAGACCCACATTCCTGACGCGGCTTTATAAATACACTGAAATTAACTGCATATTGTTTATTATTGTAATGCATCTGATTGTAATTAACCTGCAGCAATATAATGGGCCAGGGAATAGCCATAGTATTCCAAATACCACAACTGCTTTAGTTACTCTCAATGCATCTTCTTCTTCTTTCAGCTGCTCCTGTTAAGGGTTGCCACTGCAGATCATCTTTTTCCATATTACTCTCACTGCACCACTCGAAATATTTATATCACTGTATCTGAGTGGGGAATCACAGCAGCAGCTGATCGGAAAGAGAATTATCGGTATACAGTTTCAAGTACACACTACCTCAGCCACGGCAAAACGCGTCAAAGCCATTCCTGTACGGACCTCGCGTTTCAGAAACAGTTTCATCCCAAGAACTATAAATGCACTCAATCAGTCCATCAAGTGCTCCTTGTAGAACTGTTTGTACTTATAAGTACAATTACCGGCTGCGGTGGGTTGACACCCTGCCCAGGATTGTTTCCTGCCTTGTGCCCTGTGTTGGCTGGGATTGGCTCCAGCAGACCCCCGTGACCCTGTGTTCGGATTCAGCGGGTTGGATAATGGATGGATGGATGGATTACCGGTACCCCACTGTAAACTTACACTACAGTTATAATATTGCACAACCTGCGCCACTTTATAAAGCGCATATGATGACGATATAATTTTTAAGATGAAATGCAGCAAAATATGTTGCTTATAGTATACAGATAAAACTTTAACTTCATTTAAATAATCTGTATTGTTAATAATTAAACATGTGAGGACACGGTGCCGCAGCGTATAGCTAGTTCAAGGATAGCTCCTGCCTTACGCTGTATTCTTGCTGGTGCTGACGCGACACTGGAAGGATAGACGGATAGAATAATTAAACATGTACTACGAAGATATTTCAATGTTCCTTAAAACTTTTGAATAATCAGTGTTCTAAGCTTACAGATGGCTTAACGTCTATTACAGAGCTGATTGTGTGGCGATTGGGTATTTGAAGAAAGAAAAGTAAGGACAGGAATTGGAGGTTAGTACGTTTGAAAGACACAGTACTGCTGTGATAAATTATTTCATCGAAGGTCGCACATGGCGCAGCAAGCCTCTTGCGTGAGACATGAACAATCACTGCGCCACCGTGTTCCCATGTTTAGTAACATGCTTTCATTCCTATCATCATGAAAAAGATATCAGGTATACATTAGACGCAGGACACACACAAACACACCCACACACCAAGCACACACTTGGGCCAATTTAGAATCGCCAATCCACCTAACCTGCATGTCTTTGGATCCTGTGTAATTCAATTTTGGATAGCAGGAGGCTGGATCCCATCTTTGTAGCATTCAGTGCAAGGCCAGAACCAGGTCTAGGCAGGGTAACAGTCCTTCATCTGTCGTATTTAAATTCAGTTGGAATGGGTGTACAAAATGGGCGGCATGGTGGCGCAGTGGGTAGCGCTGCTGCCTCGCAGTTCGGGGACCTGGGTTCACTTCCCGGGTCCTGCCTGTGTGGTTTGCATGTTCTCCCTGTGTCTGTGTGAGTTTCCTCCGGGCACTCCGGTTTCTTCCCACAGTCCAAAGACATGCAGGTTAGGTGGATTGGCGATTCTAAATTGGCCCTAGTGTGTGCTTGGTGTGTGGGTGTGTTTGTGTGTGTCCTGCGGTGGGTTGGCACCCTGCCCAGGATTGGTTCCCTGCCTTGCGCCCTGTGTTGGCTGGGATTGACTCCAGCAGACCACTGTGACCCTGTGTTTGGATTCAGCGGGTTGGAAAATGGATGGATGGATGGATGGGTGTACAAAATTCCCTGCTTCATGCTTAACCTGAGCAAGACACGCCCCACAAGACTATTGCGCATGCACGGCGTTTTGTTCTTGACTTATAACACGCTCACAGACTCTGCCTGCTTGTCTGCGTTTTGTCAAATTATAGTTTGCTGTTACCTTTTGTAACTGTGTGTTGTGCGTTACTGACAAAGTTAGTCGTTTTCTTTTTTGCAGTGTTCAATGTAGCTTAATATCTTCGCTAATATTACAACTTGTATTAATGTTCAGTGCAAATATACAAATGCGCCTAGATAGATAGATAGATAGATAGATAGATAGATAGATAGATAGATAGATAGATAGATAGATAGATAGATAGATAGATAGATAGATACTTTATTAATCCCCAAGGGTAAATTCGCATACTGATAAAAACAATATTAATTAAAGAGTGATAAAAACACAGCGCAAGTTAAAAAGTGCAAGGTGGAGAGTGCGAGGCAGGTATGACAGTCAATAACATTATATAATGTTACCGTTTACCCCCCATTATCGCTATGTTTGCTGTTTATGAAGGAACATATTGTTAAATTTGTGCTCTGATGACCTTTAAGGAGAGATGCGCTGTACTTTATTTCGCTCCAAGACGTTAAAATATGTAGATTTTTGTAGTGTTAAACATAAAGTTTTTGTAAACGAATGTCGTCTTGGGCATTGCGCTGTACCTTTATTCTGGGTAATACTGCCACCTATTGGTTTGTTTTAACAATACGTAAAGTTGAGGAACTTTTGTTTAACATTGCTCTTTCTGAATGCTATGTAATAATGTTCCAGTTTGATATTTAATTAGTTATGTTCATGTATGTATTGCATTTGTATTTGTGTACTTATTGTATTTATTTATTTCTGTTTAAATACCACACACACCCATTTACGTATCAACATCTATTAAAGTATTTGAAGCAACCTCGAAAAAGGGTGCTATCTACTCTCTGGTGTAGCTGCGGTTCTTTCTAGCCGAAGAATTAGGCCAGCGGGTGTATACTCAGCACAGTAACGTACAACCCGTCACTGCCAAAAGAGATGCTACTTTGCTGGGCCCTTGAGCAAAACCCTTAACCTGTAATTGCTCTAGGGGCGCTGTACAATGGCTGACCCTGCGCTCTGACCCCAAGGGGTATGCGAAAACTAACAAATTGCTAATACAAGAAATTGTATAAGGCGAAATAGAGAACAAAAAAAACCTCACAATGAGTATTAAGAAAACAAAACAAAATACATGTTCCTCCTCCCGACCAGTAGATGGCAGTGTTTAGCCGGTTGGTATCACTTTTTCTCTCGAGTCGCTCGTTGACGAGTCGTTTTGTTTCTCTTTGTTTGAGTCCGCGGGCTGACTGTTCAAACTGGCGTACAGAACTCGTTTGAGAAAAGCGAGCAGAAAGCGAGAAGAGAAGAAAAAGAGAGCGGCGAGGAGCAAGATGAGAGGTGTCGGTAAGCAGTGAGAGGGGAGGAGAAGGGAACTTGAAAGTGTAGCAGGTCGTGGGGAGGGATGTCATGGGGATAGAAAACCCAAGGACAGCGTGGCGGGCAATGAAAGGGAGAAAGAGAAAGTGGGAGTCACGGCTGTCTGTCAGGTCCTTCAGTTTTGATTCTGAACTGCTTTTCGCCCGCCTCCATATTCTAATGTCTCGTTTACGTTCACGCCGGCTGAGTCCCCAATGCGCTGTGTAAACCGCTCCCTCGTCCGGTCCGTGCTCGTCATTCAGCCCCAGTTTAGCATGCGGAGGAATTAAAAAAAAAAAAAAAAAAAATCGGAGACTCCCAAATTTCACATAAACTTTCTCCCAAAAGGCTTCTGTAATATGATTAGAGTAGCGTTACGTACACCTTGTGGGCATGCGTACAGAGCCGGGCTCGTGCAGGGGCTTAAACCGAAAGACGGAATGGGGCTAAAAGAGTGGAAAAGGCAAGTGACTCCAACATAAAAATCGGGAGTGGTCTCCCATCGACTTTCTCGAATGCATAGATATGGGGATGGATATTTGAAGAGTAAACCGCACGACAGTAATTATATTTGTATATTATGTACATTAAAGAACCATCAACAACAAATTAAATTAATATATTGAACAATTCGGACTCTGCACCTGCATGAATAGAAGGTAAAGTACAATTAGCGGAAATAGCCCCAAAATTGATAGAAATCTACGTTTTGTACCTAATACTTGTATGCAAAATTTGGTTGACCGAAGTGAAAGCGTACTTAAGTTATCGTGTTTATATACACAGACATAATTCCAAAAATGGTATTTTCCGCTCTAAAACGTCGAGATTCGTCAAAATCTCGACATGAATCTTTGGACGATTACAGTAATTTCCCTATACGAGAAAGTAAAAAGGACACCTTCTGAGTTTCGTAATTTATTTCCGAGTCCTTTAAAAAAAAAAAAAAAAAAAGTAGGGCTTTAATTTAAAAGAAGAAAATAAAGACGCCTTGAATTGCAGTCTGACTCGATGGATCCTAAAATGGAGGCGATCTAAAAAGCAGATGGAGTGGAAGGTGTGACGGCAGGCAGGGCTTCAGTAGCGCCGGCCAATTGAACAGCTTTATTCTGCCGTTTTGTGCACCCATGAGGTGGGGTACGTTCGTTATTGACATTCACTTCTGCACATGCGCGCCTTCGCTTTTTCTCCCAACTGCTCTTTTATATGGAGACGTTCAGTCAGCTGCTGATGGACTATGAAGGGAGAGACAGGCTGGAGCGGTGTAAGTGAGAGGGGGGGGGGGGGGTCTGTCTGTCCTGTTAAGGGAGGACACACGCGTCCTAAGTGATGAGAGACAGAAGGAGCAGCACAAGAAGAAGTCAGGAGACCACAAGCAGCAGTATTAGTGGGATACAGAAAGGCAGAAGGTGAGTGGCAGGAGACAAATGGATAGGTATGGAGAGCTTTCTTTGATTATTATGAAGGTGCTCCCTGTAACCGATATAATGGATTAGAGGAGAGGACACCATTTGTTACAGAACTGAGACTCGGAGTAAACCTGTGATACTCCAGCACCTCAGAGTGGTGTTGGCTTATTACGCTGGTGGTTACGATCTCAAGATAGGAAAGTGGCTCATGTTAAACACACGCAAAAATGAAGAGGAGGAGTACACGCCATCTCAAAGTGACAAATCTAATAGATCAGCCACAATAGTGTGTACCAAAAGATAAGAAACATAAAGCAAAGGGCAAATGCATATCAGGAAAGCACAAACGTCAGTTGATTTCCAGCTCTTTGGATTTCCACAGAGTGCTTTGTGATCGAAATTCCTCACCGTGGCACCGTTAGTGTTAAGTGACTTTTAGAAACAAGGCATTGCACAAACTGAATTCTGTCAGCGAGGACAGCGAGTTACACGGACAGTGAAAAAACAAAATGAAAGAGAGGAAAATTTCAGGTAAAGCGTAAAATATCGGAAGGGATCTCCCCTCGACTTTCTCGTATACACTGACCACCTCCGTCTGTGTAGTAGTGAAACGGGACAAACTTTAAAAATCAATAAACAAACCGGTATCACCAGCTAAGCGAAGGCAAAAGTGCACTACAACACATTGTGAGAGGTGCAGCGACTTGAATTGGAGGCCGGCGCGTGACTGAGGAGGGCCCCACCATATTGATATCGTGGAAAACAGAATAAATGTTAAAACGACCTGCCATACCACCCGGCTCTCTACTCCGGAGGTCCCACCTCCCCTTGGCCTGCAGCCTCTGTCTCGGATTAGCATGACGATCTCGCTCCTGCAAGCAAACTAATGAGAGAAGACACAGAATCAACTGGAATGTTCATGCAAAGTATAGAAAGAAAAAAAACAAAGATCTAAATCTGTTAAGTAGTTCTCTCTTGAAAAGTGGACAGACGGACATTGCATTATATCTATTGTGAAAAGGCGCTATATATGCGCCCGACCCGACCCCGATTCACACGGAGGCATGTGTAAAATAAAACATTTTTTTCTCTTCCCCTGTGGGGCGCATGTCTTCCCCGTGTCCCACAGGCAACACACACAATATAGCACTCCTTCTCTTCCTCCACCACTCCTCCCTGGCAACCTCGTCCTCCTCCTCCTCCTGATTCTGGCTCCCAGAGTGGCCCCTTTTATAGTTCACCCGCAAGTACTCCAGGTGCCTGATTGCCGTGTTCCGATTACACTTCCGGGTGTGGTGAACACATTGCCCATAGGGGCTCAGGAGTCCCAGCTGCAGCACCCACTGCCGGTGCCTGCGGGACCCAACAGGGCTGCCCCCAACTCCAATTCCCATGGAGCCCTGTGGGAAACCGAGGCACCGCTCTAACCCAGAGGGGTAGCCATCTAGCATCCATGGGGAGGTTTTGTAAAGAAAGAGTGCAGGGGTGTCCCGGCTGGGCATGGACCCCGGCTGCCTGCCACAATATATATATATAATATATACACAGTAATCTCTCACTATATCGCACTTCGACTTTTGTGGCTTCACTCTATCGCAGATTTTATATGTAAGCATATCTAATATATATATAGCAGATTTTTCGCTGGTTCGCGGATTTCTGCGGACAATGGGTCTTTTTATTTCTGGCATGTGCTTCCTCAGTTGGTTTTCCCAGTTGATTTCATACAAGGGAAGCTATTGGTGGATGGCTGAGAAGCTACCCAATCAGAGCACGCGGTTAAGTTCCTGGGTGCTGATTGGCTCAGTGACGGAGAGCAGCATTCGATTCCGCTTTGCGTTAGACAGCATCTCGTCTCGCTCATTCAGCATCAAGGTGTTTCGCTGTGTTAACTTTTGTGTTTCTTTGTGTGTAGTCAAGCGCTTCGTCATGTCTCCAAAACGATCTGCTACTGCTTCAGGGGCTGTGCCCAAGTGCCAACGGAAGATGCTAACGATTGCCGAAAAGGTAAAAGTTTTGGATATGTTGAAGGAAGGGAATGCTACACCGCTGTAGGACGCCATTACGGCATCAATGAGTCCACAGTTCGTTATATTACGAAGGAGGAAAAGAATATAAGATCTACGGCCACAGTAACCAGGGCGTGAAACGAGTTGTAAACGGACTTAATAAGGTGGTAGTCTGGATGTTACCAACCGAAATCAGCTGAGAATGTAGACATTACCAGAATGCAAATGGCACATGACTGCAGTGTTCGTATTTTAGAAATATGATACTAATACTAAAGGAATAATCATAATATATACAGTGTGTTTACACGCATAATTTCAACGACTCTTACCTAATATCTAAGAGAATATAAAGGGGTTATGCTGTATAACTGTGCGGGAAATGTTTATAAGAGTGTGGGAGAGTTTATAAGGGCTTAAAATATATAAAAATAACCATGTAAACATACAGCTTTTACTTCGTGGATTTTCACCTTTCGCGTTGGGGGGGTGCAGGTTCTGGAACACAACCCCCACGATCGAGGAGGGATCACTGTACATACAGGTGCTGGCCATAAAATTAGAATATCATGACAAAGTTGATTTATTTTAGTAATTCCATTCAAAAAGTGAAACTTGTATATTAGATTCATTCATTACACACAGACTGATGTATTTCAAATGTTTATTTCTTTTAATGTTGATGATTATAACTGACAACTAATGAAAGTCCCAAATTCAGTATCTCGGAAAATTAGAATATCAATTAAGACCAATGCAAAAAAAGGATTTTTAGAAATGTTGGCCAACAGAAAGGTATGAACATGAAAAGTATGAGCATGTACAGCACTCAATATTTAGTTGGGGCTCCTTTGGCCTGGATTACTGCAGCAATGCGGCGTGGCATGGAGTCGATCAGTCTGTGGCACTGCTCAGGTGTTATGAGAGCCCATGTTGCTCTGATAGTGGCCTTCAGCTCTTGTGAATTGTTGGGTCTGGCGTATTGCATCTTCCTCTTCACAATACCCCATAGATTTTCTGTGGGGTTAAGGTCAGGCGAGTTTGCTGGCCAATCAAGAACAGGGATACCATGGTCCTTAATCCAGGTACTGGTAGCTTTGGCACTGTGTGCAGGTGCCAGGTCCTGTTGGAAAATGAAATCTGCATTTCCATAATGTTCGTCAGCAGCAGGAAGCATGAAGTTCTCTAAAACTTCCTGGTAGACGGCTGCGTTGACCTTGGACCTCAGAAAACACAATGGACCAACACCAGCAGATGACATGGCACCCCAAACCATCACTTACTGTGGAAACTTTACACTGGACCTCATGCAACGTGGATTCTGTGCCTCTCCTCTCTTTCTCCAGACTCTGGGACCTTGATTTCCCAAGGAAATGCAAAATTTACTTTCATCAGAGAACATAACTTTGGACCACTCAGCAGCAGTCCAAAGGCGAGACGCTTCTGACGCTGTCTCTTGTTCAAGAGTGGCTTGACACAAGGAATGCGACAGCTGAAACCCATGTCTTGCATACGTCTGTGCCTGGTGGTTCTTGAAGCACTGACTCCAGCTGCAGTCCACTCTTTGTGAATCTCCCCCACATTTTTGAATGGGTTTTGTTTCCCAATCCTCTTCAGGGTGCGGTTATCCCTATTGCTTGTACACTTTTTACTACCACATCTTGTCCTTCCCTTCGCCTCTCTATTAATGTGCTTGGACACAGAGCTTTGTGAACAGCCAGCCTCTTTAGCAATGACCTTTTGTGTCTTGCCCTCCTTGTGCAAGGTGTCAATGGTCGTCTTTTGGACAACTGTCAAGTCAGCAGTCTTCCCCCTGATTGTGTAGCCTACAGAACTCGACTGAGAGACCATTTAAAGGCTTTTGCAGGTGTTTGGAGTTCATTAGCTGATTAGAGTGTGGCACCAGGTGTCTTCAATATTGAACCTTTTCACAATATTCTAATTTTCCGAGATACTGAATTTGGGACTTTCATTACTTGTCAGTTATAATCATCAACATTAAAAGAAATAAACATTTGAAATACATCAGTCTGTGTGTAATGAATGAATCTAATATACAAGTTTCACTTTTTGAATGGAATTACTGAAATAAATCAACTTTGTCATGATATTTTAATTTTATGACCAGCACCTGTATATGTGAATTTCCCCTTGGGATTAATAAAGTATCTATCTATACTGAGAAAAGCGCTACATAAATGTAATGAATTATTATCTATGTATCTATCTATCTCTATCTATCTATACAGAGAGAGAGAGATGGGGATGGATATTTGAGGACTAAACCACAAGACAAATATTATATTTTAATATTATGTACATTAAAGAACCATCAACAACAAATCAAATTAATAATATCTTGAACAATTATTATAGAAGTAAAGTTGAATAAATCAGGCACCGCAGCTGCATGAGTAAAAGGTAAAGTACCACTTCCGGTTAGCAGGAATAGCCCAAATATAGTTGATAGGGAGCTACGTTTTGTACCTAATACTTGTATGCAAAATTTGGTTGACCAAACTGAAAGCGGACTCCGGTTATTGTGTTTATACACACACAGACAGAACTACAAAAATGGTGTTTTTTGGACTGAGGGAGGTCTAAAACGTCGAGATTCATCAAATTCACAAAATGGAATTTTTGGAGGATTCCAACACTTCCCCCATACTTTGTATACGAGAAAGTCTGTGAGGTCTAAAACGTCAAGATTCATGAAAATCTCGACATCGAATCTTTGAATGATTACAACACGGGTGTCAAACTCCGGTCCTGGTGGGCCGCAATGGCTGCAGGGTTTCATTCCTTTCGTCTTCTTCGTCAGTGACCTGTTTTTGCTGCTAATTCACTTCTTTTGCTTTAGTTTTAATTAACTTGACTCCACCCCCCCTTTAGTTGTATCTTCCTCCTTAATTAGCAGGTGAGACACAAAACGAGCTGCCACATGACCAGCTCACCTGTGCACTGTCTCCTCCTGCTGGTCACCACTCTTAACCTCAGCCAGTTCTGATTTGGTTCCTCACACCATTACCCTCTGCTTCCTGTGTGTGAGCCAATTCTGCACCCACCACACCCTGAACTGCCAATTCTTTTAGTTTAATGCCCTGATTCTCCTTTGGCACCTTCACCATCTTGTTATATGCAGTACTGTGCAAAAGTTTTAGACAGGTGTGAAAAAATGCTGTAAACAAAGAATGCTTTCAAAAATGGAAGTGTTAATCATTTATTTTCATCAATCAACAAAATGCAGTGAATGAACAAAAGAGAAATCTAAATCAAATCAATATTTGGTGTGACCACCCTTTGCCTTCAAAACAGCATCAATTCTTCTAGGTACACTTGCACACAGTTTTTGAAAGAACTCGGCTGGTAGGTTGTTCCAAACATCTTGGAGAACTAAGCACAGATCTTCTGTGGATGCAGGCTTCCTCACATCCTTCTCTCTCTTCATGTAATCCCAGACACACTCGGTGATGTTGAGATCAGGGCTCTGTGGGGTCCATACCATCACTTCCAGGACTTCTTTTTCTTCTTTACGCTGAAGATAGTTCTTAATGACTTTGGCTGTATGTTTGGGGTCGGTGTCCTGCTGCAGAATAAATTTGGGGCCAACCATACGCCTCCCTGATGGTATTGCATGATGGATAAGTATCTGCCTGTATTTCTCAGCATTGAGAACACCATTAATCCTGACCAAATCTCCAACTCCATTTGCAGAAATGCAGCCCCAAACGTTCAAGGAACCTCCACCACGCTTCACTGTTGCCTGCAGACACTCATTATTGTACCGCTCTCCAGCCCTTCGATGAACAAACTGCCTTCTGCTACAGCCAAATATTTCAAATGTTGACTCATCAGTCCAGAGCACCTGCTGCCATTTTTCTGTACCCCAGTTCCTATGTTTTCGTGCATACTTGAGTCGCTTGGCCTTGTTTCCACATCGGAGGTATGGCTTTTTGGCTGCAACTCTTCCATGAAGACCACTTCTGGCCAGACTTCTCCAGACAGTAGATGGGTGTACCTGGGTCCCACTGGTTTCTGTCAGTTCTGAGCTGATGGCACTGCTGGACATCTTCCGATTTCGAAGGATAATAAGCTTGATGTGTCTTTCATCTGCTGCACTAAGTTTCCTTGGCCGACCACTGCGTCTACGATCCTCAACGTTGCCCGTTTCTTTGTGCTTCTTCAAAAGAGCTTGAACAGCACATCCTGAAACCCCAGTCTGCTTTGAAATCTTTGTCTGGGAGAGACCTTGCTGATGCAGTAGAACTACCTTGTGTCTTGTTGCTGTGCTCAGTCTTGCCATGACATGAAACTGTCTTCCACAACCTCCCCTTGGTAGCAGAGTTTGGCTGTTCCTCACCCAGTTTGAAGCCTCCTACACAGCGGTTTCTGTTTATGTTCATGACTGTGTTTCAACCTCCGTGTGACATTGATGATCATTAGCACCTGTTTGGTACAATTGGTTGATCAGACACCTGACTAGAATCCTACAAAATCCCTGACTTTGTGCAAGTGGACCTAGAAGAATTGATGCTGGTTTGAAGGCAAATGGTAGGAACACCAAATATTGATTTGATTTTAGATTTTTCTTTTGTTCGCTCACTTTGTATTTTGTAAATTGATAACAATAAACAATCATTATTTATATTTCTGAAAGCATTCTTTGTTTACAGCATTTTTTCACACCTGCCTAAAACTTTTGCACAGTACTTGTATATTCCTATCCAAGTAATTTCTGTATATTAAAAATAGCAGCGGCCCCTGCACTGCCTCCTGCTGGTCACCACTCTTAACATCAGTCAATTCTGTTGAGGTTCCTCGCACCATCACCCTCTGTTTCCTGTGTCCCACTTCTTTTAGTTTGATGCCCACCCTCTCATGTGTCACCTCATCAAATGCTTGCTGAAAGTCCAGATAAATAATCTCATCTGCTCCACTCTGATCAGATCTTTTTGTTGCCTCCTCATAGAATTCCAGCATGTTAGTGAACACACGACCTCCCTCTTCTGACCCCATGCTGACTGTTCAGAGTAACTCCTGTCCTTGACGTGTATTGCTCAATTTTATCCTTAATGATTCCTTCCATTAATTTTCCTGTGATGCATGTTAAGCTTACTTGCCTGTAGTTGCTTGGATCTGCCATGTCACTCTTTTTATATAATTCGATATTTGCCATTTTCCAGTCCTTCAGAATGTGTTAATTTGTGAGTTTCCCCTTGGGGATTAATAAAGTATCTATCTATCTATCTATCTATCTATCTATCTATCTATCTATCTATCTATCTATCTATCTATCTATCTATCTATCTATCTATCTATCTATCTATCTATCTATCTATCTATCTATCTATCTATCTATCTATCTATCTATCTATCTATCTATCTATCTATCTATCTATCTATCTATCTAATTGTACAGGGAAACATGTTTCCTTACTGTGCACATAACAATAAACTTTGAACTTGTGCTCAGTGTTCTCTTCAGTGTGTCTTTGTGTTGGACTCACTGTTGTTGATGTGTGTCCTGTTAGTACATCACATGGCAGGTCTCTTTGAAGTGGTGGTTTTGGTCAAATCCGGACTTTACATTTTGACTAGAATTGAGTCGACCTGTGCCTGTCGGTATAAAATTATTTAAAATGAAAACCCTGAATTTTTAAATGTTCATCTTGGGCTAACAGCATGGATTTAAAACAGTCTCATATAAAAAAAAAAAAAAACTGAGCTGGTAGTTCTCTGTGTTTGCTGTACATTGAAAGTTAACCCGTTTTCAAATTATTTTTGGTTACTTTTATAAAGCTTTTTTATCACTTTTTATTTTGTCAGATAGAAAGGCGACTCCTTCATAAATCCGTGTGAGAAGCGAATCTTAAGAAAAGAAGAGCAGACACTTGGGGGAAGAGACGAGTTTTACACAGAACATGGCCTCCACCAAAGAACACAGCATGGATGAAAGACTGGCACATATTAAAGAAGAGGACTGTGAGTGGGGTGCTACAGAAGGTGCCTGTGTGAAGTCGGAGGCTTGTGAAGGGAGAATTACATTTTTGGAAGAGGAAGAGTGCAAGGGGGAGATGACTGAAGTTAAAGTGGAGGAGTTTGGGAGATCTCTCCGTTAGTCTTGAGCTGCAAAACCTCAAGACTGGGAATGTTTTCAAACAGGAGCTTTTTGAAGACTCTCATTCAAGTTTACAGCATCGGGTCACTGACACGGAAGAACTGGCTACCCAGCAGAATTCTGTGGAACTGAAATCAGAGTTTTCCAACTCTGAAGAGGAAATCAGTAAAGGAAGCCAGAAAGAAGAAGAGCAGACGTCATCTAAGAATGTGGGAATGAGTAAGTAACATGATTAAACATCAAAGAAAGTGTAACTGAAAAAATGTACAAGTTCTACCTCTTTGTTTTTTCCATTTTCAGTAGGTAGAAATGAGAGCGAGATACACAAATAGAGATGAGCTGCTTTAGTGTGTAGCGACTAAGGGCCGCTTTATACTTCATGCTCAGAACGTACATGCATTCATTTGACTCGTCCTCAGAAATTAATGTGACGTGTGTGCGAGTAGTTGGAGGGCGCAATGTGATCAATTTGGAACGTGACATAAAGAGTCTCTGTTTACTATCGACACGTGACAGAAAGCTGCTTTGAGGATCCTATGAGATCGATATGCGCACTTCGATGTTTGATGAATGGTTCAATGTGGTGAAGCAAAATGCCGACATACAAGTACATTCATGGTGCTTTTATATTCACGCGTCGCATATTCTCCAACATGATGACACGATACATTTTAAAAGTCTCACATACCGTGCAAGAGGAAGTCAGTTTATGAAGTGCATAGCGATTAACAGCTAGGTCGGGAACACAGTATGAAGCATTACTGTGCTACATTAGTTATGACTGGGTTTGTGAAAATCTAGTCAACATCAATTTTTTAAGACAAAGTTTATGACGTTCTACTTGAATGACAAAATAAACTACAAGATTAAATTAGAAATGTTGAAAATAAAGTTGGTACATCGACTTTAATCTCGACATACACTTTTCTTCTTCACTGAGTCCATATTTTTTTTTTCTTCGTGCCCCCAATACGCTTCTGTGTTAGCGCGACGTCGTTCTTGCACGGCAGCGTTCGCTCCACGCACGTCTTTTGCAAAGAGAGGTGCAAACATGTGCCCTCTAGTGGCTGTGATGGAGCGTGGGCAGAGCAGACTGCCCCAGACACGCACAGGTCTTTCATTTATATATGTCTAATTACATTATTAATTCTTTCTGTTTAAAATGTATGTCATTCCATAATGTCATTCTTCACCACTTTTTTGCTTATCCAGTGTTTCTGCATTCTTAATTCTGCTATCATTTAACTCTTTCAGGGCTGATGTCTACTTTTGTCAAAATTCAGGGGTAGAGAATGGTAATCAGCTATAAACTATGACAAAACTCACCCTTACGTTTTAGTTTGACTCTCTTTACTAGAAGGAAAGTTACATAACTTTGCTAACTTAACCTTGATTCCCTACATGTGCATGAGTAGCGAAAAGGAAACAACCTCTAAAATGGCATCGACATCTGGCAAGAGTCCAAAGTGGAATGTCACGTTTTACGTAATTTCGTTGAATAGGACTCTTACCTGTTGGACTCCGAGTTTGATGCAAGTGATCTGGAGAAGGATATTGAAAACGAAAGTGAGGTGCCAACATCATCTGATCGGTCCCCTACAGCAGCATTCACCTGGGAGGACCACCACTTATGATGACAAGAGGTACAAACCATATTGTGTCACACTGAGGACCACTACCACCGCCCTCCTACTGTAATGCTGAACATGCGCCAACAACAGCCACACCACATAGCAACAGATGTTTTATGTTGATTTATGTGTGAAACCATTTGTGTGCTTTACAGAAAACTTGAGTTTTTTGGAAAAATATAATTCAGCCCTCAAGAGTTAAATTACTTTAATATGTTCATTTACAAAATGGCAAAGCATTAAAATCTATACCATCCTTTCAAGTGGAAATAATGGGGGGGGCTGCTCGCACCTGGCTATGGAACAGCTGGTCAGTTAGATGTCCAAATACTTTGAGCTCCTGGAAATGGGGTGCTATGCAGGAAAAATGTCTGTCATTCCTAAACGGTTCATATGATATTTTTGGTAAACCCTTTGAATTAAAGCTGAAAGTCTACACTTCAATCATGGAATTGTTTGTGTAGCTGCGTTTACCCAAAACTATTAAAGTTCAGCAGCTCCAGCTTGTAAATGCGATTCAGCAAAAGCCCGACACGTCGAAATGATTCCACCGACAAAATGCCAATGTCAGTTTCGATGTCAAGAGCAGACACTTGGGGAAGGGAAGAGTTTTACACAGAACATGGCCTCCACCAAACAACACAGCACGGATGAAAGACTGGCACATATTAAAGAAGAGGACTGTGAGTGGGGTGCTCCAGAAGGTGCCTGTGTGAAGTCGGAGGCTTGTGAAGGGAGAATTAGGAGTGCAAGGGGGAGATGACTGAAGTTAAAGTGGAGGATTCTTTGTTTTTAAAAGCTTTAGTAAAAATTCAAAGTTAACCAATTCACACAAAAAAGACAAAGTTGATATAGCAAAAAGAAAAGCTCTTGTTACAAAAAGTTCCATTTAAAGCTTATAAAATCTTGTTTCATTTCTTGAAGTTTGCTTACAGTTGAACTATTTCTAAATGTTTCTAAACCATTTCAGAATCTTCAGAAAACTGTGTGCCTGTCCCATTTCTATGCTGTAAATGGGTCATTCAGTCCCTGTTAGCAACGGGGGCAATTCTAAACAACTGACTCCATTAACACGCTGTTTCTTAGTTAGAGGAAGAAAGTTATATCACTTATTAACTTACAGGGGGTAAAAGGCTGTACCTTTGTGTATATCTATGAAAGAAAATTCTATTAAGCAAACATTAGTAAGAGTATTAGTATTCACTTAGAGCATTTACTGTCTAAGATTGGCTCTTACAATTTGTTCATGTCAAATCCATTGTTATGGCACACAGAGCCAAAATTATAAAAATTATGTCCCTGCCCAAGTACTTTTTGACCCAAGTATGAACGCATTATACGATTATTGTAAAAATATCTTGTATAATTAATGGATAATGCAAGAGAATTAACAATAGAGCATCATGTCACTCGCGGCACTGCCCTCATTTAAGATGCAGATGGGCTGTGGACAGAAGGCCCTCCTCCGTCTCTCTCTGCCTGCTTTTCAGGCGGCCGTAGCGTTTACCTGACCGCACCCCTGGAGATCATCGGGATGGCTGGCATCTTTGATTATTTTTCTTTCCTTTGTCCCAACATCACTTGGTGTAGACGTCCTCCAAGTTAGAGACTGCACAACCCAGTGATGCCATCAGCTGCCCACACCACTCTCTGCAGGGCCTATCGGTTTCCAAAGCAGTCAGTGACACGTCCCGTCAGTCTCCTTTAATTGGTCGTTATGGGAAATACCCTGAGGTCTGTGAACATTGTTGGTAAAAATGACTTTTGCCCTCCGCAAAGCAGATGTCTTAAACAATATACCAAATTTATAGTTTATTAGTATAAAAATCTGTGGGGGGCTTAAAAAGTGAGTTTGAATCAATTCACCCAAAGTGTACGGAAACTTCTGTCTTCAACTGTAAATGAATATTCTAGTAATTCTGACTTATCTTAAATATACTGCTCAAAATTAGTAAAGGCCCACTTTTTAATGAGTGTATAGCATCAAGTCAATGAAAGTTGTGGGCTATTCTTTCTGGTCAGTTAAGTAGCAGAGGGGCTTGTTCATCAGTTTCAGCTGCTTTGGTGCACTAGAGGGGCAACAATAAGACGACCCCCCCAAAACAGGAATGAATGGTTTCACAGGTGGAGGGGGGGGCCACTGACATTTTTCCCTCCTCATCTGTCGTTTTTCACTTGTCTACGGTCAGTGTCACTACTGGTAGCATGAGGCCATACCTGGACCCTACAGAGTTCGGTGGCACGGGTAGTCCAACTTCTCCAGGATAATAATAATAATTCTTTGCATTTATATAGCACTTTTTCTCACTACTCAAAGCGCTCAGCAATTGCAGGTTAAGGGCCTTGCTGAAGGGCCCAACAGAGAAGAGTCCCTATTGGCATTTACGGGATTCGAACCGGCAACCTTCCGATTGCCAGTGCAGATCCCTAGCCTTTAGAGCCACCACTCCGCCTTATGGCACATCTCCCATTGCCAGAATTTTTGTTGTGTCTCTCAGCACAGTCTCAAGGCCATAGAGGAGATTCCAGGAGACAGATAGACAGTTAGTCGAGGAGAGCTGGACAGGGCCCCTCGTAGAAGGTCCTTAACCCATCAGCAGGACCCACCGGTATCTGCTCCTTTGGGCAAAGAGGAACAGGATGAGCACTGCCAGAGACTACAAATGACCTCCAGCAGGTGGACAGACCACTGGTATGAATGTCTCTGACCAGACAATCAGAAACAGACTTCATGAGGGTGGCCTGAGGGGCTGACGTCTTCTAGTGGGCACCGTGGAGCTCAATTGGCATTTGCCGTAGAATACCAGAATTGGCAGGTCTTCCACTGGCGGGCACCCTGTGCTTTTCACAAATGAGAGAGCAGGTTCACCCTGAGCACATGTGACAGACATGAAAAGGTCAGGAGAAGCCGTGGAGAACGTTATGCTGCCTGTGACATCTTTCAGCATGACCGGTTTAGTGGTGGCTCAGTAATGGTCTGGGAAGGGAGGCATATCCATGGAGGGACACTCAGACCTCTACAGGCTAGAAAACGGCACATTGACTGCCATTAGGTATCAGGATGAAATCCTTGGACCCAAAGTCAGACCCAATGCTGGTGCAGTTGCTCCTGGGTTCCTCCTGGTGCACCACAATGCCCGGCCTCATGTGTTTGTGAGAGGATGAAGGAATTGATCCCATTAACTGACCACCCAACCCCCCCCCCCCCCCCCCATCCCCCTGCTTGCCTGACCTCAATTCAATAGAACACCTATGGGTGGGACATTATGTTTCAGTCCATCCGATCTCTCAAACTGTACAGGAGCTCAGTGATGCCCTGGTCCAGATCTGGGAGAAGATCTCCCAGGGCACCATCTGTCGTCTCACTAGGACATTGTCAAGCAGGCATACAAACACATATTTTAGGGGTGTGGTCATATAAACTACTGAGTTTGGTTTGGAGTTGCTGCAATGAAATTTCGGCAAAATAGACTTTCCTGCCTGCCATATCATTTTTTCCCCTTTGGTTTTTGGGGTGTCTCTGAATTCAGCCCTCTGTAGGTTCATCATTTTCATCACACGATGTGCCATCCTTTTGTTCCTAACACATCACTATATCAGTCCATAGCAGTCGAGATATCCAGTTTGATTTTTTTTTCCCCATTTAGATCTGATGGGTTTTCAAAGTGTTCTTTTAATTTTTTTGAGCAGCTTAAAAACATCTACACATGGAATTGTGTGTGTGTGTGTCTGTCCAGTCCAGAAGTGCAATACAGCATGAAGCTCAAAGAAATCAATCCTGTCGCTAAAATCAAACCGTTGAGTAAAGATAAACTTGCTTTGCCGCTAATATGCAAGCGAGGTAAGCACATCGGCGAAGTGAAACCTCTGAGAAGAGAGTTAGCCGCTAATGCACAACCGATGCGATTGATTGATTGCCACAATCCATGGTTTCTAGGAGCCTGGGCTTTTTACAGAATGGGCTTACACAGCTAGTGTTCATATATTCAGTTTTCAATTGTCACATTATTACTGAATGCTTAATTCAGAAGCAATGTGTTTGTAGCAATATTTTATGTATCATAAATCTGACATTATGAGGTGGTACATTTTCAGCCAAAGTAAGCGATTCCCAGGAAGCTCTTTTAAAGGTGAATAATGCCATTAACTTTTAATTATGAATGGCACAAATTCAGACCCATAATGTGCTCTCACACTGGTCTGCTATAGATTGCCAAACAGCTTCTCCCATTGTCTTAAGAGCGCACACAGTTAATTTTTCTATTTATTATAGATCAAGTGTTATTTGTTGATCAGTTGCTGAAAAGACCCCCTACCGTCTCTGTTACGTTTGTCTATTTTATGCCAATTTAACAAAATTCAAAAATGTGTCTAAAATGCCATGCATCCCATTTAATTTGACACTTCAAGTTACAGATACTCTGCCTGTAGCTATTTTACTCTCTCCTCTGTGTTTTTTTGATCCCTCATCGACCTTCTCAGGGAGCAGTAGTGTGCAACAAGGTAAGATGTGAGGATCCACCCCATATACTGTATTGTAACACAAGCACTTCTAAGTCCCAAATAACACCAGAGCAGTTTCTGGACCGAAGTCCAAGATGGGACTGACTGGGTAAGATGAGCAGGTAGACTTTTATAGGTGGAGGAAAGGAAAAGGTGGGCGCATAAGGGAGCTGGCCGGAAGTGAGGTCAGTAGGAAGGTGTGGTTAGGAAGGAAATGCAGGAACTTGTTGTAGTTTAGGTGGCAATCTATAGAAGAGGGAGAAGAGACATTAGTGCACTTCGCGTCTTGCCCTCAGTTAAGCCTTGCAAGCACACGTGTGTGACAGCACGTAGACATGGATTGCCTCAGACCATCTTGAGTTCATGGTAAACACTTTGCATTTGTGGAATCGTTTGAGACTCCATTTCAAAAGAATGCTCATTCAAGTAAAACTTATTCAGCTAAGTCTCGGTGTCATAAGAACTCTTCAAGGAATGGAACTTAGGGGTGAGACAGAAACAGCAGGCAGTGGCCCATCAATCCTCATGCTAAGATTTTATTTGTTATAATATATTAAATAAACTCTTTCTAACATTGCAGATTTTCAAGAGAATGTCAGCTTATCATTGTCTTCATTTGCTCGGACCTCAACTCAGTTCACACTGCAAAAGAAACGGGACAAGCAAAAGATGAAGAAATCAACAAGAGGATCTGAGAATATGACCGCAGCATCTCTTCCTGTGAAAAAAGCCATCAGTTCTGACCAACAACAAGGCCAGAGCACAGATCCAGATGCTTTCTATGCTGGTCGAGAGTGCAGACAGACTTTTAAAAATGAGTCTGACTGTAAAGATAACAAGTCAATTCAAACAAGACCAAAGCCGTATTGCTGTTCTGAATGTGGTAAACGATTCCTCTATGAGAGCAGGTTTCAGGCACACATAAGAAAACATGCTGAAGAAAACCCTCATTGCTGCTCTGAATGTGGAATGCAGTTTTTTAACAGTTACACTCTCCAGCTCCATGAAAGAATCCATACTGGAGAAAAGCCATATGAGTGTGCTGAATGTGGAAAAAAATTCATTAAAAGTAGCCGTTTGCAGAGGCACAAAAGAATTCATACTGGAGAAAAGCCGTATTGCTGTTCTGAATGTGGCAAAAGATTTGTCTATGAGAGCTGGTTTCAGGCCCACATAAGAAAACATGCTGAAGAAAACCCTCATTGCTGCTCTGAATGTGGAAAGCAGTTTTTTAACAGTTACACTCTCCAAATCCAT
Organism: Erpetoichthys calabaricus; assembly: GCF_900747795.2. NCBI lineage: Eukaryota > Metazoa > Chordata > Cladistia > Polypteriformes > Polypteridae > Erpetoichthys > Erpetoichthys calabaricus. The sequence continues at coordinate 18,949,046 of NC_041398.2, read as the reverse complement.
AAAAGAATCCACACTGGAGAAAAGCCATTTGAATGTGCTGAATGTGGAAAAAGATTCATTAAAAGCAGCCGCCTTCACAGCCACAAAAGAATTCATACTGGAGAAAAACCGTATTGCTGTTCTGAATGTGGCAAACGATTCAGCAGAAGTTGCCATCTTCAGAGACACACAAGAATTCATACTGGAGAAAAGCCGTATTGCTGTTCTGAGTGTGGAAAGCAATTTTTTTACAGTTCCTGTCTCCAAGTCCATAAAAGAATCCACACTGGAGAAAAGCCATATGGGTGTATTGAATGTGGAAAGCGATTCATTAAAACTAGCCACCTTAAGAGCCACTCAAGAATTCACACTGGAGAGAAGCCATATTGCTGCTCAGAATGTGGCAAACGATTTACCACGAGTAGCCATCTTCAGAGCCACTCAAGAATTCATACTGGAGAGAAGCCGTATTGCTGCACTGAATGTGGCAAACGATTCACCATCAGTGGCCATCTTCAGAGACACAGAACAATCCATACTGTAGAAAAGCCCCATTGTTGTCCTGAATGTGGCAAAGGATTCAAACATAACAGCAGTCTTCAGACACACACAAAAATTCATCTACGACAAAAATGAGAAATGAAGCAAAATGACACCTTTTATTGGCTAACTGAACAGAGTGCAACATGCAAGCTTTCGAGGCAGCTCAGGCCCCTTCTGAAGGCAAGTTGAGAATTTGCTGCAAATTAAAGGGAATGAGAGCTGTATTAGTACAATTAAACTGCCATGACTTAAAAGTTCCTTCTGGTTTGATTAAATATTCCAAGATCTATTTAACAAATAGTAAAGAAAATTTGAATTTAGTCCTCAAAGAAATTGTAATAAAGAAGCACACTGCTTAAGCAAATTACGGAATGACCCACAAAACACACAAATGAACAAAATGGAAAGGCCCGAGTAACCGAGACTGAAGGAATATAAATCCTACTTAGATCTGCTGCTAACTGGAAGATACCCATCATAGATACTGTGCCAGACCTTTGGTTAAATAGCAGACAGCACTGCACCAGAATGTAGCCGAATGTGTTAATGCTGTACCTGAAGACAACACCAAAGTGGCTCACCATAGGAACAACTGTTCTACTTCCAAAATAAGCGCAACCTAGAGAACCCAAAAATGACTGCCCCATCATCTGCCTCTCTACCACATTCAAGCTGTTTACAGCAGTAGATGCTGAAAGAGTAAACAGTCATGTGGATAAAATAATAATAATAATAATGGAAACAGTGCAAGAGGGAAACAAAAAAAATGTCAAACAGAACCAATGTTCAGTTATTGTTAAATAAAGTCATTTTGGAGTTTTGAAAGAAGGCCTGAAACCTGAGTGTGGCTGAGTGGACCATATATTTGAACTGTACAAAATCCAAGTCCTCACAAAGTTCATATCCACCACTAGCATCATTGGGAGACAGCTGTGCAGCTCCACCAGCACAAAGAACACATCACAATCCCAAATATACAAGAAGCAAGAGGATTGTTATAGGGTCACTCGTTCTGTATAGGAAAGACGCACTGGTTTCTGATTACATCTGGTTATTGCTCAAAATATGGAGCTGATAAACTGGGATATTATGTACTGGTCGCAAGCTGGTTTTATGATTTGGTGAATAAAATTGTAGGACACTGTCACACACCGTGCACTTCTGTGACTCGCCGTCTACCCCTAAAGCAAACTAGACAATGTCTGCACTGCTGCTTTCTTAGAGCTGCTCCAAGTTCTAGTGCTGGTGAGCCTGCAGACAAAAAGGACAAAGGAAAAGCAGAACATTCCGTCACATCTGTGGACTGTATGGCAGGGATGAGTTTAACAGTTTAATAAGAAATGAAACGTCGTGAAGGGATCAAGACGTCCTGAAAAAGTTAAAGTCCCTGCAGACATGCTGAGGTGGCCGGTGGTTTGAACCCTGATGCAGTGGGGTGACTACTTTCAGGTGTGAGCCTGCTGATGAAGTACGGGCAGTGCAGTTTAGTCCGATATCTGCTGGTTTCTATTTTTTTGTGGGAGGGATGACTGTATTATGTTACGGTGAGGAAAAGAATTTTATTTAGTATTTGTACATTTCATCCTAATGCTGAAGTCATATACAGACTTGTAAACCAGGGCCAGTTTCCTAATTAGACCTCAGTCCTTGCTGATAAAGAAACTTGGTATTTAAGTACAGTATACAGTAATCCCTCCTCGATCGCGGGGGTTGCGTTCCAGAACCCCCCGCGAAAGGTGAAAATCCATGAAGTAAAAACCATATGTTCATATGGTTATTTTTATATATTTTAAGCCCTTATAAACTCTCCCACACTATTATAAACATTTCCCGCACAATTATACAGTAATCCCTCACTTATCGCGGGAGATAGGTTCCAAGGCCGACCGCGATAACTGAATTTCCGCGAAGTAGGGACACTATATTTAATTATTTAACGTGTATTTGGACGTTTTTAAACCCTCCCTGTATTGTTTACAACCCACCATTTACTCTATTAATAACAGGGACAACTGCTAAGCAATATGAAATCGGTAGATAAGTTTACACTTACTGTATAGCGAAGTACACGTAGCAGCTTGTAGGTGGTCATGACGTCATTGTCCTTGCTTCCTAGATTCCTAAAGCAGATTCCATCCAGACTACTGCCTTATCACGTTCACTTGCAACTCGTTTTGCACCCTGGTTAAAGGACACTGCGGCCGTAGATCTTATATGCTTTTCCTCCTTTTTAAATAAAAAGAATCGATGTCCTGCAGCGGTGTAGCTGTTCCCTTCCTTCAACATATCCAAAACTTTTACCTTTTCTGCAATCATTTGCATCTTCTGTTGGTGCTTGGACACGGCCCCTGAAGCCTTAGCATGTTAATGATGAATGAGTGAGATGAGACTTCCTGGTTAATGCAACACTCCGTCGCTGAGCCAATCAGCAGCACACAGGAACTTAACTGCGTGCTCTGATTGGGTAGCTTCTCAGCCATCCGCCAATAGCATCTCTTGTATGAAATCAACTGGGCAAACCAACTGAGGAAGCAAGTAAAAAGACCCATTGTCCGCAGAAACCCGCGAAGCAGCGAAAAATCCACGTTATGAATTTAGATATGCTTACATATAAAATCCGCGAAGTCGTGAATCTGCGAAAAGTGAACCGCGAAGTAGCGAGGGATTACTGTACAGCATAAACCCTTTGTATTCTCTTAGATATTGGGTAAGATTCGTTGAAATTATGTACGTATGTAAACACACTGTTTATATACAGTAAAACCTAAATATTATTTTAAAGATATAAAGCATCTCCGATATCACATATGTTACATTATGACAGACAGTCCACCAGCAATAAATACATACAATGCAAGAAAAATTGTATACAGTAAAATGTGTGTACAGTGACACTAAACTATGTACATGTAATAAGTACTGTACGTAGAAAATTAATTATGGTTACTCACCAACAATGACATGACGACTTGTCCGATAACGATGAGTTTAATTTTACTGCACAACAAAGGAGAGCGTTACAGCTCTTCTAAAGGAGCCTCTTCAGGCGACTGTGTAGCACTGCCGTTGTTCTTCCGGAAGTGTTCAATCCAAATCCCTAAAGCAGATTCCATCCAGACTACCGCCTTATCACGTCCACTTGCAACTCGTTTTGCGCCCTGGTTAAAGGACACTGCGCCCGTAGATCTTATATGCTTTTCCTCCTTTTTAAATAAAAAGAATTGTGGACTCATTGATGCCGTAATGGCATCCTAGAGTGGTGTAGCTGTTCCCTTCCTTCAACATATCCAAAACTTGTACCTTTTCGGCAATCGTTAGCATCTTCCATTGGCGCTTGGGCATGGCCTCTGAAGCAGTAGTAGGAGCAGATCGTTTTGGAGCCATAACGAAGGGCTTGACTGTGCACAAAGATAACTCTTTACACAGAGAAACACGTTGATGCTGAATGAGCGAGACGAGACTTCCTGGTTAACACAGCGGAATCGAATCCGGCGCTCCATCACAGAGCCAATCAGCACACAGGAACTTAACTGCGTGCTCTGATTGGGTAGCTTCTCAGACATCTCCCAATAGCGTCCCTTGTATGAAATCAATTGGACAAACCAACTGAGGAAGCATGTACCAGAAGTAAAAAGACCCATTGTCTGCAGAAACCCGCGAAGTAGAGAAAAATCCGCGTTATATATTTAGATATGATTACATATAAAATCCGCGATAGAGTGAAGCCGTGAAAGTCGAAGCGCGATACAGTGAGGGATTACTGTATGCCTCGTTAGCACTTTTATTCATTCAAAGACAAATTTTAGTTGCATTGTACTGTGGGTATAGAAAAGAACCCCCCTACCCCCCGAAATATTCCTTTTTTTTTTTTTTTTTGCTTTACAGCCTTAAATGTATACACACAAACTAATATTTTTTCCAGCTTTACTTACTCAGTGCAATCTCTAACATCCACGTGAAAGATATCACAGCTACAGTTCAGAAGAATTATAAAAAATCAAAAACAAGACCTACTGAGATGAATAAAGGATCCCCCTCCTAAATTCAATACAGTGTAAGTGCCCCTCTTTCCCATTGCAGACCCTGGTCTTCCTCCCATCTGTGCTCAGTTGTAATGAGTGGGATTAGTGAAGCTGTTCCTGGTCCATTCCTTTCCCTTGCTTGGTAGTGCAACTGACAGCAAACAACTGACTAGGGGTGGCCAGCCACTTTCAAAAGATCTCAGGGACAGAGTTGTGGACAGACATAAGGCAGGAGATGGAGACAAGAACATCTCAAGGGCTTTATCAATCCCAAGGAGCCCAGTAAAGTCAATCATAAAGAAGTGTTTGGTACTACTGGATGGAAGAGCAAGGAGGACACTGGTAAGAGAGGCCAATGGCCACTTTGAAGGAGTTACAGGATTTGATGGCACAGAGTGGTCATTAATGGTGTTCATGTGACAACAATTTGACAAGCGCTCCACCATTGTGGCTTGTTTGGGAAGGTCACACTTCTCAAGAAAGGCCACATGAAGGCTTGTTTAAGCTTTGCTAGAATGCACCTTGAAGATTCTGATCCCAAGTGGGAAAAAAGGTCTTCTGGTCAGATGAGACCAAAATCAAACAATTTGGTTCTCAACACCAAACGGTACACCAATGCAGCTCACCATACTGACAGTAAAGCATGGAGGGGGCAGCATCCTGTTGTGGGGGGCCTGGGGCTCTTGTTAGGGTAGAAGGAAAAATGGATGGGGCAAAATACCATCAAGTTCTGGAGGAAAAACTGCTACCCTCTACCAGCAAGTTGAAGATGGGCAGAATGTTCACTTTTCAACGCAACAACAACCCAAAGCACACAGAAAAATGGACCACACGGTGGCTGAAGGAGCACAAAAGTGAATGTGCGGGTGTGGCCAATCAGATCCCAGACCTAAATCACACTGAAAATCTGTGGAAAGATCTGAAGATAGCAGACCACCAACACTCACCGTCCAATGTGACCAAACTTGAACAGTTCAACTGTAAAGAAGAGAGGGGGGCAAATATTACACAATCTAGGAGTGCAAAGCTGATAGAGAAGAATCTCAACAGACTCAAGGGTGTCATTAAAGAAAAAGGGGGGTCACCAAAATGACATTGACATTCGGGGGGTGACAATGCGGGTTCTCTCCATGCTCCCATCTGCCCTTTGGGAGCTCTTGAACCCGACACCGTCAGTAATGTCACTGATGAGCTGGACAGTGAGGCACAAACAATGAAGGAAGGGGATGGTGCAAAAAGTGGCAGGTGCTTTTATTTAAAAATCAACAAAATCAAAGTGTCCAAATGAAAGTGCGGTGCATCAAATAAGTCATTAAATAAATAATCCATAAAAACGAGTGATAGATGGAGGTTAAAATCCAATAGAAAAAAAAAAAAAGCAACGAGGTTAAAATAACGGCTGGAAGCAGTCTCTTTAAAAATCCGGTGCATCGTTCTTTAACCCGGCAAACCCCCCTTCTTCTCCCTTCTGGGCCCAGCAATCGGAGAGCACCCAACCACCAAAATGCAGCTCCCTCCATTACTGGTCCGGTAGCCCTCCGATCCCCGGCTACAGACCGAGACTTGGGTTCCTTTCCCCAGCGGCCAGGGCGCTCATACTGGGGCTCTACACTGCCGCTGCCTCCTTGGCCTTACACGGCGAGCCGTCCATGATCCTGGTCACTCCTGCTCCACTGAAAAGCCCAGCAGGATTGACCCAATCCGTCCACCCTGCATGTCGGCCAAACATTCCCTCAGGGCTCTCCTTCCAGCTGCCTGCCTCTGCTCAAGTGAGCCTGTTGTTGCTCGCATCGGCTCCCCACTTCTCCTCCCTTAACCTCCGTCCTTTTCTTTCTCACATTTCTTGTAGCTGCCGAGATATAGGTGTGGTCAAGCACGGGTAAAACGCGTGCCAAAAGAAATCCAAAAGTTTGTTTTAAAAATATTTAGTGAAAGTTAAAAGCAAATAATCCACAAAAAAAAAGAAAAAAATTATCTTCTATAAAGTTAGCTTTTCTTGAAAAACTTTAGTTATTCCTGTATTTAAAGGTTCTTTACTTCTTCTTCTCTACTTAAAGATGCTTTACTTCTTCTTCTGTACGCTTTAAACGTACGGCACAGCACATAAATTAAGTGCTGTTTTCTTACATTTTTACTTCATGCACTCAAATGGCCTATAGGCCGGTTGGCACGTAGGCATGTGCCCAGGCACGGTTTAAAACCTTATGCCTTCCACACCTTACTCATGGCAAGGCTTTCACTAACTGAAGAATAATGTTTACTCCAAGCTGTTAGAAGTGGCAAGAGTATACAGTTAGGTCCATAAATATTTGGACAGAGACACCTTTTTTCTCATTTTGGTTCTGTACATTACCACAATGAATTTGAAATGAAACAACTCCGATGCAGTTGAAGTGCAGACTTTCAGCTTTAATTCAGTGGGGTGAACAAAACGATTGCATAAAAATGTGAGGCAACTAAAACATTTTTTGAACACAATCCCTTCATTTCAGGGGCTCAAAAGTAATTGGACAATTGACTCTTTGACTATTTCATGGGCAGCTGTGTTCAAGTCTGTCGTTATGTCCTTATCAATTAAGCAGATAAAAGGCCTGGAGTTGATTTGAGGTGTGGTGCTTGCATGTGGAAGATTTTGCTGTGAACAGACAACATGCGGTCAAAGGAGCTCTCCATGCAGGTGAAAGAAGCCATCCTTAAGGTGCAAAAACAGAAAAAACCCATCTGAGAAATTGCTCCAATATTATGAGTGGCAAAATCTACAGTTTGGTACATCCTGAGAAAGAAAGCAAGCACTGGTGAACCCAGCAACGCAAAAAGACCTGGACGTCCACGGAAGATAACAGTGGTGGATGATCGCAGAATCATTTCCACAGTGAAGAGAAACCCCTTCACAACAGCCAACCAAGTGAACAACACTCTCCAGGGGGTCGGCGTATCGATATCCAAGTCTACCATAAAGAGAAGACTGCATGAAAGTAAATACAGAGGGTGCGCTGCAAGGTGCAAGCCACTCATAAGCCTCAAGAATAGAAAGGCGAGATTGGACTTTGCTAAAGAACATCTAAAAAAGCCAGCACAGTTCTGGAAAAACATTCTTTGGACAGATGAAACCAAGATCAACCTCTACCAGAATGATGGCAAGAAAAAAGTATGGAGAAGGTGTGGAACAGCTCATTATCCAAAGCATAGCACATCATCTGTAAAACACGGTGGAGGGAGGCAGTGTGATGGCTTGGGCGTGCATGGCTGCCAGTGGCACTGGGACACTCGTGTTTATTGATGATGTGACACAGGACAGAAGCAGCCGAATGAATTCTGAGGTGTTCAGAGACATACTGTCTGCTCAAATCCAGCTAAATGCAGTCCAATTGATTCATGATAGAGATGGACAATGACCCAAAACATACAGCCAAAGCAACCCAGGAGTTTATTAAAGCAAAGAAGTGGAAAATTCTTGAATGGCCAAGTCAGTCACCTGATCTTAACCCAACTGAGCAGGCATTTCACTTGTTGAAGACTAAACTTCAGACAGAAAGGCCAACAAACAAACAACAACTGAAAGGCCTGGCAGAGCATTAAAAAGGAGGAAACCCAACATCTGGTGATGTCCAGGAGTTCAAGACTTCAGGCTGTCATTGCCAGCAAAGGGTTTTCAACCAAGTATTAGAAATGAACATCTGATTTCCAGTTATTTCATTTGTCCAATTACTTTTGAGCCCCTGAAATGAAGGGATTGTGTTATAAAAATGTTTTAGTTGCCTCCCATTTTTATGCAATCGTTTTGTTCACCCCACTGAATTAAAGCTGAAAGTCTGCACTTCAACTGCATCGGAGTTGTTTCATTTCAAATTCATTGTGGTCATGTACAGAACCAAAATGAGAAAAAAGATGTCAATGTCCAAATATTTATGGACCTAACTGTATATATTAGTGAGAAGTCAAGCAAATGCCCTCTTTTATTGGCTATCTAAAAAGATTACAATATGCAAGCTTTCAAGGCAACTCAGGCCCCTTCTTCAGGCAAGATGTGATCATTTCTATATATTAAAAATAGCAGTAGCCCCAGCACTGCCCCCTGCTGGTCAGCACTCTTAACATCAGCCAATTCTGATGAGTTTCCTCACACCATCATCACCCTCCAATAATATCCACTTGCAGAGCCACAGCACCATACGTCACCTCAGATGTAGACCCGCAGTTGTTGTACTTATTAGTATTTTTATTTTTTTCTTTTGATGGCCCATCGTTTATAATGATAAGTGACAAAAACTAGAGCAGTTCTATATAAGGCAAATAATATATAGCATAATTCAGTGTAGAATATCTATTGCCCATGGTGGCGCAGTGGGTACCACTGCTGCCTCACAGTAATAAGACCTGTCGGGTTCACTTCCCAGGTCCTCCCTGTGTCGAGTTTGCATGTTCTCCCCGTGTCTGAGTGGGTTTCCTCCCACAGTCCAAAGACATGCAGGTCAGGTGCACTGGCGATTCTAAATTGTCCCTAGTGTGTGCTTGATGTGTGTTTGTGTCCTGTGGTGGGCTGGCACCCTGCCCGGGGTTTGTTTCCTGCCTTGTGCCCTGTGTTGGCTGGGATTGGCTCCAGCAGACCCCCGTGACCCTATAGTTAAGGATATATAGCGGGTTGGATAATGGATGGATATGTATAGCCATTTTCTGAACATATACGGTATGTTTAAAAATATTAGATGGGCTTAAATGTTCATTCTGTCCAAACTTTACAATGATGCGTATTATTTGGTTTGATGTACTTTTTTTTCCTTCTCATTTTTATCGCTTAATTTTTGACCGGGGCCTTAACACAAAGGTACAACCCCAATTCCAATGAAGTTGGGACGTTGTGTAAAATGTAAGTAAAAACAGAATACAATGATTTGCAAATCCTTTTCAACCTATTTTCAATTGAATACACTACGAAGACAAGATATTGAATGTTCAAACCGATAAACTTTATTGTTGTTTTGGAAATCTTCACTCATTTTGAATTTGATGCCTGCAACACATTCCAAAAAAGCTGGGACAGGGGCATGTTTACCACTGTGTTATATCACCTTTCCTTTTAACAACGCTCAATAAGCGTTTGGGAACTGAGGACACTAATTGTTGAAGCTGTGTAGGTGGAATTCTTTCCCATTCTTGCTTGATGTACAACTTCAGTTGCTCAACAGTTCGGGGTCTCCATTGTCGTATTTTGCGCTTCATAATGCGCCACACATTTTCAATGGGAGACAGGTCTGGACTGCAGTGTGGACGAAGGTTCGAGGTAAACAGCAGGCAGACAGCAGATGTAGAATAAAAAGCAATTTCTTTATTCTTGGTGGTAGAGAGACCTACTGCAACCTCTGTCAGCTGTCACTGGCATTCAACCGCAATAGTCCCCCTTTGTGGGGGGTGCGCTTGATTTTTATAACAGAGTACAGAGATAGCTTGTCATGGGATAAGGTTACACAATTCTTTGGGGGAATTTAGTAATATTACAACACATTTGTTCAAAACAACTTAAGAAGAAGTGAAAGAACCTATTACTGTTGATTAAACAAAAATCACAGACGTTTGAACTTTAAAAAAGATTAGCAGCTTTCCTGAGTATAGACTAAGAGTCAGCAGTTTGACAGAAATGTTGCAAGTTTGTTCTTTCAGCTTTGCGTACACACTTAATTTTCATATGTAAGTCATATTAATAACCAATCAATCTTTAGTTCATTAGTTTAAGTAAGTCATATTAATAATCAATTAATCCATAGCATATTAATACAATCTAGTAATATACTTATAGATAAATGATTATACAGGTAATGGTTTCCCTCTTTTAACAATCTTAATGCATTCATATGGTTAACACAAAGAACTCTTATATGTACTTGCATATACATTTTCTTAGCATCAGCTGGTTTGCATAATAATAATATATTTTCCATCCACCCAGATGCACACAGATAGTAATCATCAAGGCATTTTAGATTTGTTTATCTAAGCACAAAAATAGGTCAAAAGGTCCTCAGTCCAAGATTCTTTGCTCAACTATTATTTATTATTCCACAGCAGGCAGGCCAGTCTAGTTACCCGCACTCTTTTACTACGAAACCACGCTGTTGTAACACATGCAGAATGTGGCTTTGCATTGTCCTGCTGAAATAAGCAGGGACGTCCCTGAAAAAGGCGTCGCTTGGATGGCAGCATATGTTGCTCCAAAACCTGTATGTACCTTTCAGCATGAATGGTGCCTTCACAGATGTGCAAGTTACCCATGCCATGGGCACTAACACACCCCCATACCATCACAGATGCTGGCTTTTGAACATTGCACTGATAACAAACCAGATAGTCCTTTTCCTCTTTGGCCCGGAGGACACGACGTCCATGATTTCCAAAAACAATTTGAAATGTGGACTCGTCAGACCACAGCACACTTTTCCACTTTGTGTCAGTCCATCTCAGATGAGCTCGGGCCCAAAGAAGCCGACGGCGTTTCTGGGTGGTGTTGATAAATGGCTTTGGCTTTTGCATGGTAGAGTTTTAACTTGCGCTTGTAGATGTAGCGACAAACTGTGTTAACTGACAATGGTTTTCTGAAGTATTCCTGAGCCCACGTGGTAATATCCTCTACAGAATGATGTCAGTTTTTAATGTGGTGCCTCCTGAGGGATCAAAGGTCACGGGCATCCAGTGTTGGTATTCGGCCTTGCCGCTTACGTGCAGAGATTTCTCCAGATTCTCTGAATCTTTTGATGATATTATGGACAGTAGATGATGAAATCCCTAGATTCCTTGCAATTGTACATTGAGTAACATTGTTCTTAAACTGCTGGACTATTTGCCCACGCAGTTGTTCACAAAGTGGTGAACCTCACCCCATCCTTGCTTGTGAACGACTGAGCCTTTGGGGGATGCTCCTTTTATACCCAATCATGACAAACACCTGTTTCCAATTAACCAGGTGTTTGAACTTTCCTCAACTTTCCCAGTCTTTTCCTGCCCCAGTCCCAGCTTTTTTGGAACATGTTGCAGGCATCAAATTCAAAATAAGTGAAGATTTGCAAAACAACAATAAAGTTTATCTGTTTGAACATTCGATATCTTGTCTTCGCAGTGTATTCAATTGAATATTGGTTGAAAAGGATTTGCAAATCATTGTATTCTGTGTTTATTTACGTTTTACACAACGTCCCAACTTCATTGGAATTGGGGTTGTACTTTCTGGGCTTTTCCGAGACCTGCCGAAACCTTCCAAAAGTAATTTTACGAAGTCAGTCCTGAAGCAGTGGTGATGTCACTTCCGGGTCTGTAACTGCGGGTCTAGAACTGCGGTGACATAAGGTGCTGTGGCTCTGCTTCCTGTGTCTGAGCCAATTCTGCACCCATCTTAAAACATCACCCATGAAAATGCTAATACGCCAAATAGTTAAATACCAAGTTTCAAGACCAGCAAGGACCGTCTTCTAATTAGGAAACTGGTTGGACTGAAAACCTGCAGTCCACTGCGTCCCTCCAGGACCGTGACGGATGACCCCTGAAGTAAACTGTATTGAAGTGAATTCATTTTGCACGTCCTGTGAAGTTGCTTCCAGTCCAATGTGATGCAAAATCTGTAAACCTTTTCATTTTGTTCAGAAGGTGATGCCGTTTGGAAGGAGCCGAGGTTTCTTTCAAGAGACTTCATTTCATTAGTCGGTGCACAGAACTGCATGACAGCAGGTTAATAAATAGAGCCGTGTTCGGTGAATTCTAAATAAAACAAAAACGTGTCTCCCTCGCAGATTCTTGCAAAGTTTTTGCACATGAGCATCTTGCACTTTAAAGTCAGCCTCAGAGTGTTCAGTGCCTCCAAAACGTGCTTCAGTAATGGCTCGGTAAATCTGAACGATTTGGCCCCTTTGAATAGACCACAGGACACAAGCAGAGGACCAGCACTGAACGGGTCAGTCAGAATTGGACCAAAATGGTTGTCATTTAAAAAATAAAAATAAAAAAATCCACAATTTGACCTGAACAGGAGAAACTCAGTCGGTGTAAGTCTACTGCATAGCATTAAATCCACTAAGCCCCCTCCTCATTGACCTCGGTCATGCATTTAACATCAGCCACCAGAACTGCAAGTCATTCAGACTTCACCCTGCTGGATTTTAAAACCAAATCATTTGATAAAAGTCAGTAGAGGAGGGAGGCCAGAAGGGGGCGCCATCTTCATTATGGGGCACTCTAAACTGTGATGGAGTAATTAACTCACACACACCAACTGAGGGCAGTAGGAGCAATACAATTAGGTCCATAATATTTGGACAGAGACAACTTTTTTCTAATTTTGGTTCTGTACATTACCACAATGAATTTTAAATGAAACAACTCCGATGCAGTTGAAGTGCAGACTTTCAGCTTTAATTCAGTGGGGTGAACAAAACGATTGCATAAAAATGTGAGCCAACTAAAGCATTTTTTGAACACAATCCCTTCATTTCAGGGGCTCCAAAGTAATTGGACAAATTAAATAACTGGAAATCAAATGTTCATTTCTAATACTTGGTTGAAAACCCTTTGCTGGTAATGACAGCCTGAAGTCTTGAACTCCTGGACATCACCAGATGTTGGGTTTCCTCCTTTTTAATGCTCTGCCAGGCCTTTCAGTTGCTGTTTGTTTGTGGGCCTTTCTGTCTGAAGTTTAGTCTTCAACAAGTGAAATGCCTGCTCAGTTGGGTTAAGATCAGGTGACTGACTCGGCCATTCAAGAATGTTCCACTTCTTTGCTTTAATAAACTCCTGGGTTGCTTTGGTTGTATGTTTTGGGTCATTGTCCATCTGTATCATAAATCAATTTGACGTCATTTAGCTGGATTTGAGCAGACAGTATGTCTCTGAACACCTCAGAATTCATTCAGCTGCTTCTGTCCTGTGTCACATCATCAATAAACACGAGTGTCCCAGTGCCACTGGCAGCCATGCAAGCCCAAGCCATCACACTGCCTCCTCCACCGTGTTTTACAGATGATGTGCTATGCTTTGGATAATGAGCTGTTCCACGCCTTCTCCATACTTTTTTCTTGCCATCATTCTGGTAGATGTTGATGTTGGTTTCATCTGTCCAAAGAATGTTTTTCCAGAACTGTGCTGGCTTTTTTAGATGTTCTTTAGCAAAGTCCAATCTCGCCTTTCTATTCTTGAGGCTTATGAGTGGCTTGCACCTTGCAGTGCACCCTCTGTATTTACTTTCATGCAGTCTTCTCTTTATGGTAGACTTGGATATCGATACGCCGACCCCCTGGAGAGTGTTGTTCACTTGGTTGGCTGTTGTGAAGGGGTTTCTCTTCACCATGGAAATGATTCTGTGATCATCCACCACTGTTGTCTTCTGTGGACGTCCAGGTCTTTTTGCATTGCTGAGTTCACCAGTGCTTGCTTTCTTTCTCAGGATGGACCAAACTGTAGATTTTGCCACTCGTAATATTGGAGCAATTTTTCGGATGGGTTTTTTCTGTTCTCGCAACTTAAGGATGGCTTCTCTCACCTGCATGGAGAGCTTCTTTGACCGCATGTTGTCTGTTCACAGCAAAATCTTCCACATGCAAGCACCACACCTCAAATCAACTCCAGGCCTTTTATCTGCTTCATTGATATGACATAACGACAGACTTGAACACACCTGCCCATGAAATAGCCAAAGAGTCAATTGTCCAATTACTTTGGAGCCCCTGAAATGAAGGGATTGTGTTCAAAAAATGCTTTAGTTGGCTCACATTTTTATGCAATCGTTTTGTTCAGCCCACTGAATTAAAGCTGAAAGTCTGCACTTCAACTGCATCGGAGTTGTTTCATTTCAAATTCATTGTGGTAATGTACAGAACCAAAATGAGAAAAAAGGTGTCTTTGTCCAAATATTTATGGACCTAACTGTATACAGGAGACTTGATGAAATGATTTGGAAATTGTTCAATGTTTATTTATTCATGCCATACAAAAGACATAACTTTTATTATTATAAGTTCTATTCAAAAACACCATTGAGACTGCAATTCCTTATACGTCAGAGCACGTCCAATTCTTGATTTTCCAATTGCAATTTTTAGTGTCCCACTGGGTGGTGTGTGCCAGTGCAGGTAGGCTCCACACTTCCCATCATCTTAGGGAGCCTTGAGGACCCCCTCACCATCAATAACATAACCAACGATGAGCCATGGAGGGGAACACTGACATAGCACGAGGCAAGTGTAATGGTGCGTTTATTTAAAACAAAGTCACGCTCAAATAGTTCAATGCGGTCTTCAAAAATAAATAAATAATCCATGAAAACAGTGACGGTCCAGGAGTTCAAATTCTGAATTAAAGCGAGAGTAAAACCAACACAGTCAGCGGGTCCAGAATGTTCTATCAGACAAGCCCTGCACAACTCCATCTTCATCTCCATGCAACGAGAGGAGACCCTGGCAGCTGCTGCCCTCACCACCCGAGCCCCATCTTAGCTGCCTCGAGCGGCTCCAGCCAGACTACCTGCAGCCGCCATCCTGCACGCTTCCTTGTCATACCTTGGATTCCTGAAGTAGGAATCCACCGCGATCGCCCCCACTCTATCACCAAAAATCAGTGGGGACAAACTGTCCCCTAGAGCGCTGATATGTTGCTCCTCTGCGGGGCCAACGATCACTCTGCCTCCTCCACGCTGTCTGCCTTCCCAACAGATGTTGTTCTCTCTGCTCTCTGCTTTGGCGCTCTCCATTCTTTCCTGTTCGAATCCCGTAAATGCCAAAGGTTACTCTGTTCCATTGGCCTGTTGAGCAAAGCTCTTACCCTGCAATGGGTGTGACGATCATCTCCATTCCGCCCTCCATTTTACAGGGAAAACTCGGGGGCTGGTGGCAGGATTGGCACTCCGCCCACGAAAACAAAACCTCACACTTCCATATTCTATTCGAGCTAATGTGGCGCTGAGGTGACAGGCGTTGTACGGCCGCTCGGGTCTCAAGCCGATGGAGGGTCATCGTGTGGTGGGTACGGCAACACGCTATAATCAGCGCATGCTCCTAACCCGTGCAGGCTCAGCTTATGCTGGCTCTCCTACTGGGGCGCAGGTGTAAGATGGCATTCCCTCCTCTCTAACAATGAGGCACCTGAGTGACACTCGCACTGCACATTCTCAATCCGCCAGGTGCCTTCATCATCCTTAGAGCAGAGCAGAGCAGAGCAGAGCGTGATCACGCACACCCCACCCCGGCCTCAGGCTTGGAGCCTGCATGTAGCAGCCACGATCATTTATTTAAACTCCGCCTGAAGCCACGGATCACCTATCACAAGGAGTCTTTCACAAAGAGCCGTGTCTAAGTCGAGGGATGTGAAGATCTCACCGATTGGTGGCCCATCATTGGCTGTGGAGTGTCTATGGCAGTGTTTCCCAAACTTGGTCCTGGTGAACCCCTATGGCTGCAGGTTTTTGTTCAAACCAGATTCCTAATCATTGACAACACCTGATAGCACTCATCTCATTTAATTAGCTGTTTTATTTCTGTTACTCTACATTCAGAAAAGCACAGCAGCATGATTTTTACATTTAGAAGACATTTAGAAATATTTCTGCTTTTGCTATAGATTTAAATGCTTAACTCTCTTTTGTTGATTTAATTATACTTTGCCCTTTCTCTGTGCAGTTTTTCCCCCTACATTGTATCTTATTAATGACAATTTAAAATGAGCAGAGCAGACACCCAGGCAAACAACATTAAATAATCAAAGGCTGCAACTGCTTTACAGTCAGGCCCACTAATTAGTAAATAATGGCTTAATTAAACAATTAAAAGACCTAGAAAAGTAGAATGAAAATCAGGATGAAAATACTGTTAAAAAGAAAAAAAATACATTATTCCTATATAACTGCTTGGTACATTTTAATATATTGTTTTTAGCAAACTTAGTTTTCTAATTTCTATATTGTTCCCTAAACACAGAACTTGGGAAATATCAGTTCACTTAATTAGCCCAGGAGTTCAATTAAAAACAGAAGCTGGTTGGAACAAAATCCTGCAGCCACAAGGGGGTCCACCAGGACCGAGTTTGGGAAACACTGCTCTATGGTGATGTCTCGAGGTGGTGATTTAGGGAGTGTTTTCTCAAGACATTTAATTTCCGTAGCGTTACTTTTTTTTCCTCAAAAAAAAAGGGCAAAATGTACGGAAGCGTATTAGGGCCACGGTGAAAAAAAATACGGACACAGTGAAGAAAGAAAAACTAAATGTCGAGATTAAAGTCGACATGTTGACTTTATTCTCGACATTTCCACTGTATTTTCGCCATTTACATCGAGATTAAAGTCGACATGTTGACTTGATTCTCAACATTTCCACTGTATTCTTGCCATTTATGTCGAGATTAAAGTCGACATTTCCACTTTATTCTTGACATTTCCACTGTATTTTCGCCATTTATGTCGAGACTAGCAAAATACCCGCGCTTCGCTGCGGAGAAGTAGTGTGTTAAAGAGGTTATGAAAAAGAAAAGGAAACATTTTAAAAATAACATAACATGATTGTCAATGTAATTGTGTTGACATTGTTATGAGTGTTGCTGTCATATAGATAGATAGATAGATAGATAGATAGATAGATAGATAGATAGATAGATAGATAGATAGATAGATAGATAGATAGATAGATAGATACTTTATTAATCCCAATGGGAAATTCACATTCTTCAGCAGCAGCATACTGATACAATAAATAATATTACATTAAAGAATGATAATAATACAGGTGAAAAAAACAGACAATAACTATGTATAATGTTAAATATTAACGTTTACCCCCCCTGGTGGAATTAAAGAGTCGCATAGTTTGGGGGAGGAACGATCTCCTCAATCTGTCTGTGGAGCAGGACAGTGACAGCAGTCTGTCGCTGAAGCTGCTCTTCTGTCTGGAGATGATCCTATTAAGTGGATGCAGTGGATTCTCCATAATTGATAGGAGCCTGCTGAGCGCCCTTCGCTCTGCAACAGATGTTAAACTGTCCAGCTCCATGCCAACAATAGAGCCTGCCTTCCTCACCAGTTTGATATATATATACAGTGCTCAGCATAAATGAGTACACCCCACTACATTTGTCAGAAAACCTTTAGTTTCCTTTCAGTATGAACATTGTCTATGAGATACTGTACTACAAAATACTCCCACAAATGTGGGCCACTGATTGCAAACAAGATTTGTTAATTTGCACACACAAAAAAGTGATTATCCTAACAAATTCATTCAAGCCCATGTAGCAAAAATGAGTACACCCCAATTATAGTCTTAGGAGAAAAGCCACACTTAAGACTACAAAAGTCCAATTAACAGACATTCAACCACAGGTGAGTCTAATGATTCATTTAAGAGGTGTCCAGCAGACAGGTGACTATAAAAGGGCATTACTTAACAAAGAAAAGCCCTTCCCATTTTATGCTGTCAGCAATGGCTCCACATGGAAGAGAAATGTCAAAAAATCTGAGAAAGGAAATCATTACTTTATACAAAAAAGATGAGGGCTACAAGAAGATCAGCAAAGCTTTACATATCAGTCAAAATACTGTAGCAAAATTGATCCAAAAATTTAAGAAAGATGGAAGTGCAACCATCTTACACAGGCATCCAGGCTGTCCATGGAAGTTAACATCTCAAAAGGAGCGTCTTCTGATGAGAAGGGTTGAAGAAAATCGCCATGCAAGTTCACTGCAGTTAGCTAGAGCAGTAGAAAGCCAAACTGGAGTGACCGTTTCCCGTGACACAATACGGCGCACACTGCAGAGGAATGGCATGCATGGGTATCGTCCACGAAGGAAGCCTCTCCTAAAGCCCGTGCACAAAAAAGCACGCCTAGAATTTGCTAAGGCCCATGCTGAAAAAGATGAAGACTACTGGGACTCTATACTCTGGAGTGATGAGACAAAGATCACTGTTTTTGGAACTAATGGTTTCAAAACTGCATGGCGTCGTAAAGGTGAGGATTTCAAAGAAAAATGCATGGTGCCTACAGTGAAACATGGTGGTGGCAGTGTCCTTATGTGGGGCTGCATGACTGCTGCTGGTGTTGGGGAGCTGCATTTCATTGATGGTATCATGAACTCAACAATGTACTGCTCTATACTGAAGGAAAAGATTCTGCCATCACTCTGTGCACTTGGTCGTCGTGCACTTTTCCAACACGACAATGATCCAAAACACACATCTAAAGCTACTGTTGCATTTCTGAAGAAGAACAGGGCAAAGGTGATTGAATGGCCAAGTATGTCTCCTGATCTGAACCCAATCGAACACCTGTGGGGAATTCTGAAGCAACAAGTTGAGCATCACTCTCCATCCAGCATCCAGGCTCTAAAAGAGGTTATTCTTGAAGAATGGAAAAAGATAGATGTTGCAATAAGTCGCCAACTTGTTCATTCCATGCCTAGAAGACTTGGTGCTGTCCTTAAGAATCACGGTGGTCATACAAAATACTAGATGTAGTAGTTTTTGTTGTGGGCTGTATTCATTTTTGCTTCAACCAATTTGAGTGAAATTGAAGATTTTGTGATCTAAGTTATATTATTAACCTTAATTTCATGTTATGGAGTTTAACAAGTGTTCAATAAAACTCAGCCTTGTGAAAATTTTGGACATTGTTCTTTTGTTCATTGAGCTACTGATTAAATTCATACTTTTTAAAGGGGGTGTACTCATTTATGTTGAGCACTGTATATATATATATATATACACATATACACATATACACATATATTATAAATATACATACATATACACATATATTATATATATATATATATATATATACATAAACACATATTATATATATATATATATATATATATATATATATATATATATATATATATATATATATATATATATATATATATTATATATACATAAACACATATATTATATATACAGTGGTGTGAAAAACTATTTGCCCCCTTCCTGATTTCTTATTCTTTTGCATGTTTGTCACACAAAATGTTTCTGATCATCAAACACATTTAACCATTAGTCAAATATAACACAAGTAAACACAAAATGCAGTTTGTAAATGGTGGTTTTTATTATTTAGGGAGAAAAAAAAAATCCAAACCTACATGGCCCTGTGTGAAAAAGTAATTGCCCCCTGAACCTAATAACTGGTTGGGCCACCCTTAGCAGCAATAACTGCAATCAAGCGTTTGCAATAACTTGCAATGAGTCTTTTACAGCGCTCTGGAGGAATTTTGGCCCACTCATCTTTGCAAAATTGTTGTAATTCAGCTTTATTTGAGGGTTTTCTAGCATGAACCGCCTTTTTAAGGTCATGCCATAGCATCTCAATTGGATTCAGGTCAGGACTTTGACTAGGCCACTCCAAAGTCTTCATTTTGTTTTTCTTCAGCCATTCAGAGGTGGATTTGCTGGTGTGTTTTGGGTCATTGTCCTGTTGCAGCACCCAAGATCGCTTCAGCTTGAGTTGACGAACAGATGGCCGGACATTCTCCTTCAGGATTTTTTGGTAGACAGTAGAATTCATGGTTCCATCTATCACAGCAAGCCTTCCAGGTCCTGAAGCAGCAAAACAACCCCAGACCATCACACTACCACCACCATATTTTACTGTTGGTATGATGTTCTTTTTCTGAAATACTGTGTTCCTTTTACGCCAGATGTAACGGGACATTTGCCTTCCAAAAAGTTCAACTTTTGACTCATCAGTCCACAAGGTATTTTCCCAAAAGTCTTGGCAATCATTGAGATGTTTCTTAGCAAAATTGAGACGAGCCCTAATGTTCTTTTTGCTTAACAGTGGTTTGCGTCTTGGAAATCTGCCATGCAGGCCGTTTTTGCCCAGTCTCTTTCTTATGGTGGAGTCGTGAACACTGACCTTAATTGAGGCAAGTGAGGCCTGCAGTTCTTTAGACGTTATCCTGGGGTCTTTTGTGACCTCTCGGAAGAGTCGTCTCTGCGCTCTTGGGGTAATTTTGGTCGGCCGGCCACTCCTGGGAAGGTTCACCACTGTTCCATGTTTTTGCCATTTGTGGATAATGGCTCTCACTGTGGTTCGCTGGAGTCCCAAAGCTTTAGAAATGGCTTTATAACCTTTACCAGACTGATAGATCTCAATTACTTCTGTTCTCATTTGTTCCTGAATTTCTTTGGATCTTGGCATGATGTCTAGCTTTTGAGGTGCTTTTGGTCTACTTCTCTGTGTCAGGCAGCTCCTATTTAAGTGATTTCTTGATTGAAACAGGTGTGGCAGTAATCAGGCCTGGGGGTGGCTACGGAAATTGAACTCAGGTGTGATACACCACAGTTAGGTTATTTTTTAATAAGGGGGCAATTACTTTTTCACACAGGGCCATGTAGGTTTAGATTTTTTTTCTCCCTAAATAATAAAAACCATCATTTAAAAACTGCATTTTGTGTTTACTTGTGTTATATTTGACTAATGGTTAAATGTGTTTGATGATCAGAAACATTTTGTGTGACAAACATGCAAAAGAATAAGAAATCAGGAAGGGGGCAAATAATTTTTCACACCACTGTATATACATAAACATCCATCCATCCATCCATTATCCAACCCGCTAAATCCGAATACAGGGTCACGGGGGTCTGCTGGAGCCAATCCCAGCCAACACAGGGCACAAGACAGGGAACCAATCCTGGGCAGGGTGCCAACCCACTGCAGGACACAAACACACATCAAGCACACACTAGGGCCAATTTAGAATCGCCAATCCACCTAACCTGCATGTCTTTGGACTGTGGGAGGAAACCGGAGCGCCCGGAGGAAACCCATGCAGACACGGGGAGAACATGCAAACTCCACGCAGGGAGGACCCGGGAAGCGAACCCAGGTCCCCAAGTCTCCCAACTGCGAGGCAGCAGCGCTACCCACTGCGCCACCGTGCCGCCCTATTACATAAACATATATATATATATATATACACATACAGATATATTATCTATATATATAAAAATGGAATGGGTGGGTCGTCGGGTGGGCCTTTTTTTCATTCCGTCATTTTTTCGACGTTTTGAAAATGTAGAATGATTATTTGATTTTTTTGTTTTTATTTGATCGTGTCTATGTAGCCGCCGTCGTAATAAAGTATCGCTAAAATCGTCATTTATCGTAATTTATTTTTGACGTATAACGTCGCCGTCGTCGAGGTCAGTGATACCAGTGCAAAAAATCTGCTTACGGTTGAAAGACACGCCCTACTCACTGGACAGTTAAAAACACCAATCAAACTAACGATGACATCAAGTATTACCCAATCAAAAGTAGGAAAGGAGGCATCTTCATAAAATGCGTGTGGGATGATTTGCATGAGACGCTGCTTTAAAAAATAAATGATAAAAAAAATACGGGATAAATCCCATCCAGTATTGATTCAAAACGGGACGCGCAATTTCATTCTCAAACGCGGCACGATTCCGTATTTTAAAGGACGGGTGGCAACCCTACAGTGCCAGGTAACCACCCATACAATCACATTGTGATTCAGACTAGGAATGCAATGAATGTAATTACCCCGATCTACATACAAGGCGAAAGTCTTGCAACATTCAAAGATGATGGTTTGGGATAAGTACACCATACAACATAAAAGAGCTTATGAAGCCTTGAACCGAAAAAAGCAACATCTCAGAGATCGTAAAAAAAAAAATAGGAGCTAATGTCGTTTTACTCGCTGTAGATTTTAGTCAAACATTACCAGTTATTTCACGAGGGAGAGCAGCACATCAACTCAACGCGTGTTTAAAATCCATGCTTCTCCCATGCTCGGTTATATGTCGCGTGTTCTCGGGTAGGTGCACCAAAAAATGTATACATTTAAGCATGTAATGGGCAAACAAAAAATGAGGTATACCCGAAGGCACTGCAGTAGTACTTAATGTAACTTTACTTCTTAAATGTTAATGTTTTACTGTTTAATAATTTATATGCTTCTTATATGTTGTTCAAATTCTTTTATCAAAATACCAGTGACAGCGCAATGCACGATAACATCGAGTGAATACACCATACGCATCCGCCCACGGCTGCCCTGCTGTGCGCAGATAGGACTTGATTGTACAATAAAATAAAATAAAGATAAAAAGACTAAAACAATCATCACCCATAAAGCGGATAGTAGACGTGACGTACTATATGTGTACCACATTTCAAGTGTATAGGTGCAACGGTTTGCGAG